>NC_041380.1:584728164-584770815 GCF_002162155.2 Triticum dicoccoides
CGGGGTCGGGGGCGAGCGGGCCGAGGTCAGGGGCGGGCGCGGCGGTGCGACGGGGCCGGGGAAGAGAGAGTAGGGATTTGGGGGAAAAGAGGCGTGATGAAGCAGGGAGAGGGAGAATTTTGGGTTAAGTGGATGTAGCAGTAGCACGTTTACACGAAATATGCTACTACTATTACGAGCAGCTATAGCGATTTTCTGCAGAAACCGCTACTGCTACCTTGACTAGCTGTAGCTCTTTTTCACTAAAGCGCTACTGCTATAACCAGTTTCCCTTTTTTGTTTTCCTCAACATAATAGGAACATATATATTACATCATTGGACCCTTGCATAATAATGGCTAAGTGTGTATACAAAATAGGAACATATATATATTACATCATTGGACCCATGCATAATAATGGCTAATTAAGTGTGTATACAAAATAGGAACATATATTTCCATTTTGCAAAAGCATGAAATATTAATCACATCTCTATCTCGAGATCGAGCACACGGTGGAGATGATGATGTAGGGAGGTCAAAAGTGCACAAAGCTCTTCTTGACAAAGAAAGATCTAGTTAGGGGGCAAATAGGTCACTTAACTAAATGCTACATCTACTTAGCTAGCTAATTTGGGAGGAGACAACTTCAACTAGTGGAGGGGGAGGAAAAAGAGAAAGGAGATGAATTAATGGAGGTGGTGTAGTTATAGCTAGGAGTAAAGAAGAGAGAGAAAGGTAGGTAGAAGAGGGAGAGTAATGGGGGGAGAAGTATTGAGGAAGAAGAAGAGTGAGAGAGGGAGGATGTGGGAGGTAGGGGAAAGGGAGGAGAGGAGATGGGGAGGGGAGGTGGAAAAGGTGGTGGGTGCTGCGTCTTAGCAGTAGTGCGGGAGAGAAAGCGTGTTGCTGCTAAGAGCGTAGCAACAACGTGCTTTCCTGTCACGCGATACTGCTAAACGGGCCAACCCTGTGCACAATTTCAAAATTAGCAGCAGCGAGGTGACAAAAAAGCGCGCTGCTACTATGGCATTAGCATCAGCACGCTCCCTGGCGCCACGCTACTCGTAAACTTATGTCGTTGTGTACTGTCGGTGGATTTTTGTAGCAACGCGGTTTAAGAGTCACGCGCTACTGCTAAGTTTGCACCAGTAGCGAGCTTTCCATAGCCGCGCTGCTACTACTTAGCAGCAGCGCCTGTTTTTATGCCGCGCTGCTGCTAAGATTCTGTGTATAAGGTTTTCCCTAGTAGTGACCATATAGTGTGCGGCGTGGCTGCAGATCTAACAATAGATGTTGCAGATGAACCCGGAGAAAATCCAGAGGACCAACATGTTATGCGACAACTAGAGGTTGGCAAACGCGTGCTGACTGAGGTTGGGCGGGAGAAAAACAATCTCCAAGACGCCAATATCAAGCTGAGGGTGGAACTAAAAGACGTTCGAGCCCAGCTTGCAGACTCCGAGAAGGAGAATAAGCAGCTTCGGCGCGGCATTTTCAGTAAGTGCTTGAACGAATCCTTTTAAAGGAGTTCGGCAAAGAAGCCGACTAACAACGTTATGTCTGTAGGTATGCTGACGGGTCATCCCGCGGAGGAAATGTCCGGGTCTGCGGGTGATCTTCTATCCGAGCTCTCACATCTGCACGAACAAGTTCGGCAGGTGATGCAAGGTGTTGCCCAGGCCTTGTGGCCATCCGTCTCCCTGCCAGAGGGCGTTGCAGAGCTTACAGAGAAGCTCAAGGGAGCACGGCGCCGCTTCCGATTATGGAAGATATTGGCCTGCCGACAGGGTCCCAGAGAAGCCTGCGCCATGGTGAAGACGCGGTATACCAAGGCAGACCCAAATCACATGGCCGAGGTCGGACCTGTGGGGCCCAACGGAAAAGAGATCCCCGTTAGCTTAGTTTATGGGAAAGTAGAATTAGCCGCAAAGTATTCCCAACAGGATGTAAGCTAGACCGCCTGTTGGATGGTATAGAAGAGGAATTTAGCCAGTCTGCATGACTATGTAATTAAAGTGACATGTATAATGCCTTCTAGCCGGATTGTAGATCATTTGTCTTTGCAGACCTTTTCGCTTCAACCTCGGGACCCGATAGTCCGGAGTGTATCCGAATACCCGCTCAGTTATATAAGAACCAGGGTATGCGTGGAGACCAGGCGTAGGGGTCATTAGTGCTTGAATAGACAAGTGCCCAACTAGTTATGTTATATTACATGGGTAGTAAGAAACATCTTCCAGGGAGAATAGTTCCGTTAAGGGTTCCTTTCCCTGGGTAAGCATGCCCTAAAGTGCATGTCCGGACTGCGATAGGAAATGCAGGAAAAACATCTGGGGGCAGATATGAATAATAAATAAAAATCATCTTTTGTTCACCGACCGGATATTCCCTTAAGAACGCTAGCTTTCGGCTTCACCCAGTCTGAGGTACACATCCAGCTAACCAGGCAGTAACAATCGCAGAGGTGCTCCCCTTATGACCTAGCCGAATTAATGGGAACGTAGGGCATAAATACAAGAGCCAGGCAACCCAGCTTGGCCAAAACTTAAGTCATATCGATGCATATAATGGCGAAAAAAGGTACATGCGGAAGCATGACACATGTGCGGGGCCTGAGGCCCAGATAAATAATTAAGTTTCTGTGAAAGAAGCCCCCGGGTATGATGAGCGCGGCTAGCGCATCTATAATGTGCAAGCAAGGCACAAGTTGGCCCTTGAAGGCCTAGAGAAAGAATAAAAGAAAGGAAGAAAGAAAAACAAGACATATAATGTATATGCAAAAAATGGACAAAAGGAGGGGACGAACATAGAGTCCTGTGCTAGGTGTAGAATCTTCGGAGCCTGGCCGCGTTCCATGGATTCGGCTCGAGTCAACTAGTCGATGCATCCCGCAGTCTGTACGCTCCACCGGTCAGAACTTGGTCAATAATGAAGGGACCTTCCCATTTGGGCTCGAGCTTGTTCTTTTTCTTATCCAGCAAGCGTAGAACTAGTTCACCAACGTTATAAGTTTTGGCCCGTACTTCTCTGCTTTGGTATCTGCGAGCCTGTTGCTGATAAAATGCGGAACAGGCTTTGGCTACGTCGCGCTCCTCCTCCAGGGTGTCCAGACTGTCCTGCCGATCGAGCTCGGCTTCTCTTTCTTCGTACATGCGCACTCGAGGTGAGTCATGAATTATGTCACAGGGTAAGACTGTCTCTGCACCCTACACCATAATGAAGGGTGTATATCCAGTACTACGATTCGGCGTGGTCCGCAGCCCCCAGAGTATGGAGTCGAGCTCCTCTACCCAGTGCGTGTTGGACTCCGTTAAGGAACACACTAATCTGGGTTTAATGCCGCTCATTATAAGACCGTTTGCTCGCTCGACTTGGCTGTTGGTTTGTGGGTGATAGACTGAAGCATAATCGAGCTTGATGCCCATTTTGCTGCACCAGAGTTTTACCTCATCGGCTGTGAAGTTTGTGCCGTTGTCAGTGATGATGCTGTGGGGGACGCCATAACGGTGTACGACCCCAGATATGAAGTCTATCACTGGTCCAGATTCGGCTGTTTTAACAGGTTTGGCCTCTATCCATTTGGTGAATTTATCCACCATGACCAGTAAGTATTTTTTTCTTGTGGGTTCCCCCTTTAAGGGGTCCAACCATGTCAAGCCCCTAGACCGCGAAGGGCCACGTAATGGGGATTGTTTAGAGGGCAGTGGGTGGCATGTGGCTTTGATTTGCAAAGAGCTGGCAACCGGCGCAACGTTGGACCAAGTCATGTGCATCTTCCCGGGCCGTTGGCCAATAGAATCCTGTATGGAAGGCCTTGCTTACAAGAGCCCGGGCTGCGGCGTGGTGACCGCCGAGTCCAGCGTGGATTTCTGCCAAAAGGTTCCGCCCTTTCTCTTCGGAGATGCACCTTTGAAGGACTCCGGTAGAGCTTTTTTTATACAATTCTCCCTCGTGGACCATGTAGGCCTTAGATCGCCGGACTATGCAGTGTGCCTCATTTTGGTCCTCCGGAAGTTCCTGCCTAGTTAGGTAGGCCAGGAATGGTTCTGTCCATGGGGCGATAATGGCCATTATTACGTGGGCTGAAGGTGTTATTTCGGTGGCGGTGCCTCCGATTGTGTCAGAGTGTTCGGTATCGGGCATTTTGGCCGGGTCCAGACTATTGTTACCGGTGTCCCCTTCCCATACTACGGATGGCTTGAATAGCTTTCCAGAAATATGTTGGGGGGGACCGCATCGCGTTTTGCGCCGATGCGGGCGAGGATATCCACCGATTGATTGTTTTCCCGAGCCACATGGTGAAATTCTAGTCCCTCGAACCGAGCTAACATTTTTAGGACGGTGTTTCGGTAGGCCGCCATTTTCGGATCCTTAGTGTCAAAGTCTCCATTTATTTGGGATATTGCAACGTTTGAATCCCCACGCACCTCCAGGCGTTGAATGCCCATGGAGACTGCCATCCGAAGACGATGCAACAGAGCTTCGTATTCGGCTGTGTTGTTGGAGTCTATATACAATATTTGCAGTACGTACTGAACAGTATCTCCGGTTGGGGACGTCAGGACGACGCCAGCCCCTAGACCAGCCAGCATTTTAGAACTGTCGAAGTGCATGATCCGATTGGAGTATGCGCTGTACTCTTTAGGGAGTTCGGCCTCCGTCCATTCGGCGACAAAGTCGGCCAATACTTGCGACTTAATGGCCCATCGAGGTTTGTATGTTATGTCGAACGGGAGGAGCTCAATGGCCCATTTAGCGATCCGGCCCGTAGCGTCGCGGTTGTTTATAATATCATTAAGTGGCACTTCCGAGGCTACTGTAATCGAACACTCTTGAAAGTAGTGTCGCAGCTTCTCGGATGCCATGAATACCGCATAGGCTATCTTTTGATAATGTGGGTACCGTGATTTGCATGGAGTGAGGAAAGTGGATACATAGTATACCGTCTTTTGAAGAGGGAATTTATGTCCGTCAGTTTCTCGTTCGACGACGAGCATTGCGCTTACAACTTGATGAGTTGCCGCAATGTACAATAACATTGGTTCGCCGATGTTTGGCGCGGCCAGGATTGGGTTGGTTGCCAAAATGGCCTTTATTTCTTCCAATCCGGCTATGGCAGCATCCGTCCACTCAAAGTGTTCGGTACGCCGAAGGAGGCGATAAAGGGGTAAAGCCTTTTCTCCTAAGCGGGAGATAAAGCGGCTTAGAGCCGCCACGCATCCAGTTAGCTTCTGGATTTGTTTGAGGTCTGTTGGGGTAGCCAACTATGACAAAGCTCGGATTTTGGCCGGATTAGCTTCAATACCTCTACTGGAGACAATGAAACCCGGGAGCTTTCCGGCTGGTACGCCGAAAACGCATTTTTCCGGATTGAGCTTCATGTCGTATGTTCGGAGGTTGTCGAATGTGAGCCTCAAGTCGTCTATCAAAGAGTCGACGTGTTTGGTTTTGATGACCACCTTGTCTATGTATGCCTCTAATGTTTTGCCGATTTGTTTCTCCAGACATGTCTGAATCATGCGCTGATATGTTGCGCCGGCGTTTTTGAGCCCAAAAGGCATTGTGTTGAAACAGAAGGGACCGTATGGTGTGATGAATGTCGTTGCGGCTTGGTCGGACTCCGCCATCTTGATTTGGTGGTAACTGGAGTATGCGTCGAGGAAACACAATGACTCGTGTCCTGCGGTAGCATCGATAATTTGATCGATGCGGGGGAGGGGGAAGGGATCCTTTGGGCAATCTTTATTGAGGTCCTTGAAATCGACACAAAGGCGCCAGGATTTATCCTTCTTTGGTACCATCACCAGGTTTGCTAGCCAGTCCGGGTGTTTTATCTCTCTGACGAATCCGGCCTCCAATAACTTGGCTAGTTCCTCTCCCATGGCATGTCTCTTAGGTTCGGAGAAACGCCGAAGAGCTTGCTTGACCGGCTTGAATCCCTTTAGGATATTGAGGCTATGCTCGGCCAGCCTGCATGGGATTCCTGGCATGTCTGAGGGGTGCCAGGCGAATATGTCCCAATTCTCGCGCAGGAACTCTCGTAGTGCGGCGTCCACGGCGGGGTTTAACTGTGCCCCGATGGAGGCTGTTTTTGTGGGGTCCGTTGGGTGGACTTGGAATTTGACTATTTCATCCGCTGGTTTAAAAGAGGTGGACTTGGATCTCTTATCGAGTATCACGTCGTCCCTGTCCACTGTGGAGCGTAGCGTGGTTAATTCCTCGGCCGAGAGGGCTTCGGATAATGCCTCGAGGGCCAGTGTGGCTGTTTTGTTTTCGGCGCAGAGTGTTGTGTCCGGATCACTGGCGAGGGTGATGATTCCGTTGGGCCCGGGCATTTTGAGCTTCATGTACCCATAGTGGGGTACGGCTTGGAAGACTGGGAACGCCTCACGTCCTAAAAGGGCATGGTATCCACTGCTGAACGGGGCCACTTGAAATGTAATTTCTTCGGACCTATAATTCTCTGGCATACCGAATACCACATCTAGTGTGATTTTCCTAGCACATCATGCCTCCCGACTGGGTATGATTCCCCTGAAGGTTGTGCTACTTTTCTCAATGCGGTACCAGTCTATTTCCATTTTTTGAAGAGTTTCCTCATAGATGAGGTTTAATCCGCTGTCGCCGTCCATGAGTACTTTGGTGAGTCGAAAACCGTCCACAATTGGACTGAGGACCAGTCCGGTTGGTGCTCGGGCTGTTTGGAATTTAGGTTCATCACTGGCATTGAACGCAATAGCCGTGTCACTCTATGGATTTATTGCTGCTACGTGGCAGATTCCGGCCATGGTGCGGAGTGTTTGCTTGCGCCTATTATTTGACGCAAAGGTCTCAAAGACTGTTAACACCGTATTGTTATCCACGGGATGGTGCTCTGTGGCATTTGGGATAAGAAGATCCTCACCACTTTTGGCCACCTACCGGAGTATCCAACATGCTCTAAGGCTGTGCGCTGGTATTGTATCCGCTGTGCTATGAATTTTGCAGGGTCCGTTAAGCCATCCCTCCAGTACGGTTACATGCCTTGTAGAGGATTTTTGTTTCTTTGCAACTAGCTCGGGTGTCTTACGATAGTGCACCCTTTTACTTCGGACTGGGTGTGTACTCGGAGCCGAATTATCCCAAAATTTTGTTTCGGTTTTCCAGGCGTTTTCCATCGCACAGTACTTTCGTACTATGGACACCAAGTCAGCGAAGCGTGATATGTCACGGTGACTTAAGGCGTTAAGGATTCCCTTGTCCGTGCAATTATTGCAGAAAAGTGAGACTGCATCTTCCTCGCGACAGTCCTTAACCTTGTTCATCACAAGGAGGAATCTGGCCCAATAATGATGTACTGTTTCATGGGGCTCTTGCCTGATGTGGGAAAGATCGTTTATGTCTGGGTGGGTGGGTGGATTTGATTCCGAACCCCTACCCGATCTGAGACCCAGGGGCCGAGGAGTTTCCAATCTTGGAAGTTCGGGTTCCGGAGTGTTACCCGATAAATCTGGCCCGCTGCCTGATTCTAGGTTCAGGGCTTGGGTGATGTCCTCTCGTAAACGGGTATCTGGCTCGGAGAGCTCAGGAATCCGGACATACTTAGTCCTCAAAATATAGGAAGAGTTGCCGCATTGTTCCTCCACCACCGCAACGTGATGGGTGACCGATGGGGAGTTAATCTCCCATTGATCGGGTTTAAGCCCAATCTGATCATAGTCCATGGCGACTCCCAAGGCGGCAATGTGATCCAAGAGTTTGTTTAGGGAAGAGAGCTCCATTGGATCCATCTGCTCGGCAACTTCCGAGCCGACGTGGAGGCTGTTTTTGATGACCCGAGAAGTCATCGTCGGTGCAGCGGCCGAACAGGCAGTCATGATGAAATTGCCTAGCCGGAGAGTTTGGCCGACAGCCAGAGCTCCCCCGGCAGTAATGTTGCTTTTAACAACGAGACGAGGCATCCTTCCTTACGGCAATGTCATAGAGGAACTCTCAATGAAAGCACCAATGTCGGTGTCAAAACCGGCGGATCTCGGGTAGGGGGTCCCGAACTGTGTGTCTAAGGCGGATGGTAACAGGAGGCAGGGGACACAATGTTTTACCTAGGTTCAGGCCCTCTTGATCGAGGTAAAACCCTACGTCCTTCTTGATTTATTCTTGATGATATGAGTATTACAAGAGTTGATCTACCATGAGATAGGAGAGGCTAAACCCTAGAAGCTAGCCTATGGTATGATTGTATGTTGTCCTACGGACTAAAACCCTCCGGTTTATATAGACATCGGAGGGGGCTAGGGTTACACAAGGTCGGTTACAAAGGAGGAGATATACATATCCGTCTTGCCTAGCTTGCCTTCCACGCCAAGTAGAGTCCCATCCGGACACGAGACGAAGTGTTCAATCTTGTACCTTCATAGTCCAACAGTCCGGCCAAAGGATATAATCCGGCTGTCCGGATACCCCCTAATCCAGGACTCCCTCAATGATCATCTCATACAACAACTTATATCATGTTTTGACCATATCACATCACAACAAGCCCTGCAAAAACAAGTTAGACGTCCTCTGCTTTGTTGTTGCAAGTTTTACGTGGCTGCTACGGGCTGAGCAAGAAACGTTCTTACCTACGCATCAAAACCACAACGATATTTCGTCAAGTATGTGTTGTTTTAACCTTCACAAGGACCGGGCGTAGCCACACTCGATTCGACTAAAGTTGGAGAAACTGACACCGGCTAGCCACCTGTGTGCAAAGCACGTCGGTAGAACCAGTCTCGCGTAAGCGTATGCTTTATGTCGGTCCGGGCTGCTTCATCCAAAAATACCGCTGAACCAAAGTATGACATGCTGGTAAGAAGTATGACTTGTATCGCCCACAACTCACTTGTGTTCTACTCGTGCATATAACATCTACGCATAAGCCTGGCTCGGATGCCACTATTGGGGAATGTAGTAATTTCAAAAAAATTCCTACGCACACGCAAGATCATGGTGATGCATAGCAACGACAGGGAAGAGTATTTTCCACGTACCCTCGTAGACCGTAAGTGGAAGCGTTATGAGAACGCGGTTGATGTAGTCGAACGTCTTCACGATCCGACCGATTCAAGCACCGAACGCACGGCACCTCCGAGTTCAGCACACGTTCAGCTCGATGACGTCTCAGGAACTCCGATCCAGTAGAGCTTCACGTGAGAGTTCTATCAGCACGATGGCGTGATGACGGTGATGATGTTGCTACCGACGCAGGGCTTTGGCTAAGCACCGCTACGATATGATCGAGGTGGATTATGGTGGAGGGGGGCACCGCACACGGCTAAGGGATCAATGATCAACTTGTGTCTTCTAGGGTGCCCCCTGCCCCCGTATATAAAGGAGCAAGGGGGAGGCCGGCCGGCCCTCCTAGGGCGCGCTGATGTCTACTACACAACCTTCTTCTTGTAGACGTTGTTGGGCCTCCAAGTGCAGAGGTTTGTAGGACAGTAGCAAATTTCCCTCAAGTGGATGACCTAAGGTTTATCAATCCGTAGGAGGCGTAGGATGAAGATGGTCTCTCTCAAGCAACCCTGCAACCAAATAACAAAGAGTCTCTTGTGTCCCCAACACACCCAATACAATGGTAAATTGTATAGGTGCACTAGTTCGGCGAAGAGATGGTGATACAAGTGCAATATGGATAGTAGATAATAGTTTTTGTAATCTGAAAATATAAAAACAGCAAGGTAACTAATGATAAAAGTGAGTGTAAACGGTATTGCAATGCGTTGAAGCAAGGCCTAGGGTTCATACTTTTGCTAGTGCAAGTTCCCTCAACAATAATAACATAATTGCATCATAAAACTATCCCTCAACATGCAACAAAGAGTCACTCCAAAGTCACTAATAGCGGAGAACAAACGAAGAGATTATGGTAGGGTACGAAACCACCTCAAAGTTATTCTTTCCAATCAATCTGTTGGGCTATTCCTATAGGTGTCACAAACAGCCCTAGAGTTTGTACTAGAATAACACCTTAAGACACAAATCAACCAAAACCCTAATGTCACCTAGATACTCCAATGTCACCTCAAGTATCTGTGGGCATGATTATAGGATATGCACCACACAATCTCATATTCATCTATTCAACCAACACATAGAACCTCAAAGAGTGCCCCAAAGTTCCTACCGGAGAATCATGACGAAAACGTGTGCCAACCCCTATGCATAGGTTCATGGGCGGAACCCGCAAGTTGATCACCAAAACATTCATCAAGTGAATCACGTGGTATCCCATTGTCATCACAGATACGCATGACAAGACATACATCAAGTGTTCTCAAATATTTAAAGACTCATTCTGATAAGATAACTTCAAAGGGGAAACTAAATCCATTATAAGAGAGTAGAGGGGGGGAGAAAACATCATAGGATCCAACTATAATAGCAAAGCTCACGATACATCAAGATCGTATCACCTCAAGAACACGAGAGAGAGAGAGAGAGAGAGAGATATCAAACACATAGCTACTGGTACATACCCTCAGCCCCGAGGGAGAACTACTCCCTCCTCGTCATGGAGAGCACCGGGATGATGAAGATGGCCACCGGAGAGGGATTGCCCCCTCCGGCAGGGTGCCGGAACGGGTCTAGATTGGCTTTCGGTGGCTACGGAGGCTTCTGGCGGTGGAACTCCCGATCTATTGTGCTCCCGGATGTTTTTAGGGTATATGGAGATATATAGGCGGAAGAAGTACGTCAGGGGAGCCATGAGGGGCCCACGAGGGTGGAGGGCGCGCCCCCTACCTCGTGGCCTCCTCGAAGCTTCCCTTACGTGGACTCCAAGTCTTTTGGGCTTCTTCTGATCCAAAAATAAGTTCCGTGAAGTTTCAGGTCCATTGGACTCCGTTTGATTTTCCTTTTCTGTGATATTCTAAAACAAGAAAAAAACAAAAACTGGCACTGGGCTCTAGGTTAATAGGTTAGTCACAAAACTAATATAAAAGTGTATAATAAAGCCCATAAACATCCAAAGTTGATAATATAATAGCATGGAACAATAAAAAATTATAGATATGTTGGAGACGTATCAGCATCCCCAAGCTTAATTCATGCTCGTCCTCGAGTAGGTAAATGATAAAAACAGAATTTTAGCATGAATAAAAACATTTATCATGATATAAGTAAATAAATAATAACTTTATTATTGCCTCTAGGGCATATTTCCTTCAGTCTCCCACTTGCACTAGAGTCAATAATCTAGTTCACATCGCCATGTGATTTAACATCAATAGTTCACATCACCATGTGATTAACACCCATAGTTCACATCGTCATGTGACCAACACCCAAAGGGTTTACTAGAGTCAATAATCTAGTTCACATCGCTATGTGATTAATACCCAAAGAGTACTAAGGTGTGATCTTGTTTTGCTTGTGAGGGAAGTTTAGTCAACGGGTCTGCTACATTCAGATTCGTATGTATTTTGCAAATTTCTATGTCAAAAATGCTCTGCACGGAGCTACTCTAGCTAATTGCTCCCACTTTAAATATGTATCCAGATTGAGACTTTGAGTCATCTGGATCAGTGTCAAAACTTGCATCGACGTAACCCTTTACGACGAACCTTTTGTCATCTCCATAATCGAGAAACATATCCTTATTCCACTAAGGATAATTTTTACCAATGTCCAGTGATCTACTCCTAGATCACTATTGTACTCCCTTGCCAAACTCAGGGCAGGGTATACAATAGGTCTGGTACACAGCATGGCATACTTTATAGAACATATGGCTAAGGCATAGGGAATGACTTTCATTCTCTCTCTATCTTCTGTCGTGGTCGGGTTTTGAGTGTTACTCAACTTCACACCTTGTAACACAGGCAAGAACTCCTTTGACTGTTCCATTTTGAACTACTTCAAAATCTTGTCAAGGTATGTACTCATTGAAAAACTTGTCAAGCATCTTGATCTATCTCTATAGATCTTGATGCTCAATATGTAAGCAGCTTCACCGAGGTCTTTCTTTGAAAAACTCCTTTCAAACATTCCTTTATGCTTTGCAGAATAATTTTACATTATCTCCGATCAACAATATGTCATTCACATATACTTATCAGAAATGTTGTAGTGCTCCCACTCACTTTCTTGTAAATACAGGCTTCACCGCAAGTCTATAGAAAACTATATGCTTTACTCAACTTATCAAAGCGTATATTCCAACTCTGAGATGCTTGCACCAGTCCATAGATGGATCGCTGGAGCTTGCATATTTTGTTAGTACCTTTAGGATTGACAAAACCTTCTGGTTGCATCATATACAAGTCTTCCTTAATAAATCCATTAAGGAATGCAGTTTTGTTTATCCATTTGCCAAATTTCATAAAATGCGGCAATTGTGCTAACATGATTCAGACAGACTTAAGCATAGATACGAGTGAGAAACTCTCATCGTAGTCAACACCTTGAACTTGTCAAAAACCTTTTTGCGACAATTCTAGCTTTGTAGATAGTAACACTACTATCTGCGTCAGTCTTCCTCTTGAAAATCCATTTAATCTCAATGGCTCGTCGATCAATGGGCAAGTCAATCAAAGTCCATACTTTGTTCTCATACATGGATCTCATCTCAGATTTCATGGCCTCAAGCCATTTCACGGAATCTGGGCTCATCTTCGCTTCCTCATAGTTCGTAGGCTCGTCATGATCAAGTAACATGACCTCCAGAACAGGATTACCGTACCACTCTGGTGCGGATCTCACTCTGGTTTACCTACGAGGTTCGGTAGCAACTTGATCTTAAGTTACAAGATCATCATCATTAGCTTCCTCACTACTTTCCAATAAGGGAGCAGGTATAATTACCTCATCAAGTTCTACTTTCCTCCCACTCACTTCTTTCGAGAGAAACTCCTTCTCTAGAAAGGATCCATTCTCAGCAACGAATATCTTGCCTTCGGATCTGTGATAGAAGGTGTACCCAATATTTTCTTTTTGGTATCCTATGAAGACGCACTTCTCCAATTTGGGTTTGAGCTTATCAGGTTGAAACTTTTTCACATAAGCATTGCAACCTCAAACTTTAAAAAACGACAACTTAGGTTTCTTGCCAAACCATAGTTCATACGGTGTCGTCTCAACGGATTTAGATGTTGCCCTATTTAACGTGAATGCAGTTGTCTCTAATGCATAACCCCAAAACAATAGTGGTAGATCGGTAAGAGACATCATAGATCACACCATATCTAATAAAGTACGGTTGTGACGGTCGGACACACCATTACACCGTGGTGTTCCAGGTGGCGTGAGTAGTGAAACCATTTCACATTGTTTTAACTGAAGGCCAAACTCTTAACTCAAATATTTTACCTCTGCGATCATCTCGTAGAAACTTTTATTTTCTTGTTACGATGATTCTCCACTTCACTCTGAAATTCTTTGAACTTTTCAAATGTTTCAGACTTGTGTTTCATTAAGTAGATATACCCATATCTGCTCAAATCATCTGTGAAGGTCAGAAAATAACGATACTTTCCGTGAGCCTTAACACTCATCGGACCGCATACATCAGTATGTATTATTTCCAATAAGTCAGTTGCTCGCTCCATTGTTCCGGAGAACGGAGTCTTAGTCATCTTGCCCATGAGGCATGGTTCGCAAGCATCAAGTGATTCCAAAAGTCCATCAGCATGGAGTTTCTTCATGCGCTTTACACCAATATGACCTAAACGGCAGTGCCACAAATAAGTTACACTATCATTATTAACTTTGCATCTTTTGGTTTCAATATTATGAATATGTGTATCACTACGATCGAGATCCAACGAACCATTTTCATTGGGTGTGTAACCATATAAGGTTTTATTCATGTAAACAGAACAACAATTTATTCTCTTACTTAAATGAATAACCGTATTGCAATAAACATGATCAAATCATATTCATGCTCAACGCAAACACCAAATAACACTTATTTAGGTTCAACACTAATCCCGAAAGTATAGGGAGTGTGCGATGATGATCATACCAATCTTGGAACCACTTCCAACACACATCGTCACTTCACCCTTAACTAGTCTCTGTTCATTCTGCAACTCCCGTTTCGAGTTGCTACTCTTAGCAACTGAACTAGTATCAAACACCGAGGGGTTGCTACGAACACTAGTAAAATACGCATCAATAGTCTGTATATCAAATATACCTTTGTTCACTTTGTCATCCTTCTTATCAGCCAAATACTTAGGGCAGTTCCGCTTACAGTGACTGGTCCCTTTGTAGTAGAAGCACTTAGTCTCAGGCTTAGGACCAGACTTGGGCTTCTTCACTTGAGTAGCAACTTGCTTGCCGTTCTTCTTGAAGTTCCCCTTCTTCCCTTTGCCCTTTTCTTGAAACTAGTGGTCTTGTCTACCATCAACACTTGATATTTTCTTGATTTCTTCCTTCGTTGATTTCAGCATTACGAAGATCTTGGGAATCGTTTCCGTTATCCCTTGCATATCATAGTTCATCATGAAGTTCTACTAACTTGGTGATGGTGACTAGAGAATTCTATCAATCACTATCTTAGCTGGAAGATTAATTCCCACTTGATTCAAGCGATTGTAGTACCCAGACAATCTGAGCACATGCTCACTGCTTGAGCTATTCTCCTCCATCTTTTTAGCTATAGAACTTTTTGGAGACTTCATATCTTTCAACTCGGGTATTTGCTTGAAATATTAACTTCAACTCCTGAAACATCTCATATGGTCCATGACATTCAAAACGTCTTTGAAGTCCCGATTCTAAGCCGTTAAGCATGGTGCACTAAACTATCAAGTAGTCATCATATTGAGCTAGCCAAACGTTCATAACGTCTGCATCTACTCCTGCAATAGGTCTGTCACCTAGCGGTGCATCAAAGACATAATTCTTGTGCAGCAATGAGGATAATCCTCAGATCACGGATCCAATCCGCATCATTGCTACTAACATTTTTCAACATAATTTTTCTCTAGGAACACAATAAACTGGAAGCAACATCGTGAGCTATTAATCTACAACATAGATATGCTAATACTATCAGGACTAAGTTCATGATAAATTAAAGTTCAATTAATCATATTACTTAAGAACTCCCACTTAGACAGACATCCCTCTAATCTTCTAAGTGATCACGTGATCCATTTCAACTAAACCATGTCCGATCATCACGTGAGATGGAGTAGTTTCAATGGTGAACATCACTATGTTGATCATATCTACTATATGATTCACGCTCGACCTTTCGGTCTCCGTGTTCCGAGGCCATGTCTGTTATATGATATAGGCTCGTCAAGTTTAACCTGAGTATTCCGCGTGTGCAACTGTTTTGCACCCGTTGTATTTGAACGTATAGCCTATCACACCCGATCATCACGTGGTGTCTCAGCACGAAGAACTTTCGCAATGGTGCATACTCAGGGAGAACACTTATACCTTGATAATTTTAGCGAGATATTATCTTATAAAGCTACTTCCGAACTAAGCAAAATAAGATGTATAAAAGATAAACGTCACATGCAATCATAATATGTGACATGATATGGCCATCATCATCTTGTGCCTTTGATCTCCATCTCCAAAGCATCGTCATGATCTCCATCGTCACCGACATGACACCATGATCTCCATCATCTTGATATATATCAATGTGTCGTCACATGGTTGTCTCGCCAACAATTGCTCTTGCAACTATTGCTATCGCATAGCGATAAAGTAAAGCAATTATTTGGCGCTTGCATCTTATGCAATAGAGAGATAACCATAAGGTTTTTGCCTGTTCCCGATAACTTCAACAAAACATGATCATCTCATACAACAACTTATATCTCATCACGTCTTGACCATATCACATCACAACATGCCCTGCAAAAACAAGTTAGACGTCCTCTACTTTGTTGTTGCAAGTTTTACGTGGCTGCTACGGGCTGAGCAAGAACCGTTCTTACCTACGCATCAAACCACAACGATAGTTTGTCAAGTTGGTGCTGTTTTAACCTTCGCAAGGACCGGGCGTAGCCACACTCGGTTCAACTAAAGTTGGAGAAACTGACACCCGCCAGCCACCTGTGTGCAAAGCACGTCGGTAGAACTAGTCTCGCGTAAGCGTACGCATAATGTCGGTCCGGGCCGCTTCATCCAACAATACCGCCGAACCAAAGTGTGACATGCTGGTAAGCAGTATGACTTATATCGCCCACAACTAACTTGTGTTCTACTCGTGCATATTACATCAAGGCATAAAACCTAGCCCGGATACCACTGTTGGGGAACATAGTAATTTCAAAAAATTCCTACGCACACGCAAGATCATGGTGATGTATAGTAACGAGAGGGGAGAGTGTTGTCCACGTACCCTCGTAGACCGAAAGCGGAAGCGTTAGCACAACGCGGTTGATGTAGTCGTACGTCTTCACGATCCGACCGATCAAGTACTGAACGCACGGCACCTCCGAGTTCTGCACACGTTCAACTCGGTGATGTCCCTCGAACTCCGATCCAGCCAAGTGTTGAGGGAGAGTTTCGTCAGCACGATGGCGTGGTGACGATGATGATGTTCTACCAACGTAGGGCTTCGCCTAAGCACCGCTACGATATGACCGAGGTGGATTATGGTGGAGGGGGGCACCGCACACGGCTAAGAGATCAGTTGTTGTGTCTTTGGGGTGCCCCTTGCCCCCGTATATAAAGAAGTGGAGGAGGGGGAGGGCCGGCCCTGTCTATGGCGCGCCCTAGGGGAGTCCTACTCCCACCGGGAGTAGGATTCACCCTTTCCTAGTAGAACTAGGAGCCCTTCCAATTAGTAGGAGTAGGAGGGAAGGAAAGGGAAGGGAAAAGGAGAAGGAAGGAAGGGGGTGCCCCCCTCCCTAGTCCAATTCAGACCAGCCCATGGGGAGGGGTGCGGCCACCCTTTGAGGCCTTTCTAGGCCCAATACGAATTCCCGTAACTCCCCGGTACTTCCGAAAATATCCGAATCACTCGGAACCTTTCCGATGTCCGAATATAGTCGTCCAATATATCGATCTTTACGTCTCGACCATTTCGAGACTCCTCGTCATGTCCCCGATCTCATCCGGGACTCCGAAAGCCTTCGGTACATCAAAACACATAAACTCATAATATAACCGTCATCGAACTTTAAGTGTGCGGACCCTACGGGTTCGAGAACTATGTAGACATGACCGAGACACGTCTTCGGTCAACAACCAAAAGCGGAACCTGGATGCTCATATTGGCTCCCACATATTCTATGAAGATCTTTATCGGTCAGACCGCATAACTACATACGTTGTTCCCTTTGTCATCGGTATGTTACTTGCCCGAGATTTGATCGTCGGTATCTCAATATCTAGTTCAATCTCGTTACCGGCAAGTCTCTTTACTTGTTCCGTAACACATCATCCCGCAACTAACTTATTAGTTGCAATGCTTGCAAGGCTTAAGTGATGTGTATTACTGAGTGGGCCCAGAGATACCTCTCCGACAATCGGAGTGACAAATCCTAATCTCGAAATATGCCAACCCAACAAGTACCTTCGGAGACACCTGTAGAGCACCTTTATAATCACACAGTTACGTTGTGACGTTTGGTGGCACACAAAGTGTTCCTTCGGTAAACAGGGGTTGCATAATCTCATAGTCATAGGAACATGTATAAGTCATGAAGAAAGCAATAGCAACAAACTAAAGGATCAAGTGCTATGCTAACGTAATGGGTCAAGTCAATCACATCATTCTCTAATGATGTGATCCCATTAATCAAATGATAACTCATGTCTATGGCTAGGGAACTTAACCATCTTTGATTCAACGAGCTAGTCAAGTAGAGGCATACTAGTGACATACTGTTTGTCTATGTATTCACACATGTATTATGTTTCCGGTTAATACAATTCTAGCATGAATAATAAACATTTATCATGATATAAGGAAATAAATAATAACTTTATTATTGCCTCTAGGGCATATTTCCTTCATTGAATTCATAAAAGCACCCTTTATCAAAAAGATACTGTTCAAGATGATTTTTTTTTTGCTTAGTAGGGCGAACAAATGGGATTAGAGCACACTTTGGCATAATTTTCGTGAGTTTTTTAGAAGTTTTATTTGATTCATGACGCTCTCTTTGCTCCAAATCCTCGTGTTATTTGAAGTAACTGTCCAAATATAGCATTCTATTGCAAGTGATGGTTTAAAATAGGGTCTCATGTACTCTATTTCGAAGACAAAGGCCGGCGTTCGGCTCCTCTCCGCTCCCTCCACTCCGCTCCGGAGCGGACGAGCCTCTAGCTCATTTTTACGGAGCGGCCTAAACTGAGCTCCACAACTCCACGGAATCGGAGCAGATGGGATGGATTCTGAACACGGCCAGAGAACAACTCCCATTGATATACACACCACGTAAAAATTGCTATGCTGACATCATAATTAAATTATGTAGGATTGACAGAGTGGAGTTCAGACTCAACCCTTGCTTGATCAAGACTCGGCCATGGTTGATACACAGAAACATCTAGGAAGATAAAAACTAAAGTAAAGCTTCATCTCTTGCAAAGTTGTCATACTGGTGGAGTGATAGTTACAGTAATCACCAGACCCAGTATTACCATCCAAAAAACATAAGTACCATCAGAGTGAACAGAAACAAAAACACACAACAGGCAAAGATGTGGCAACAAGCTCTTGACAACTCCCCCTTGTGCACTTATCATCATCAACAGGTTTCTCTTTCTGTACTTAGCAAAGAGGATCTCAGATACGGTCCCTTGCAGTCGTCGATTGTGCATCCAAACCAATATGCTTTCTTAAACTGGAGGCATCTAATTGACCAACTATTCATGCTGGTGGAGTGATGGCTACATTCATCATCAGGCCTACTGTACTACATAAAAAATAGCATGCATACAATTTAACCTCTTCAAAGATGATACAGGCAATGAAGTATCAACCATTGCTAACTAGTCATACTGACAGAGTACATGAAACTAGCATATACATACGCTCATAACACACATACACACAACTGAAGTACCAAACAGTTTAACCAAATGCCCGTATCATCAAAACACAGCATACATACGCATGTACACGACTTGAAACAGGCTACTCCGGCTGGCAAATAAGTGGCAGCAAGCTCCCCACAGCACACTTGTCATCATCAGGTTTCTCTTTCTATACTTGGCATGTAAACCTCGGAGTCATTCACTTATCCTCAGGATACGGTTTCTCGCGGTCGTCATCTGCACATCCAAAGTGGCGATTCTGCTGATAAGAGAGCCCTTGCCATCTTTGGCGGGACGCAAGAAGGCATCTAACTCTGCCACGATTTCTTTTTCTTTATCAGCATTCATCAAAGCTTGGCTGAAAGACTGCAGTGCAGCGATGAGGACAGAGGAAGTTTCTTCTGTGTCCTTGGGATCATCATCTTCAGTTTCTGATTCCTCCTGCTACAAAGAGGGATTTCAGTGTAAGCAAGAAATTGAAGTGTATGTATATATACAAAATTGTGCAAGGCTACAGATTATGATGATACAACATCAATTTACTTTAGCTCTTACTACAAAGGTAGTGAAGATGAAACATGATACTGTTCCACAATGCCATCTCAGTTCCATCTGCAATCTCAGTTCTCTGTGCAGCACTGTATAATATGATTGTACTACTAACAAACAATCTGCAAACGAATTTTTGTAACATGATTCATACAAATCAAACATGTTTAAACTTAAGATAAGAGTCGATACCAGCCGTTCAGAACACGATAAACCAATGTTAATGTTAAAATTTAGAGTATTGCATCCTCATTTGAGCGGCCTGTCAAGAGGTTCAGATATCACATAATCTGCTACGCATGCTAAAATTTAAAGTATTCCTTCTGTGCACTAATATAAAACCTGCAATCAAATTCTTATAATATGGTCTAGGCAAATCAGACATGCTACTGTTTAAAATTGAGATAAGAATCAGGCAGTGGCCTTTCACAACACAATAATCCAATGCCTTTAAGTTACATAACAGCATATTATCTATGAACAAGGCACTGGAAGAAACTCTTACATATAAGCACAGGCTCACCTTGCTTTGTACCAAAGAGGGAGGCCATGCCATGACATAGGGATGGGCCGCCTCATTATGCCGATATGCACCATTATAGAGCTTGCACATATCTGATGTTTCCAGGCATATTGACAGGTACAGCTCACGATATTCTGTGTCCTTGAGGTAGAAAATACAGAGGTAGACAAAGCCATCGATAACTGCCACAAGGTCCACATTGACATTACAATAATCCTCTTCCTCCATTGAGCACCCAGTGAGCTCCCTAACAATTGGGCGCAATGGGAAATTCTTGTACGTAATCCAGCTGTTGAGGACACTGCCATTGTCCAGGAACCAAGAAACAATGGTGTTATCCTTTATATCTACGATGCAGAGCTTCCCATCCTTGGTCTCACCAAGCTTATATGTTGATTCACCCAACTCCGGTTTCAAAGGCGTCGGCAGATCAATCAGGGAGAACTGAAAGGTCATGGTTTCGAGCACAACAATTTGGTCATGCATCCAGCCTCTCCAGTAAACGAGCCCATGCACCACTCCGCTGGCCCTGAGCCTGTCAGATACAGTCAGCTGCAGCGTAGTCTCTGGGAAAATTTGCCACTCCATGGTGTCCGATGAGAAGACGGCGGCGCGCTCCGCCCGTTGGCCGTCTACACGCACACAGACCACGCGGGACGGCCTCCGGCCGTCTTCGGGGAGGAGCGTGTAGAATTCAAGGTAGATCTTTCCCACCGGCGGCAGATCGAGGAACAGATCCAGGACCTGCGTCAGCGGGCTGTAGGCGGCTACCCGCTGAGCGCCCTCGCTCCAGTTGTCGAGGATGAGGTAGCCGCCGGAGCTAGGAGTCTCGGAATTGATCTTCCACCCGGAGGAGAGGGCGTCGCCGTGGCGGACGTCAAAGAAATCGGCGGCGACGAGGTCCGGGTCGCGGCGGCGCCAGGGGCAGGGGTGGAGCGGGACGACCTCCATGTTGGGCTCGAGGAAGAGCGCGAGCACGGGCGGCGCGTGGCGCTCGCGGAAGCTGCGGCGGAAGGAGGGGAACGTGCGGGCGGCGCGGCGGAAGGCGCGGCAGGCGCAGGCGGCGCGGACGAGGGTCGGGAGGGCGGGGAGGCGGAGGAACATCTCGCGGAGGAGGTCGTCGCCGAGATCGAATATGGTGGTGGGAGCGGGCGGCGGCGGTGGGGAGGGCGGGGAGGCCATGGTCGGCGGCGGTGGCGACTGGCGACGGCGGACCGGGAATTGGGAACGGCCAGTGCGGTCAACTCCAACGACCCATTTGGTCCGTTCGTGTCCACGAAGCAAACAAACGGATGTCTGCAATTCTTTCTCTTCTTTTTTTTCGCCAAGACCATTTTCAACCCAAATTTGCATCGGCGAGGTCACGCCTACAATACTCTAATGCTGTCCTCTTCTAGCCTGTCCGTCCATTCCCGCTAATTCACTCACTAACCCTCCCGCCCTCCCGCCACGGCCAACGCGCCCAACCCCGCCGTCGACCATACCCAACCACCACCATCCTAGTCGTGGTTGCCGGCGCCATGCGTCCGAAGAAGTCAAAGATGATGCGCACTCCGGAGGAAATGGCGAAGAGGGTTGTTCGGAGAAAGAAGAAGCCACCGCCGCCTCAGCCGCTTAGGCCCATGCCACCGTTGGGGAGAATGAAGCCCTTGCCGCCAAGGTCGGTAGGGTACCAAGAGTCGACCCTTCTCGCCGTTGTCGTCGCGGCCAGCACGGGCTCATCAGCAGCCCACCCGCCCATGCTTCCAGAGTCATAGCGCATGTCAACAATGCCACCAACGTACGGGAACCTTCCTGGACACAACCCGATTGTGCCCCGCTTCTCCATATTGCCTTGGAACGGCTCGTGCGGAAATTGGTGATTTCGTGTCGGTTGTCTCTGTGGTTCCTCCGCTTGATCTCAATGCCCACACTTGTGGCCGGGCAGACCACTGGGACGCAAAGGAAGCGTCCATGGGTGATCCCCACCGCTAGCTTTCTCGGTACCCGCATCCTATTTGATGGTATGACGACCCTGACGCAGGATGACCCCATGTACTACAACGATTTCATGGAGGAGATGGTCTATGAGGGTGGCCACGAGTATGATGCCGACGAGACTCAAAGCTAAGAAGGTCGCAACCAAGACACCCACGACCAAGACACCCACGACCAAGACACTCACGACCACCAAGGCGAAGACACCCAAGGCCAAGAAACTTAAGACCAAGGCAACCAAGGCTAAGAAAATGTTGACATCAAGGATGAGCCATTGTTTCACGAGGAGCTATCTCATCAAGCCAATGCACAAAAGAGGCGGCAAAAGCGTGAGGGCGATAGGATCTGCGAAGTATGAGGACAAGTTACTTTGTGAAGCTTGGATGGTAATAGGACAAGATCCCAAAACCGGCGTCGAGCAAAAAGGAACAACATTTTAAAAGAGGGTCCATACATACATACTTCCGTGAAATTAGAAAGTTTGAGCCCTACGAATTTGAGAGTGACCATGTCACCATGGTGGTGTGTCAATCCAAAAATGGTGGGCCTTCATCCAAGTGGAGTGCAACGAGTTTAGTTCCTCCCATGAGAATATCATCGGGCGACCCATGAGTGGCATTGGCATCAAACACATGGTATGCAAATCCTTCCCTTGTTCATATGAGCTTGATGCCATGTCATGCATACTCGTGTGCATATGAATGTATCTTGTTGGTTCCAACTCCATATGTAGATGTTTAAAACTCTGGAAATATTCAAGGTCCATCATTCGGGCAAGCCATTAACCTTGACCCATTGTGGATGATGATTTGTTAGTGCGGGAAGTTTAAGGAGAAATATGTGGCCCAAAATAAAGGTGGGGCCCTCATCGGTCATTGAGCCAAGCGAAAGTGAGAATCGGCCAAGGGGGAAACCAATTCCAAGGTGTATGACAAGCGGAAGCTTCGGGCACTCGCCTTGTAAGAAACTTTGAAGGGGTTCATGACCAAAAATGAGGTGGCAATTGAGAAGAGGGAAGAGAGGGAGGAGAGGAAGCACCAAGAGAGAGAGAGAAAGTAAGGAAAACCTTATTTGACATACAAAAGAAGAAGCTCGATATCGATGAGAACAATGCCCGATCAAGAGAAAATGAGATAAAGCTCATGCTAATCACGAAGAAAGTGAAGATCATGGCGGCCGACTTGAGCAAGATCTCCCCAAGAAGAAGGGTTTGGTTCGAGAAGAAGCAAAAATAGATTCTCTAGCTAGATGTGTAATCATCTTATGTTTGGACAAGACGCATAAACTATGACCGTGACAAAATTATTTTGTATGTCAGCATGTATGCCGTCATGAATTCTAGCTTAGTTTTGCAGGAGATGTAAAAACTATGGCCGACATGTAATTGTTTTGTATGCCGGCATGAATTCTAGCTTCATTATGAAATTTAGCTATGTTTGATGATTAAAATATGTTTGTTGGGATAAAACGGCGAGGCGAACCAAATGGGTCGGCTAGTTTGGCGCGGCACTTAGATTTGCGTGGACAAGGGTGGATGCCATCCCTACAACCGATCCAAATGGACAAATTTCGCATCTTTTTGCATGAGTGCCTTGGAGTTGGCCTGATGGAGCACCGACTAGCGAGATGCTGAATCGTGCGAGTTGTGGCCCGATCTTTCACAGTATTGTTGTCATAAAGGATCAAGGTAGAAAGAGAATCGGCCCTTGCTATTAATTAACAAGAACAGAAAGTAATCTGCGGCAAGATTGACAAACATCAAACTCAACACAGCAGCATACGATCCATCACAAAGGGTCGCAGAAAATGCAGCAACCTGATGTCCCAGACCTGGGACCTTTTTCTCTGTCTATTAACACTTGATAACAAAACTCAATCTAAAAAACAACTATCTGCGTACACGGCTGTAGCTGGCCTTTTATATAGGCGACGTGTACATACCAAACCGACTTGCATACAAGACATAACTAATTTGGACTCTCTATCTTTCCTATCCCAACAAATCAAGAAATTAAACCATAAATTATCCGGCATACTGATCACTTATAGTAACTAACTTTGGACTCCTAGGAAAACTAGTACGTAACTAGTATTATATCAAACGACTTGACCCTCTCGTATCAATTGACTGACACAAGCTCTGCAATAATTTATGTAGCACATGGAGTTCTGAAGGTGGGCTTAACTTCATCCTTCTTCGGTTCAGTTGGTGGAACTTCAAAGCTAAAAGAACCAACATGTAAAACATTCCGAAGATTATCTCTTGCACTAGCGGCCACATCATCCCCTCCTCCTTGAAACGAAGCCGTCTGCGGTTTCGCGGTATCTTTGGAGACCCTCTTTTGAACTGAAAAATATCATCTTTGATAGCATTGGCAAACATTGGCCGCAATATACATCGTCTTCCAGCGCCCTCAAAAGAAAAAGTATTGGACCTTCCGTCATGTGTGGCACGATGATCATATTGCCATGGCCTCCCCAATAACAAGTGGCATGCATCCATTAGCAAGACATCATAAATTACTGTGTCTTTGTAGTCACCAACTGAAAAATTCACACGCACCTTGTGAGTAACTTTGAGTTTGCCAGAATGATATAACCACTCAATGCAATGTGGTTGCGGGTGCTTCCACATAGGTAACGCTAAAGCATGCACCATTTCCTTGCTGATAGCATTAGTGTAGCTTCCACCATCTATGATCAACTTACAATTGGTGTTGTTGACCTTATACAGAGTCTGAAAAATATTCCAACGTTGCCCCTTATCCTCAATGCAATCCTCTTGCACAAGTTGCGCCATTAAGGCCGGATATGATTCAGCAGCTTCAAAACTAGCAGTCACCTTCTCAGCATCTTCAAAATTTTCACTAGAAGTGTCAGAAACTGCCTCTTCATCACTCGCGGATGCATAGCCATATCTTGTGAGTAACACTCTTTTCTCATTAGGACATTCACGCCTCATATGTCCCCTTCCTCCACACTTGAAACACTCTATGTCATTAGTACGTGTGGACGATTGCACATTAGAATCAACCATCGATAGTCCTGATTTTGAAGCATCCTTTTCCACGGAACCACCAGAGTGATTTGATGATGTCGCCCTGGAGCTAGGACCAACATCCTCACTCTTATACTGCGAGCGTCGCCATGTGTTCAAAGTGGTACTGGGAACTATGCTGACTTGACGTCGCATAATCTGCTGTTCTGCATGCACAACTTGGTGCACAAGATCTTGTATGTTGTAGTAGACCACCATCTCAACACAATCCTGCACCTCAATATTTAGACCATTAAAGAAACGTGCCATAGTCGCCTCGGGATCCTCCATTGTCCCTGTACGTATCATAAGCAATTCCATCTCCTTGTAATATTCATCTACACTCATATTACCTTGAGAGAGCCGCTGCAACTTGTTATACATATCTCTTCTATAGTGCTCAGGAACAAAACGTCGCCTCATGAATTCTTTCATCCCTCGCCAAGTCATTGGACGATGTCGTGACCGGCAAATTTGATTCCACCAAATTAGCGCGTAACCCGTGAACTCAATTCTAGCAAGTTGAACTTTCTTCTCTTCGCTATAATGATGGTCATCAATAATTTGATCAACACGCATCTCCCACTCCAAATAGACTTCTGGTTCGCACTTGCCGGAGAATGGAGGAATTGAAACTTTTATGCGCCCAATTCCATCATCCAAAGGAACACGCGCAGCTTGACCCACGCGGTCATGCGCTCCGCCACGAGCGGAAGTTTCAGGACGGGGCTCATAGTGTCGCGGTCGTGGCGCATACCCCGCCTCATGGTCAACTCCGTCGTCGACGCCATCATCTCCAGCATGAGGTTGTGCCGCCAAACGGCGATCATGCACGCTGGCATGTCCGTCGCGAGCCGGTGGTGCATAACGCAATGGAGCAGCTGGAGCAGCCTGTGGTGGTGCAGAATTCATTGCTGGCATATTGATGATGTCTGCCAAACCATCGAACCGAGTGATCAGGACATCTATCCTTTTGCCGAGCGCATCATGACATTGCTTGATATAGTTGCATGTGTGGTCAACACCATCCCGAATATTTTGCGGAATATTATCCACATACACTGGACGTACTATTTGCTCAGAATCAGCGGCAACCTCATCACCCTTGTTGACCGAGGTTGACATCTTGATCAACACAGTACCGTGAACAACTTTAGCTCTGAATACCACTTGATGGAGCACCGACTAGCGAGATGCTAAATCATGCGAGTTGTGGCCCGATCTTTCACAGTACTGTAAGTGCATCTAGTGCCCCTTAGTGATTTTGGTGTATTGAAGACTTATAGGTTAAGGGACTGATGCGTTTGTGAGTGTACACAGGTCTATAAGTATATGAGGAGTTTGATATTTACAGAGAAAGTCGGCCACTAAAAATGAAGTTCTTCAACTGAGGACTTTGGATTTCTGAAGACTTTGGAAGTGAAGAAATTGGTGTAATCCTGAAGACTTGGCATTCATTCGAGGAACATGAAGCATGAAGACTTTTGTTTCCGTAGTTTCATTTTCTCTTTCTTGAGTCATAGGAAACATCGTACTGTTAAAGGGGGTCGAGGAAATAGTAAGGAAAAATTTCCAAGTGATGCTCAACTCAAAATCCTACACCTACCAATCCCTTCGAGTGAAGCCATTGAAAATCTCATACAGTTTAGTCAATTTCTTCAGTGTCAGAGACGAAGTTCTTCTGGTCTTTGAAGAATTTGTTCTGACTGAGGAGTTAGGAATTCGCCATTGCGGATTGCCTACACAGTGAGGAACATGATAGCCCTGAGGAATTTGATAATCAAAATTCCGACAGTTGCTATGCTATGCGCCAGCTGTCCCAAAATATCTAACGGTCATATCATTGAAGGGCATTTATGTCTTATCATGTTGGGATGCTCCCTAGGCTATAAATAGCCGCCCCCTACAACCACTAGCTGGTTGGCTGCTCCGAGAGAAACTGACACTTGTCATTTGAGAGCATCCCATCCTCCGAGGACTTTGAGTGAAAATCATCAAGTGAGGAAAAACCAAACCCAAACACCTACAAACCCCAAGTGATTGAGCATCACTGAAGAGATTGATCCCGCGTGGATCCGACGCTTGTTACGTTTGAAGACTGTGCATCTTCCAAACGGTTAGGCGTCATGGTCTAGAGCATCCAAGAGGAAATTGTGGATGGCCGAGTGACCGAGTCTATGAAGGTTTGAAAGTCACCTGAAGACTTACAGCGAGTGATTGGGCGAGGTCTGTGTGACCTTAGTTCAAGGGGAATACGGTGAGGACTGAGTGTCCTAGGCTACGTGTTCAGGACTGGGTGTCTGGGACTGTGTGTCCTCAGATTTAAATACCTAGCCGCCCTAACCAGACATACAACTGTCACAACAGTTGGAACTGGTCTACCAAATCATTGTCTTCACCAAGCTACATGGTTCCATTTCCTCAACCCTTCTATTTCCTTATTTATGTGGTGTGTGCTTGTTCATATCTGTTTGAAGACTTTGACTGAAGACTTTCTCTATTTCCTCAGTTCAATTTCTTCAGTCTGTTTGTCTTATCCTGTGTTATCCTGTGTTTACGCTTTCTATACTCTGTGCTTGTTTTCGTTTCTTCATGAAGACCATGCTCATACTCTGTTATGTTTACTTCCGAGTACTTATACCGCTGCAAGTAGTTCTTCACTTAGGAATTTCCTCACCCTGAAATTCCTCAGTGAAGAATTCATAAAAATCACCTATTCACTCCCCTCTAGTCGATATAACGCACTTTCGATTGGTATCAGAGCAAGGTACTCCCTTGTTCTATGTGATTTTGGTTTAACCGCCTGGAGTTTTAGTTATGTCGGCCGCAGGTATGATCAAGGTTTCTGTTGGGTGTACTACCTTCGATGGGACGGACTACCCCTACTGGAAGAATAAGATGCGCATGCATCTTGAGGCAATTGATAACGATCTCTGGTACGTTGTAGAGAATGGTGTTCCCTTTGTCACTCCCACCATCAACGCTGCTGATGTGAAGAGATTCAAGCAACTCGACTCTCAAGCGAAGAATATCATATGTGTCCATCTGAGCAAAGGGCAGTATGGCAGAGTGAGTGCTTTGGAGACAGCTAAGCTTATCTCAGACACGTTGTCCAAGGTCAATGAGGGAGTATCAACACAGCGTGACTCTTGAGTTGACATTCTTCGAAATCTCTTCAACTGCTTCAAAATACTCGACAATGAAAATGTTCAGCAAACCTTCGATCGCCTCACTGACATCTCAAATGAGCTTCAACCACTTGGTGCCACTGATATCACCGACCATGATGTGGTGAAGAAATTGTTGAGATCGCTTGATTCCTCATTTGATACCTTGGCATTGATGATAAAAGAACGTGGAGACTATAAGTCACTTGATCCTGCCGATATCCTCGAGAGACTAAACACTCATGAGTTCCTGCTTGCTGAGAAGAGAGATCTCTATGGACCAAGCTATGGTAGATCACGGGCTCTGAAGGCCAATGCAGTTTCTGAATCTGAAGGTGAAGATTCTGATAACAGCCTTGGTGACCCTGAAGAACTGAGCCAGGAGCTAGCTATGCTCGTGAGGAAGTTCCAAAAGTTCTCAAGACGTGGTCGCTTTGGTAAATCCTCAAGAGGTGGTGACTTGAGAACAGATTCATCATCCCATGATTACAAGAAGAGACTCTGCCACAAATGCAAGAAGCTTGGACACTACATTCAAGATTGTCCTCAGTGGGAAAAGGGATCAAAGAAGAAGAAGTACAAGGATTACAGTCCTGATGATTCAAAGAAGAAGAAGAAATCTTCAAAGTCCTCGTCATCAAAACCTTCAAGGTCCTCATCCCACAAGAAGAGCAGCTCTAAGAAGGCTCGGGCATTCATTGGCAAGGAAATGGACTCCGAGGCTGAATCTGAGGAAAATAATGAAGAGGAGGAATCTGCGGAGTCAGACTCTGGTGTGGCGAACCTAGCCCTCGCTACCGTGTTCGTCAGCAAGTCCATCTTCAAATCTGAAGAAAAGGACCTCCCCAACACTACTGATGACGGCGATGAGGACTACGCTCCCACCTATTGCTTCATGGCAAAAGGCTCAAAGGTA
Organism: Triticum dicoccoides; assembly: GCF_002162155.2. NCBI lineage: Eukaryota > Viridiplantae > Streptophyta > Magnoliopsida > Poales > Poaceae > Triticum > Triticum dicoccoides. The sequence continues at coordinate 584,757,299 of NC_041380.1, forward strand.
CTCAAATACCCCTCCTCTGAATCTAGTGAGGATGAATCTGATGAAAACCTCAAACCCAGCTATTCTAAACTTGCTAAGATTGTTGTGAAACTACAAAAGGCTCTTAAAAAGGTTCAAAACATGCTAGATAAAAGTGATGATATGTTGGGTGAGGAAATGGATCGCACTAAAATTTTGACTGAAAAACTTCAGAGACTTCAGTCCAAGTTTGACAATCTTCAAGGTCATTATAACACTCTCCTATCTGATCATGAGAAGCTTTCTTACGAATTTCTTCAAAGAAAGCAAGATCTTGAGCAGTTAAGAGTGATTTATGAAGATCTTCAGAAGGAGCGTGATTCATTACTTGCTCAACAGATCAGCGCTACTCAGGATGAATTTGTTCCTCCATGTTTGAAGTGCATTGAACGTGAAACTGCTAATTCTTCACCTGAATACTCAAATACTTCCATTGCTCCAAATTCTTCAATTGCCTCTACTATCACTAATTCCTCATCTGAGGACATTGTTAGTATCACTGATGATGCAGGGCTGAAGGAACTATATGGCAGGCATGTACAAAAGCCTCAAAGGGCATCAGGCTCTTTGTGACGTGCTTAAAAAGCAGATCCTCAATAGGAACCCTAGGAAAGAGGGTATTGCCTTTGAGAGGAAACTCAATGCTGATGGGACCTACTAGAAACCTGAGCAGTATCCCAAAACCCCATGGGTTGCTGCAAAGGGACCTTCAGTGGATCCATCTACTTTATCTGGCTTTACATGTGAATCTTCATATTCTTCTGATGAGTCAATTGACTCCAACTATAAACTATTCAAAAATCAGAACGATGGAGTATTTGCTAGATATGTTGGCACTAACTGCAGGAACGGTCCTCCTATGAAGAAAATCTGGGTTCCCAAAAGGTGCCTTGAAAATCTTCAGGTGAATGTCATCATGACACCACCTATGAAGAATAGGAACCCCAAATCAAATTCTTCATATGGATCCAAGTCCTCATACAGATCAAACTTCTCACATGGATCAAATTCCTCAAAAGGATCAAAGTCCTCATATGAACAAACATTTAATTACAAAGATGGTTTAACTTTTAGCAGCCAGTCAGTGATATAACTCGAAGAGCTCATCTCTGCACTTAATGAAGAAAACATATATTCTCAAGTGAGCTCTTATAAAAGCTTCAAATTAAACGAAATAGTGCCCTCTCCCGCTACCTACTGGAGAGATAGTACCATGATCATTGAGTGTTAGTATTTATTCGTGTTTTTGTATCACCCACTTACATAATAAACAATGCACTACATCTGTTGATGCGACACAGTGTTCATTATGGCTTCACTTGTTTTGTCCCACAATCATACTCATAGCAACATCTTCTCACCTATATATCTCCTTCACTTGTTAACTAGTGATTTATGTGGTCTGCATTTCACGCTTGTATGTTACCATCACTATAGTAGGTTAATTAGATTGTTCACTCGGAAAAGCTAGATGACCAACTATAAGAATGTGCCAATACTACATCTACCGAGGAGATATGAGAATGCGCCAATACTAAATGTTGGTTCCTCGTCAAGAATATGACGAGGAGATTTGAGAATGAAAGGCATCAGGAGAAATTCTACGGGGACTCGAGTTCTGGTAGGTGCTAATCATATATGAGAGTATTGTAACTTCTATTTGTCGGTACATGGTTACAAACAACTCATGGGCATGACCTAATATCACCTTTTGCAGCTTTGTGCTTGCAATCGATGTTTGTTTGCTCTTGTATGAAGAGTGTGAAGGGAAACCAGATCAAGGAGTAGAATATCCATCTTATTGGCTAAGAGCAAGGTAGCTGGAGCATATGTAATCTTGTCGGCCCGGAAACAACTAGTCATTAAGTTACAACTAATAAACCTGTAGAGATTGCGCATGCCGTCAATTAGAGCACACTAGTATTGTTGAAGATGATTTTTTCTTAGTACTATACGTTTCGTATTTGTTTTAGAAACCTCCATGAATTTGACGGAAGACAACGAAGTGGGCTGAACAAAATGACACTTGCATAATTTGGTGAGTCCAGACCCCATGTGTCTTTGGAGAAGTTTGACGCATTCTGTCTCTTTGCTCCAAATTGACATGTTAATTGAAGTGACTGTCCAAAAACACCATTGAAGAAATATATTATTCTGTAAGTGACGCTTTAGCATAGTCTCTTGTGCTATATTGAAGACAAAGACAAAACCCATTGATCTACACATCACGGAAAAACTTCGATGCTTACATCACAATCAAATTACGTAGCAATAACAAAAACTATGCTTACATCTCAATTAAACTTCTATGCTTACAACAACTTAACAGTTAGAACCTGCGAATCAAACAAAACTTTTATCACTTGTGTTGTACTTTAGTAATAATGCAGGTCTTAAAGTCAACATGTAGAGCAAGATGACTCATAATTCCCATAAAAGAAAAGAGAGAAGACTCATACATGAATCAAGTTAAAAAAACATGTAGATTCATATTCTCTGGCATTTGTCTTACAGGTGGACCCAAGAAGGTTAAGGATGCCTTAAGTTCAACACCTTGGGACCCAAGGGAACAGAGTGAAGTTGAGTCTCAGTATGTAAGGTAAGCAAGCTACACAGAAACATCTAATCTATAATACATAAATAGTTCATCCCCACTATGGTATTTCTCTTGACATGCAGCCCATCCACATCAGCAATAGTGCCACATCAGCATTTAGTCATAGGCTAACATGCGGGGCCCACACTGCCCACCATAATACTCCCTCTATCTTAAAATATAAGAACATTTTTAACACTACACTAGTGTCAAAAATGTTCTTATATTATGGAATGAAGGGAGTAGAAAACATGCACGTCAGCTTCACCATTAGCATGCATGTTCCATGTTAAAAATAAATAACCCTGGCGGTTATTACGGGATAATCCCCGCTTCCTACACATCGCGTACGGTTCCAGGACTCCAGCGAAGTGTCACGGCAGTTCCTGGAACGGTGCCTCTACGAGCGGTCGCATCCCTCCGAGGAGTTGTCTCTCTCGATTTGCCTCTCGATTAGTTCCAACACGTTATCAGCACGCTCTCCGGCGAGAGCGATTCCGACGAGAAGACAAGAAGAACGGAGAAAAGGTGAGAAACGTAACCATGCCTCGAGTTCCAATGTCCCTGTTTCTTCGCCTCCTTCGCGCCAATGGCCGTGGCCACCGCTTCGTCGCTCGCCACCGCCGCCATGGTGTTGGCGGACATCGCCACTTCCAGCGTCATGTGCGCGACCTCCGCCGCTTTCGGCGTGGAGGTTGGAACCAGCGCCGCCAGAACCTCGGTCGCAACCACCGGCATGGTGCGGGGCCCTCGAACCAGCCCGTGCAGCCCGACGTGCCCGCCCGGCTTCTCGCCGGTCCGGCTGCACCAAGGCTCGAGGCCGATGGGGGCATCGATCCGACACCGGTGGCTCCGCCACCGCCGTTTTGGTGCTCAGCGCATGGATGGGTAGTTTGACCCGATGGTAGCAGCGCCTCAGGAGGTTGGAACCGTCAGGGCCGTGCCGCTGCAGCATCGGACTCCAGCGGTTGTTGAGGCTGTCGGCGACGCACCGCTTCAGAGGTTGCCGATGGTTGCGCGCGTCCCGGGTGACGCTGCCACGCCGTTGTGCCTGCTGTCCCCGACTCCGGCCACCCACCCGCTCTTGCCGCGCATGGAAGTTCGCCGCCGCCTCTTGGCCCTCGGCGTCCCACTGGCGTGCTCGCCGTCGAACGGCCACTCCGGCTGCTCCGACACGCGGAGCCCGCGGCGCTCGGGCTCCCATCTCCCCGGTGGTTCTTCATGTGAGGACGAGCGCGACAGGAGTTTTGCTCGCCGCCGATGATGCAGCCGGCCGACCTGGTGTTCTCCGCCTGGTTGTGTCTTCGCGAGGATTGGGGATGAGTTGCATGGGATTTCTTTCCCTGGTCTCTCTCCTTATCCTTTAGATTGACTAGTATGACCGCCTTTACAAGGCCATGTGCATCGGCAGGGAATCATGGCACCAACAGTACCGTGGCTGTTTGTTTATTTGCTATTTGCTTGATCTCTACACTAGTAGTCCAGTACTAGTTCAGCTTATCAGCAACTTTGTATAACAGTAGTTCTAGCAGTATTTAGTCTGTTCTAGACCTGTTTATTATTTTTCTGTCGAGTACAATGTATGTATTCCAGAATCCATCAGCGATGTAATATATTTCCACGTTTGTCACGTGTAGAGATTAATTACATCTGTTATTTGCAATTGAGATTATTTTTCTCTTGCAAAGATAAATTTCGTACTTTTAGAGTACTAATTTGCAATTGAGAACTTTTTCTCTCGCAAAACAATCTCATTGTGAATGAGATTAATTTTTTCTCGCAAAATATTAATTCACCCTACTGAATTATCTTGCAACTTGATACAAGAACATCTTATTAAATTTGAGGTGTATATAATTCAAGTTTTTTCACTTGAACATCAAGTTTGCAACATCATTACTATTCATTTATAATAGTGGTGTATTTCTGTTGAGTACGATGTATTCCGGAATGTATGTATCTCCATGTTCGCTACATGTCGAGATTAATACGTCTATTTGCAATTGAGATTTTCAATTTCTTGCAAATACATATGCAAAATTCTTAGTGATTTCTTCAAATTGATGTATTGGAATCCCGAGGTAGTGTGTAGATCTATTGCTTTGCAGATTATCACCACTACTGTTTAAACCTATATTTTGTCAAATTTGACATTATGATTGCACAACATTGTGCACTCCCATGCATTTTACTAAGTCATGACATAAGGCATTAGGAGTGAGTATCTATTGATTTCATCAGATTATACTCCCTAGTGATGCGAGATCTACTTCATTTTGGAGATTATCTTCAAGGTGTCATGCTTAGCAATTTGAGATTCACATTAATGGTTTCAAGATAACTTCTTGAAATATCCATTAATTTTACAACATTACCATGATGGTCTTCAATTTACTAATCGTAAATTAACTATCTCTGGTAACCGATGGCTAGAGAATTTGAGGCATTCGCCCTCAATCGCCACCACTACCCTACCTAGACATGGACATCATAATCACTCTTGTGTCTTGTGGAATAGTGTGTGCAATCCAAGACCACATGATTAACCTCTGGTCGGAATCACACCGCTAACAGAAAAATATTGTCTTATACAACATAAGGCATTATATCGATTCAGATGTCTGCATCTGGTTATTCTGTATCAGCTATTCCTAGGACACAACATACCTCAAGGGCAAAGGTTTGGAGCTCACTTCAACCTTCAACCCGACATCACCAGCAGTGACGGGACCCTATGGGCACGGAGAATATGATGGTTGAATATGACTCAACTAACATGTTTGAAGACTTCGTCTAGTCTCTCAATCTCCTGAGTGGTCAACATAATTTATGTCCATTTATGATGTTCTAATAAGAACATAAGTATTATTGTCATCATATATTGTATATCACAATATATTGTATCGACACTTTGGTACAAATACATTTGTATGTATTCCATATATCTGACAGTGATTTTCATATTGAGAATCTTCATGTCTATATATAGATTTCTATGGGAGTCAATCCGATGAAAAATGATATGTGCCTTGTGGACATATGCACCACAAACTCTATACTCAGGGAGGTCCAATGTTTCCACTCTCATTGAGAGAAAGGAGATATTTTAAATCGCTAGACGCGATGAGGTATTTGTTGGCTCAACTCGAGTCATATTTACTATCACTGTGGGTACCCGAGTAACATGGGGATGCTTTATTGCTTCCCAGGTTTAACTCGTACCCTACTAAACTATAGAGGTATCCGTCAAAATAGTTTCCATAGCGAAACTTATGATGACAACAAAGAGAAATATCTTCTCTTTACCATATGCAGCGGATATGGCAAGCACATTCTCTATGTATCATCGGCATTGCACTACACATACTACAAAACCCGTAGCACATGTTGCGTACGAGATAGTTTTTCAGAGTGTCTTTTGCATGACAAACTTGGCATTCCTGCTTTGGTCATCATTGACATTGGGTTGAAACCGAAACTATCAACAATTCCACTGGTTTATGATTGTTATGATGCTAAATTCTAATAACATTTGGATTTTATGTGCACTACAAGGGACACAGGGAAGCTAATTTTAAGGCTCGCACACCTTAAAGTCTACGCTGAACCACTCAGACTCCTTGAATGCATCAAGTCGAGGTAAGTGGCTCTTCCCAGCCATTGAGTAGAATATTCAGGTATCCATGGTTCTAAAAGACATATCTACATAATGGTCTTAAGTGCGTGCTTTATTCACACGAAACCATTGGCCATTATCCTGACATCGATTTCAAGCAAATTGAATGGATAACATTGCAGAATTCTCCTTGAGGGCCATCTCTATGGCTTTTGGATTGAAATTTAGCAATTTGTCCTAATGTCTAGACTCAAAATGGTTTGGTAGAATCCTATCCAAAGAGTTAAGCTCATTGCATTATCTTTACTTTGGAATTGCAACTTACCAACTTTACGTTGGAGTCATGCAGTTTTACACGCTCATGACAGAACTACATAATAGTATTCCCCACTATCTTTGATATGTGGATATCTACCAAGTATTTCCTATCTGCGGTAATTGGTTGCATACCGATATCACCACCCGGCATACATCATTGGCCCCTCAACATATAGTTGGGATCTATGTGAGGAATAACTGTATTTCCGTCAATACCTCAAGCCCCTCACATGGGGAGTTATTCAAGGCCATTATGCTGATTCAATGAGGAACATTTCCAGGCATTAGGGGGAGATTTCAAGTACCATAAAGAATGCCAGGAAATTAGTGGAATGTTCAACACATTTTCTGCCTCAAATCCACATACTCAAAGATCTGAACCATGCATTCAGAATATTTGCATCACATTGCAAATAACCTGCCAGATTCATTTACTGACTATAAAGGTGTCACACAATCCTATAATCCTGCAAAAATATGCCTGAAAGAGTGATGGTACCAACAAAATTCACTCCACTCCCTGTTCATAGCAACAAGGGAAGATGTATGGCAGAAGTACATCAGGATTCAGCTTCCCGCAAGCAAGGATATCAAGGCCTGTGAATCAGTAAATGCAAGTCCACTTCACGTTGACAGACACCTATTGGGTAGTATACACCCAGTGGAGGGGAAACCTCCACCAACCCAGGTCAAAGTGCACATAATGACCAGGACATCAGAATACCCGACTCGATCGCATTGGGAAATCGCGAGCAGTCACCATGGGTAACGATATTTCCATCAAGTCTATATTGATATATAGATTCTGGAGAATCATATAACCGGAAGTCTACAATTGTTGACATATATTTCTCAACTAGATTGCAAAAACCTTTCAAATGATTCAGATCCAAAGACCATGGCCATGGCAAAGTGTGAACAACACTCGGACTAAACTCAAACAAAGGGTATAATCTAGGTAGAAATGATCTTGCTCAATAATGGGAAGGTATTCATAAGCAATACCTACACCAGTTTTCTTCTGGAAACGGAATTTAGAACAATGAGGTGATGAAACATAGAGCAAGTATTGTAGCACAAGGGTTCACGCAGATACCCAACTATTCTCCAGAGGTGGAATCTCTTTCCGATAACTTATATCATTGACAGTACAAAATCATCTATCTCTGCAGTTGATAGATGTAGTGATTACATATCCATGTCGATCACTAGATTCAGACATATATGATTGATTCCCGATGGAGTCTCAATTCTGAATCGAAATACAAAATGCAACATACATTATGTAAAATCAGTAAGTCACCATAAGACTTATTGTTGTCGGTACATATGGTACAACCGACGTACTGAGGTCCTTATTCACAAGGGTTACTCCTACAATGATGGTTATCCATGTTTGTGTGTCTGCAATGACGACACATGTAATCATCTAAATGACGGAGTTTAAAATGAAGGATTTGGGTGAACCAAAAATCCGCTCGTTACTACAACTTGAGCACCTTCATTCATACATTATGGTATACTATGTTGTCTATATCCAAAATATATTGGAGAAATTCATTATGGACAAATCTTGTCCATCCATAAACTCTCATGGTAGTTCATTCTCTAGACGTAGAGAAAGGTCTATTTAGACCAAGAGATGATGGGAATGAGATATTGGGACTCAACGTTCCATAATGCCATTGGATTCACCAAACACAATTGGTTGGTATTCAAGAATATCTTTTGATATCTCCAAGGCATCAAACAACTTGTCCTGATTTTTCAGTTTCACAGAAATGTGAACACTAATATCATTGGATACATCGATCAGATCCCCACTATGTCAGATCATAGACAATTTTAGTGTTCCTACTAGGTGTGATAGCCTCTCATGAAGAGTCTTCAAAACGGACCTCATGGCTACATCCACCAATCATTATCTCAAAGATAATGTTGCTTGTGTTGCCCGGATGCAAACAGGTTACTAATAAGCAATATCTTTATATTGCATATCTTGCAAGTCAAATCATGCAACTGATTTGTTCACCAAGTCTCTACCAACTTTTACATTCCAGAAACATGTTCATGGAATTGGTATATGACAGCTTCGGAATTTGCAAGAATCAGGGGGAGCATCTTCCTGAATTGTTCCTGTTCAATGCATCATATTATACTCTTTTTTCCTTCATGAGTTTACTATACTTGTTCTCATGAAGGTCTTTAATGAGGTAATAGCAACATGAGATCATATGTCATACTTTCCAGTTTTCCCCACCGGGGTTTTTAAGAAAGTATAACGACATGTTTATTATTCTCCAAACTCTATGGTTCATACATATTGAGTTAACGGAGATGATAACCACTGTATGTTGCAGCATTTTCTCCTTATTTTCCCACTGGGTTTGCAGGAGTTTTCGCAACATATCATACACTACTCCTCATATTTTTCCCACAGGGTTTTTGGAGGAAACTTAATCAAGATGATGAAATCTTATATCAAGCGGTGATTAGGGGGAGTGTTAAAAATAAATAACCCTGGCGGTTATTGATGAAGCTATGTACCTAGGGTAGGGGCATGGACCTGTCCTAAGGACCCTACCCAAGGACATCTCTAGAAGAAGTCACCTTTCAATCGACTTGGAGGTATCCCACTCGACGGATTCAAGACACTCGACCACGAAGCAATCACTCGACCAAGATCCAACCACTCGACTGCCAGGAGATCTAAAGTCACCCTGCACGCAAACGATCGATCACTAAGTAGCTTTTATGGTCATCATAGCACTTTATTAGGGGCGTTACCAGTAACCCCCAGCCTTAATGTACTTTAAACCTTGCATTACTGAGGGCTGGAGGGGCCTAGCAAACTCTATATAAGCCACCCCCCTCCTCAGTATCAAGGGTTCGCACCCCTGTTATTCTTACACACATAATTCAGTCGACCGCCTCCGGGCACCGAGACGTAGGGCTTTTACTTCCTCCGAGAAGGGCCTGAACTCGTAATCCTCGTGTGTTTACAACTCTTCCATAGCTAAGATCTAGCCTCTCCATACATACCCCCCTACATCATTGTCAGAGCTAGAACCACGACAGTTGGCGCCCACCGTGGGGCTAGGAGTCTTAGCGCCTAGTTTGAGAAGTTGCGATTTTTTCCGATCTCCTTGATCATGGTTTCGGGCGGAGCTTTGCTGGAGGGCCGCGAGATCCGTCTCGGCGCGCTCACGTTCATCGCCGACGACTCCGCTTGGCTTCAGGAGGCTCCACTCGACGTCGACGCGCTCCCCGTCCGCGGGGCGACGCACTTTTGCGCATGCGTCCGGGGTGTCCTCCTGCGGCAGCCGTTGACCCAGTATCGGTCGGCTCCCGTGGCATCTCCCCGCCCTGTTTCCCGCCGGCGCAAGCGCTCCGGTCGGTCGAGGCTTCAGAGGTGGGTGAGGCATGCGGTGGCCCGCCAGTCGGCCACCCCACAAGTCGCGGCAATCGAGCCCGACGAATCCCTCTACGGCCTGTTCGACTGGCTCCGCAGAGACCGCATCCGAATGCAACAGAAGTGACCCAACTGTAGAGGTTCTGGTGATCGATGGGCCACACAGTCCTCCGGGTTTCCCCTGCGCTGACGGAGGCGTGGATGGAGGCGACCTGTCGCGTCCTCACGAGGAGTATCTCCCCGAGCCTCTCACGTCGTCGCAGCGGGAGGAACTTCGCCGCCGGAACATGGATGCACTCCACACTCCTATCGTTGGAGAAACCCCCGAGGCCCGAGCCTTGGAGGACGCGCTCTTGGCTAACTTGGCCGAGCACACTCGACTGGAGAACCTCCAGCGAGTACTCGACGAGCGAGCGCGTCAACGGGCTCCAGAATCCAGTCGACGTCAACTCTTTCCGCCCCCGCAGGTATATCGTACTCCGATTCAGAATTTGGCGGCTGCGGCCCATATAGCAGAGTCGATTCAGCCCTCCCAGTCAGTGGCTGGCAGAGGCTTGTTGCAAATCAGAGCATTGCTTCGGGCAGCGGGAGACCAGAATTCCGCTGTTTCTCAGTCGCGGAACAGGATCCACAGTCGATCCGTTGCAGAGGATACAGTCCAGTGGGCTCACAGCCCAAGATCGCCTCCGAGGCGTGAGGGACGAGGAGACCGGCGTGATCAGTACAGAAGGAATGAGCAGTATGTTCTCCGATTCGATCGTGATGATCGACGTTGAGTGCCAACCCCTTCCTCGAGGAGTGGATCATATGCGCCTCGACAGCAGATGGACAGACGCCCTCATAGTGTTGGGCGGAGAATTCCAGTCGACCCCAGGGAACCAGGCTTTGATGCGAGATCCATTCTCGTTCAAGGTTTGGTCGACAGGAATAGAGCTCACCGAGAAGGCCACGACAGAGATGCAACTGGTCGAGTGGCCAAATGGGCGATTGAACTTCTTCCCCTAGATATCAAGTTTGAGGCAAAGAAAGCTATCAAGTCCCAATAAATTGCGGATTTCGTCGCCGAGTGGATCGAACAGCAACTTCCGACTCAAGTTCACTCGGAGCACTGGACCATGTTCTTCGATGGATCTAAGATGCTGAATGGTTCCGGTGCTGGGGTAGTATTGGTTTCCCCCCGAGGAGATAAGCTCAGATATGTCCTCCAGATTCACTTCGATTCCTCCAATAACGAAGCAGAATATGAAGCACTTTTGTATGGGTTGCGCATGGCCATTTCACTCGGCGTCCGTCGCCTCATGGTCTATGGCGACTTAGATTTGGTGGTTAATCAGGTGATGAAAGAATGGGACGTCAGAAGTCCAGCTATGACTGGTTATTGCAATGCAGTGAGAAAGTTAGAGAAGAAATTCGAGGGATTAGAGCTTCATCACATCCCCCGACTGAAAAATCAAGCGGCTGATGACTTGGCGAAGATAGGCTCCAAGAGAGAAGCCATCCCCAGCAATGTGTTTTTGGAACACATCCACTCGCCATTAGTCCAAGAAGATCCTTTTACAGATGAAGCCCCGCAGCCAAAGAGTGCCACAGATCCGACTGAAGTTGAAATTCCGGCAGTGGTCGACCTAATCATGGAAGTTTTGGCAATCACCCCTGACTGGACGACACCGTACATCGCGTATATCCTGAGAAAGGAACTCCCGGAGGTCGTAGAAGAGGCTCGGCAGATCGTCCGTCGATCCAAGGCCTTTACAGTCATAAAGGGACAGTTGTATAGGGAAAGCGCGACTGGAGTCGGTCAGAAGTGTATAACACCAGAAGAAGGTCAGATAATCCTTGATGAGATCCACTCGGGGACCTGTGGTCATCATGCGTCCTCTCGGACCATTGTGGCTAAAGCATACCGAGCGGGATTTTACTGGCCAAGAGCGAATGAAATGGCAAAAGAGATAGTCGACAAGTGTGAAGGGTGCCAGTTCTACTCCAACATGTCGCACAAGCCTGCATCAGCCCTGAAGACCATTCCACTCGTCTGGCCCTTTGCTGTTTGGGGACTGGACATGGTTGGCCCATTGAGAACAGGCAAGAGCGGTTTCACACATGTGCTTGTGGCAGTCGACAAGTTTACCAAATGGATTGAAGCTAAGCCTATCAAGAATCTTGATGCTTGCACTGCTATCAGTTTCGTCAGAGGGTTAACATTCAGATATGGAGTCCCGCATAGCATCATCACCGACAATGGGTCAAACTTTGATTCAGACAAGTTCAGAGCTTTTTGCGCCTCCCAAGGCACACGAGTCGACTACGCATCGGTCGCCCGCCCCCAGTCGAATGGACAAGCAGAAAGGGCAAATGGTCTGATTCTCAAAGGACTAAAGCCTCGGCTGATGCATGATCTCAAGCACGCAGCAGGCGCTTGGGTCGACAAGCTTCCGTTGGTTCTGTGGGGATTGAGGACTACCCCGAATCGGTCGACTGGAAGAACTCCCTTCTTTCTGGTTTACGGAGCGGAAGCAGTCCTGCTGAGTGATCTACTTCACAATGCACCCAAGTCGAGCTTTATACCGAAGATGAAGTAGAACAAGCCTGGCAAGACGCAGTCGACCTCCTGGAAGAAGAAAGAGAAATGGCTACGATCCGATCGACCATTTATCAGCAAGACTTGCGTCGATTCCATGCCAGAAATGTGAAGAGTCGAGCCTTCCAAGAAGGAGATTTGGTCCTCCGAGTGGATCAACAGAAACCACACAAGCTCGCTCCTACTTGGGAAGGTCCCTTCATCGTCACCAGAGTCCTCCACAATGGAGCATATCACCTTTACAATGTCGATCGCCAGATCGATGAGCCACGAGCTTGGAATGCAGAACTGCTCCGCCCCTTTCACACTTGAATTCTCACTCGGATGAGATGTAATAAGAAAAACTTCTGTAGTCTATTTACCAAAGACAAGAGTGTTACAAATTTTCCTATAATTGTTGTTGCTTTTGTTCGCGTGTGAGATCCCCCAGTGGGTGGCTTAGCTGCGAATCTGTTTTGCCTAAGTTTGTAAAAGAAATCCTACCGAGTGGCGAGCCAGCTTCCCACTCGGAGGCTTAGTTGCAGCCCAGTGCTCGCCTAAGTGTTTAAAAATCCTACCGAGTGGTGAGCCAGACTCCCACTCGAAGGCTTAGCTGCAGCCCAGTGCTCACCTAAGTGTTTAAAAATCCTACCGAGTGGTGAGCCAGACTCCGACTCGGGGGCTTAGCTGCAGTCCAGTACTCACCTAAGTTTGAAAAAATCCTACCGAGTGGAGAGCAGACCTCCCACTCGGGGGCTTAGCTGCAGTCCAGTACTCGCCTAAGTTGAAAAAATCCTACCGAGTGGAGAGCAGACCTCCCACTCGGGGGCTTAGCTGCAATCCAGTACTCGCCTAAGTGTTTAAAAATCCTACCGAGTGGTGAGCCAGCCTCCCACTCGGAGGCTTAGCTGCAGCCCAGTGCTCGCCTAAGTGTTTAAAAATCCTACCGAGTGGTGAGCCAGCCTCCCACTCGGAGGCTTAGCTGCAGCCCAGTGCTCGC
>NC_041380.1:584771128-584812092 GCF_002162155.2 Triticum dicoccoides
ACCGAGTGGTGAGCCAGACTCCCACTCGGGGGCTTAGCTGCAGTCCAGTACTCGCCTAAGTTTGAAAAAATCCTACCGAGTGGAGAGCAGACCTCCCACTCGGGGGCTTAGCTGCAGTCCAGTACTCGCCTAAGTGTTTAAAACTCCTACCGAGTGGTGAGCCAGCCTCCCACTCGGAGGCTTAGCTGCAGCCTAGTGCTCGCCTAAGTGTTTAAAAATCCTACCGAGTGGTGAGCCAGCCTCCCACTCGGAGGCTTAGCCGCAGCCCAGTGCTCGCCTAAGTGTTTAAAAATCCTACCGAGTGGTGAGCCAGACTCCCACTCGGAGGCTTAGCTGCAGTCTAGTACTCGCCTAAGTGTTTAAAAATCCTACCGAGTGGTGAGCCAGCCTCCCACTCGGAGGCTTAGCTGCAGCCCAGTGCTCGCCTAAGTGTTTAAAAATCCTACCAAGTGGTGAGCCAGACTCCCACTCGGGGGCTTAGCTGCAGTCCAGTACTCGCCTAAGTTTGAAAAAAATCCTACCGAGTGGAGAGCAGACCTCCCACTCGGGGGCTTAGCTGCAGTACAGTACTCGCCTAAGTTGAAAAAATCCTACCAAGTGGAGAGCAAACCTCCCACTCGGGGGCTTAGCTGCAGTCCAGTACTCACCTAGGTAAGAAAAAATCCTACGGAGTGGAGAGCAGACCTCCCACTCGGGGGCTTAGCTGCAGTTCAGTACTCGCCTAAGTTGAAAAAATCCTACCGAGTGGAGAGCAGACCTCCCACTCGGGGGCTTAGCTGCAGTCCAGTACTCGCCTAAGTTTTTAAAATCCTACCGAGTGGCGAGCAGACCTTCCACTCGGGGGCTTAGCTGCAGTCCGGTGCTCGCCTAAGTACGGAACACATCCCAATCCACAAGGACAACGAGGTGCAAATCGACTGCTACCTTCTCCTTCGGAGCTGCACCACAAATACAAAGTTATTTCGAGTGAAGAACAAGTTCCACCTGACAGATAATTCATGAAGATATTCAGTGATAAATCAAGTTCAGATAAGATCCAAAGGTCCTAGAACGCAGATCAAAGTACTCGAGCCTCCAGCTTGACAGAGTTAGCGGTTACAAAATCCACTCGGCATTCCGAGGCAAATTTAAAGTGAAGCATAAAAGTTTTTATTCCTCAGGCGGAGGACTGGAAGGGGCGACGAACTCGTCCAAGTCGATCCCGTCCGCAATGCGAGTGGCAGCAGCAATGAAAGTCTCCATGAAGTCTTGAAAGTTGTGCTTCCTGGTATTGGCAACTTGGATGGCGGCCAACTTTTCTTCTCGCGCCTCCTTGCAGTGGACGCGGACCAGAGACAGAGCGACGTCAGCACCACATCTAGCAGAAGATTTCTTCCATTCTGCCACTCGATCTGGGACTTCGTTCAGTCGAGTCATCAGGGACTCAAGGTCATTCTGAAGCGTCGTCCTAGGCCAGAGCGACGTGTCAATCCGTGACATCGCAACCTTCAATCGAGCAAGATAGTCAACAACGCCGGCAACACGAGATTCCAGTCGGAGCACGTTCATAACAGCCTCGTCCTTCACTGGAGAATTGATGGGGTCCAAGTCTGTCTCCACTCGACTGGTCTCCTCTTCGAAGTTTTGGCAGAATTCTGTAAACATAATTCAAGGATAAGTCAGTGGCCCTACGCAGGTTTGGTAACTGCAAGTCAGTCGGGCCGGAGTAATTACCCTCGAGCATGACGAACAGCTTCTTGGCGAGTCCACCGAGATAAGCCTCCAGATCGTTCCTCTTCCCCGCCAGTTCACTTGCCTTGTCATTCAGAGCTATATTGCCATTCTTCAGACGGCTGACCTCTTGATTAGCCATGTCGAGAGCAGCTTTCAGCCTGGAGTTTTCCTTTTCAAGAGTACCGACTGAAGCCAATTTTTCTTCAGCAAGCTTCGTTCTGTTCAGGGCCTCCTTCTGCGCTTCGGCAAGGTCTTGATCCTTCTTCTTCAGAGCCTCCTCCATTTTGTCTATGAAATAGCAAGTGAGATCAACACCGAGGACGGCCAGAAAGAAAAGACAGTCGACAAAAGCTCACCAGCCATACCTTTTGCTTTGTCCCTCGCCTTCTGCAAGTTCTCCTGAGCAAGCCTCAAGGCAAGGTCCAACTGGATCTGTTTGTTCTCCAACTCAGTATAGCGAGCCACAAGTACGTAGGATTTCTGTAAAAAATCAGTCGACAGACATCCAAGATAAGTTGCTTCCGAGTAACCAAGAGACAATGATGGCGTGTCTAAGACTACAGCCGAATCAAAAACATTCGACAATAGTCTCGGGGACTACACCCAGTGGGTGCACTCAGCGTGCCCCCACTGGTTCGAGCAAAAAAAACGATCGACTGCCCGTAGTCGACCGTGTACAGTTCCATTCGACATGGCCTGACCAGACCGAGTGAAGAAGTTCAGCTAAAGCAACACAATATAAAGACTACAGTCGACTGCCAGCAGTCCACCGTAGTCTCGGGGACTACACCCAGTGGGTGCACTTAGCGTGCCCCCACTCGTCAAAAAGATTACTAGACACACCAACTAGGTGTACAGATATAAAGATCTTCGGAAAAGAGATTCTTCAGATAGCATATCCTAACAGAACAAGCAGTGAGTCGACTGACCTGGACGTTGCTCTGAAGAGCTGAGCTCGCGTCATAAGCCGCTTGGCTAGCGTCCCGAACCACCTTCACTTGCTCCATCATGATCCCCGCCTGGCGTATAGCCTCTTTAGCGGCACCCACTTGGACGTGGTGTGTGGCAAAAAGCGAAGGTGGATTTGCAGTCGACGTCGAAGGCCGGACACTCGTCAGAGGTTCAGCGAAGGTCACAGAAGCCCGAGTGGTATCACCACCCTCCCGGACTGCGGCCTCAGGTGCCGGAGTAGTTTGTGGGGTCTTGCCAGCCGGCACCCTCCTGTTCCTTCGTGCCATCAGCGGCACTTCGTCTTCATCATCGGGGAGGTCAATGACATGAGGAGGAGCTACAAATCCAATCGACCGGAATTATAAGAAATCGTCAGTCGACTAAAAGCAGAGCATCAGTAATCGTACCGGGGTTGAAGGTAGCAGCGTCTTACATCTCTTGATCATCGTCCTTGGCGGAGATCTCTGAGGTGGCAGCACTGCAAATTTCGAGAGTCAGTCAGCTTATCCAATGAGTCGACCAAGAGTCCGTCACGTTCGACAAAGGAAAACAAATTCTGCTATTACCCAGAAATGGTGGGGACAGTCATCCTCATCTTGGGCAGAGCCTTGAGCGGCTTGGACGGCGTCGCGCGTGGGTGCTTGGGAGATTTTTCTGTCGGCGCTGGAGATGAGGTCCGAGGGCGCTTCGACGACTGCCCAACAGGGACAGTTGCCTTACCACGTTCCCGCGCAGGGTCGTGTGTAAGCTTGGATCGCCGTTCCGAGCGGGGAGGTTCGACTTCTTCCTCCTCCTCTTCACTGGAGTCGTCGACGTCATCCCCCTCTCCTTCACCGTCAGATTCCCACTCTTCTCCCCCGTCTCCACTTTCGCCTCCACTCGCCTCTCCTTCCTTGGCCTACTCCTGTGCTCCATTGGGTGTCGAGTACATCTCAGTAGTGGCCTAGAGGACGACAAACGAGACAAAAGTCAATCGACCGATCCAAAAAGAACAAATAAAGAAAGCGAAGATCACAGTCGGAAACGCAAGGTCAGACCTTGTCCACTTCGTATGTTTGGTCGAGTGGAGGAATCCTCCTGGCTCATCGGGGGTTGTCCTTGTTCCCTGTGATACTCGACAGTCACCCTTCCAGCATCTTGTCAGTGACATCCTCCGGGTGGATCCGAGTGGTGTATTCGAGACCCGAGTACAGCCACATCGGGTGGTCACGAGCCTAAAGCGGTTGGATGCGCCTCCGAAGGAAGACTTCCAACAATTCCATGCCAGTCACACCCTCGCGGACAAGCTGAACCACTCGACCGACCAGCACCTTGACTTGCGCCTTTTCCTCCGGCGTCACTTTCAGAGAGGCAGGTTTTTGTGCTCGATTCAGAGAAAAAGGGGGAAGCCCAGTCGACTATCCTGGGGTCACCTGGTCTTTACAGTGAAACCAAGTCGACTGCCACCCACGGACTGACTCAGGAAAAGTGATAGACGGAAAGGAACTTTTTCCCCTCATCTGGATCGCCAGACCCCCGCACAGCTGGATCACCTGCGTCCGTTTGTCACTCGACTTAGCCTTCTTGACCGACTGAGAGCGGCAAGTGAAGATGTGCTTGAAGAGCCCCCAATGGGGGCGGCAACCCAAGAAGTTTTCACACAAGGAAACGAAAGCAACAAGATACATAATAGAATTAGGAGTAAAGTGATGGAGCTGCGCTCCGAAGAAGTTCAAGAAGCTCCGGAAGAAAGGATGAGGAGGCAGAGAGAATCCACGATCGATGTGGGTGGCGAGGAGGACGCACTCACCATCAAGAGGCTGGGGTTCGACTTCTTTCCCCGGGAGGCGCGCAGATTCGTGGGGAATGAATCCCCCCTCGACCAGATCATCGAGATCATCCTGCCGAATCACCGACGGCATCCAGTCGCCCTGGATCCAATCCTTGGGCAGAGCTGTCCTCGAGGAAGATCCGCCCCGAGCGGACTTCTTCCCCTTCCCCCGCGCCGCCGCCTTCTTCGCGCGCTCTAGAGCCGACGTCTTCTCCTTCACCATCGTCACCGACGAAGCTCGAATGGACCTACGGAACCAAGGTGGGAGCGGAGGTAGCGGAGGATCTTGCGAAGGAAGGGGGAAACTGAAGGCGCACTGTTCGGGGGTCCCGAGCCGGCAGCTTATAAGAGGTCGCTTCCGAGTGGCTGACTGGTAGGCCCAGGCAATCCCGTCAAATCCCGCAACGGGCGCGCGCGCAGCACGTGGCGAAAAAGGCGGCGTGGGGATCAAGGAGCTTCCGTCCTATCCCATCCAATTACTGCGGCCACCCACGTCCCGCGCGCTTCCCGAAATTCAAATCCCGCGAAATCCGCGGGCTGCAGAACAACTCGTCAAACAGAAGATCCCTTTCACACCGTCACTCGGAACTTCACAAGTAAAGAAATTCACTCAACAAGAGGCCAAGAATGGATCAAGGTGACTGAAAGAAGTTGACAACGCCATCCGTGACAATTGATCCAAAACAAGACGTTCATATAACATGAAGAACCAGTCGGAAAGATCCCCAACTCCTTCCCCACTCGAACCTCAATCCATTCGGTGGCTAATGATGAAGCTATGTACCTAGGGTAGGGGCATGGACCTGTCCTAAGGACCCTACCCAAGGACATCCCTAGAAGAAGTCACCTTTCAATCGACTTGGAGGTATCCCACTCGACGGATTCAAGACACTCGACCACGAAGCAATCACTCGACCAAGATCCAACCACTCGACTGCCAGGAGATCTAAAGTCACCCTGCACGCAAACGGTCGATCATTAAGTAGCTTTTATGGTCATCATAGCACTTTATTAGGGGCGTTACCAGTAACCCCTAGCCTTAATGTACTTTAAACCTTGCATTACTGAGGGCTGAAGGGGCCTGACGAACTCTATATAAGCCACCCCCCTCCTCAGTATCAAGGGTTCGCACCCCTGTTATTCTTACACACATAATTCAGTCGACTGCCTCCGGGCACCGAGACGTAGGGCTTTTACTTCCTCCGAGAAGGGCCTGAACTCGTAATCCTCGTGTGTTTACAACTCCTCCATAGCTAAGATCTAGCCTCTCCATACATACCCCCCTACATCACTGTCAGAGCTAGAACCACGACAGTTATTACGGGATAATCCCCGCTTCCTACACATCGCGTACGGTTCCAGGACTCCAGCAAAGTGTCACGGCAGTTCCTGGAACGGCGCCTCTACGAGCGGTCGCATCCCTCCGAGGCGTCTGTTCCCTATGTATATAAGTGTACAATCATCATCAATAAAGAAGAGTTCGATTCATTGTTGTCTCTCTCGATTTGCCCCTCGATTAGTTCCAACATTCCACTTTCAACTTATTATGAGGCATGCAATCAATTAATACATTATGGAAACTGAGGCGAGCGAGTTGGCCTTCCCCGCTTCCTCTCCCTGGCCACCGCTTATTCTTCCCCTTCCCCTCCTCGGCTTTCCCGGTCGAGCCTCCCTGTCCCTTATACTCTTCCTCCCGCTCCAACGCACTGCTTCATCGCTGATGGGCCTTCTGATTGTAGGCATATTGGAGCTCTAGCTATCCCTATGGAGCTCATGTTGGATTCGTTCATCCTTTATGTGGAAAGAGTCATCGAGATGCGGCCATCCTCGCACAGCCGAATCAGCATGTGCGCATGCCGTTGGTGTGCTCCCGGCTCTCCTGACGCGCCACTCTGCTTCGGGCTTCCTCGCGCTGGCGTCCTCAGACGCACAAGACGCGTCCATCACCATCGCGGCCTGATGCGGCCGTCCCTGCGAAGCCAGGCGAGTATGTGTGCGCACGCGTTGCTCTGCTCCATGCCCTCCTCGCGTCGACGGTCTCAGACATACCATGACCATCCCTGTTGCGGCCACGTTTCCAGCGGATGAGTTCGGGAAGGAGAAGGTGGGTGGCCTCACAAATGCCCTCTTTATGTCGCTATGAACACCCACAAGCCCAACTGAAAAAGAGCTTGAGCATCTCTTCTCCTTGCGATTGGCCCGTTAGGCCGTCAGTGCATGCACTTATTAGCTGTTGTATTTTTTGATTTCTGGTGGTGCTTTGGGGGATTAATCTTCTACCTTTTTTGATGGATTTCCATGGTCTGCACAGCTCCGATGAAGAAAAAAGTAGCAATGGTGAGCTCGAGCCTCCTATATGTTCTGGATTTCTTTCTTTGTGATTAGATTAATTTCCTATTCTTATGTTGTGTTTGTACGTTTTGTGCCGCTTGCTGGTAGTTCCTGATAAGAAAATAGGCAGTTTTTTGATTAAGTTAATCCATGAATAAATCATGAGCATGACATGGACAACATTGATAACACACTGATTACGATCTAACAGAGCATGTACTACGCATATAGTAGAAACATCTACGCATATCGCTAGTACTACTACAACAGAAAGAAACACGAGAAGGATAAACGATGTATACCCTCCAATCGGCCACGCAGCGGTGGTGGCGACGGCAGCAGCCGCGGCATCCTCGGCGGCCTTCTTGTCGGCCTCGGCCTTCTTAGCGGCGGCACAGTCGGCGTCGGTCGACATGGTGATGACGAAGGTGATGCGGACGTAGATGAACAGAAGCGAGCAGTCGCGTAATCGCTACCCAAAAACCTAATCGCCCCTCTCCCGTACAGGATCCGGAGAAGCGGGGTTTCGGAGGCCTGCTCTGCCGTCAACCGTGTACGCGGTGAACGGGACGGAGTCGCCGGCGGCAGCAGCAGCCGAGGAACGACGTGGGCGTGGAGGCGGAGATGCGATCTGTTTTGTGGCGGCTAGGGTTGGCAGCGCCCCACATATATATGTGTGGCTGCGCGTGGAGAGACGTGGGCTGAACCCACGTCCAAGTCAGTAGCCCACGA
The DNA here is from genome assembly GCF_002162155.2 of Triticum dicoccoides. Taxonomy (NCBI): domain Eukaryota; kingdom Viridiplantae; phylum Streptophyta; class Magnoliopsida; order Poales; family Poaceae; genus Triticum; species Triticum dicoccoides. The sequence goes on from NC_041380.1 coordinate 584,778,666, forward strand.
TCCGATGTCTCAGATAGTGTCCCTACCTGTCAAAGACTCTCCGTTCGTGACCGGCAAAAAGAAGCGCATAGGAGTGAGCTCGGCTTGGCTCAATCCCGCAACCCGCGGTGCGTCGTGACGAGGCGTGGCGAGGCGAGCAGAGGAGGAGGAGTGCGCGAGGGCCTCATCTCTTCTCAAGCTCCAATAGCATGAGGAAGAGAATCCCTAATAAACCACTCCAACTCTCCTTCCACTTCCGGGGTGGGACTAAACTTCCCACCACCTTGTCATGCCACCTACATGGGCCCTTAGAGATCAAATCTGAAATTGTTATATGGGCTCTAGGCCCGTCTCATATTTCAACAATCCCCCACCAGATCTCAGGGGCCCACTTTGTCCTTTGTTCCAGATGCTGTTTTGATATACCAGCATCTCAGTGGAGACCGATTAAGGTTGAGCTCCACCTAGACCAAGTAGTTACACTCCTTCACAACTGAACAATGGACTATGCCTTGAATTGTCAGTTTGGCGTCAAGAAGTTTCACCACAAGTCTCACTGATACGAGGCTGCCGAAGGCCGACCCCTCGGGTGGAGCATATTAGTCACACTCCTGGCCTGTTCATGAGCTTGGTAGAGATCACCCCAATATCAAAGACTGTGACCAGCAGTCGGGCTCATATAGGTGTGTTGCTCCAAAGATCACTCTGTAGGATAGCATCTTGCTTATGCATATAAGCCTTGGAACACATTAAGACAGTAGTCATCCTTCCATAAAGTTTTCGAGAGTATTGCATCTCCAACGGAGTGGGTTAGTAAAGTTACTCTCCTCAGTTCACCACTGGCTTGTTTTCCCAGGTCCGACTTCACGGGATCTCCGATCACATAGGTTGGGTTACTACCATGGCAACTCATGTGGGTCTCATACCCATCTCCCTTGATGCGCTATCTATCACAACACATGATAGCCCTTTAGTAAAGGGATCTGCCAGATTCTTAGCCGTTTGAATATAATCCAACGCTATCACTCCGGAGTTCCTTAATTTTCTGACAGCTTTCAATCTCATTCTTATGTGTTTATTGGACTTCATGTTGTCCTTTGAACTCTTCACCTTGAGAATAACTGTTTGATTGTCACATTTCATAAGGATGGCCGGAACCGGCTTCTCAACCACTGGCAAGTCCATCAACAGATCTCGAAGCCATTCTGCTTCGCCACCCGATGTGTCTAATGCTGTTAATTCTGCTTCCATTGTCGATCTTGTTAAGATTGTTTGCTTGCAAGACTTCCAGGAAACAGCACCACCTCCAAGAGTAAATATATACCCAGTTGTGGCCTTCATCTCATCAGCATCAGAGATCCAATTCGCATCACTATACCCTTCAAGTACCGACGGGTATCCGTTATAGTGAAGTCCATAGTTCATAGTACCATTCAGATAGCGCATAACTCTCTCGAGAGCACGCCAATGTACATCACCCGGTTTGGAAACAAATCGGCTCAGTTTGCTAATAGCAAACGTGATGTTAGGCCTCGTTGCGCTCGCTAGATACTGGAGTGAACCAACAATCTGAGAGTATCTCAATTGATCTATAGCTGTGCCTTTAGACTTTTGAATCAGCACACTAGAATCATATGGTGTTTGAGATGGTTTGCAGTCCGAATATCCAAAATGACTCAACACCTTCTCAACATAATGGGATTGCAGAAGTGTAATCCCACCTTCATCATCTCTCAATAGCTTGATGTTCAAGATAACATCAGCCACTCCAAGGTCCTTCATCTCAAAGTTCTGAGATAGGAAAGACTTAACCTCCTCGATCAACTTGAGATTAGTCCCAAATATCAGTATGTCATCAACATATAAACACAGTATAACTCCTTCGCCCCCACCATAGCGATAGTATACACATTTGTCGGCCTCATTAACAACAAAGCCAATAGATGTCAACGTTTCATTAAACTTGTCATGCCATTGCTTACGCGCTTGTCTCAGGCCATACAAAGATTTCACCAACTTACACACCTTTCCTTCCTGACCATCCATCACAAAGCCATCAGGCTATTGCATATAGATTTCCTCCTTTAGCTCTCTGTTCACGAAAGCCGTCTTAACATCCATCTGATGAATGAGAAGACCATGCGAGGCCGCCAACGAGAGTAATACTCGAATGGTGGTCAGTCTGGCTACAGGTGAATAAGTGTCGAAGAAATCTTCTTCTTCTTCTTTCTAGGCGTAACCCTTGGCCACAAGCCTAGCCTTGTACTTTTCTATCGTACCGTCGGGCCTAAGATTCTTCTTAAACACCCACTTACATCCCAATGGTTTGCAACCATAAGGACGTTAAGTAAGCTCCCAAGTCCCGTTAGCCATGATGGAATCCATCTCGCTACGGACCGCATCCTTCCAGTAATCAGCTTTTGGAGATGCATACGCTTCTGAAATAGAAGTGGGATTATCCTCCAGAAGGTATATGAAGAAATCATCACCAAAGGTCTTTACAGTCCTTTGTCTCTTGCCCCTACCAAGGGTTTCCTCATTATCCTCCTCAGGATTTTCCTCATGTGTTTGATTATAATATTCCATCGGAATGGCAGGTTCAGGAGTCTCCTCAGATTCCTGTCTAGAAGTGCTTTGTATATCTCTCATGGGGAAAATGTCCTCAAAGAATGTAGCATCTTTAGACTCCATAATTGTACCGACCTTCATGTCAGGTACCTCAAATTTCACTACTAGAAATCTATAGCCAACACTATTCATAGCGTAGCCCAAATTAACACAGTCCATAGTCTTTGGTCCAAGCTTACGCTTTTTGGGGATCGGCACATTAACTTTCGCCAAACAGCCCCAAGTACCTAAGTACTAGAGTGTTGTCCTTCTCTTGGTCCACTTCTCGTAAGGAGTGATCTCGTTATCCTTTGTCGGAACTTTATTCAGGACATGACATGATGTCATTATAGCCTCCCCCCACCATGCCTTGGATAAACCTGACGTATCTAACATCGCGTTAACCAAATCAGTTAGAGTACGGTTTTTCCGCTCAGCAACCCCGTTTGACTGGGGTGAGTAGGGAGGCGTCCTCTCGTGAATAATACCGTGTTCCGCACAAAAGGCATCAAACTCTTTCGAGAAGTACTCTCCACCACGATGTGACCGGACTCGTTTAATTTTCTTTTCAAGTTGATTCTCAACTTCTGCCTTATAGATTTTGAAGTAGTGTAGAGCCTCATCTTTAGTATTTAACAGATACACATAGCAATATCTAGTGGAATCATCTATCAAAGTCATGAAATATTTCCTTCCACCTTTAGTCAACACACCATTCATCTCACAAAGATCAGAATGTATGAGTTCCAGTGGCGCCAAGTGTCTCTCCTCTGCTGCCTTGTGAGGCTTGCGAGGTTGCTTAGATTGCACACACGAATGGCACTTAGAACCTTTGGCTAAAGTGAAACTCGGGATTAAATTCAATTTTGCTAGCCGTGTCATAACACCGAAACTAATGTGACAAAGATGTGAATGCCAGACTTCAGATTCATTAACACTCAAATGAATATTGTTCACGACTTTATTACATAGATCTGCAAGAGAAAGGCGGAACATGCCTCCGCATTCATAACCCTTTCCAACAAATAGTCCATATTTCGTAACAACTAATCTACTAGACTCGAATACCAACTTAAACCCTTCTCTACATAGAACGGAGCCACTAACGAGGTTCTTCTTGATGGCGGGGACATGCTGCACGTTCTTCAGCTACACGATCCTTCCCGAAGGAAACTTCAGATCGACCGTGCTAACACCAAGAACAGAAGCACTCGTGCCATTCCCCATCAGTACGGACCCGTGACCTATGGCCTGGTAAGAAGAAAACAATGAAATGTCAGCACACACATGAACACCTGCACCTGTGTCGACCCACCAATTGGTGGACGGCCAAACTGAAAATACAGCAAATAAATTACCGTACCCAGATGGACCACTCTCATTGTTGCTCACAATCATATTGACAGACTTGGAGTCCTGCCCTTGCTTCTTATACTTGTTTGGGCACTTGTTGGCCCAATGTTCAAGCGAACCACAAGTAAAGCAGCCCTCATCCTTCTTGTTCTTCTTGAAGGTCTTCTTACCCTTCTTATTAAAGTCGGCACTCTGTTGGACACCGTTCTTTCCCTTGGTCTTGTGGGAATTGGAGTTCTTCTGATGCACCATATTGGCCACAGAAGTTCCTTCGACCCCTTTTCCGTGCGAGTCCTTTACCCTTGAATTCTGCTCAACACTCAGATGGCCAATGACATCCTCCACAAAGAATTCACGCCTATGATGTTTCAGAGTGGTGGAAAAGTTCCTCCAGGAATTGGGAAGCTTAGCGATTATGCAGCCCGCGACGAACTTGCCCGGTAACTCGCACTTAAGAAGCTCAAGCTCCTTAACAATGCATATTATCTCATGAACCTGCTCCAATACAGGACGGTTTTCAACCATCTTGTAGTCTTGGAACTGCTCTATAATATACATCTCGCTCCCTGCATCGGCAACCCCGAACTTAGATTCGAGCTCCTCCCACAAGTCCTTGGCAGACCGCACATGCAAATATGCGTCAACCAGCTTATCTCCAATCACGCTCAGAACTGCCCCGAGGAACACGACAGTGGCCTCCTTGAACGCCTTCTCCTTTTCAGGAGCGCTCGTTCCTGTGGGAGTCACACCGGCGACCCAGAACACGTTCATGGCCGTGAGCCATAAGGTGGTTTTAGTATGCCAACGCTTAAAGTATGTCCCCGTAAACAGGGACGGTTTCAGTGCAGCAGCGAAACCAGAATTAGAAAAACTCCTACACACATTAGGTTTTTGGATTGATAAGAAAATAGGCAGTTTTTCGATTAAGTTCATCCATGAATAAATCATGAGCATGACATGGACAGCATTGATAACACACTGATTACGATCTAACAGAGCATGTACTACGCATATAGTTGAAACATCTACGCATAAGGCTAGTACTGCTACAACCGAAAGAAACACGAGAAGGATAAACGATGTGTACCCTCCAATCGGCCACGCAGCGGTGGTGGCGGCGGCAGCAGCCGCGACATCCTCGGCGACCTTCTTGTCGGCCTCGGCCTTCTCAGTGCCGGCACGGTTGGCATCGGTCGACATGGTGATGATGAAGGTGATGCGGACGTAGATGAACAGAAGCGAGCAGTCGCGTAATCGCTACCCAAAAACCTAATCGCCCCTCTCCCGTACAGGATCCGGAGAAGCGGGGTTTCGGAGGACTGCTCTCCCGTCAACCGTGTACGCGGTGAACGGGACGGAGTCGCCGGCAGCAGCAGCAGCAGAGGAACGACGTGGGCGTGGAGGCGGAGATGCATCTGTTTCGTGGCGGCTAGGGTTGGCAGCGCCCCACATATATATGTGCGGCTGCGCGTGGAGAGACGTGGGCGAGCGGAGGAGGAGGAGTGCGCGAGGGCCTCATCTCTTCTCAAGCTCCAATAGCATGAGGAAGAGAATCCCTTATAAACCACTCCAACTCTCCTTCCACTTCCGGGGTGGGACTAAACTTCCCACCACCTTGTCATGCCACCTACATGGGCCCTTAGAGATCAAATCTGAAATTGTTATATGGACTCTAGGCCCATCTCATATTTCAACAATCCCCCACTAGATCTCAGGGGCCCACTTTGTCCTGTGTTCCAGATGCTGTTTTGATATACCAGCATCTCAGTGGAGACCGATTAAGGTTGAGCTCCACCTAGACCAAGTAGTTACACTCCTTCACAACTGAACAATGGACTATGCCTTGAATTGTCAGTTTGGCGTCAAGAAGTTTCACCACAAGTCTCACTGATACGAGGCTGCCGAAGGCCGACCCCTCGGGTGGAGCATATTAGTCACACTCCTGGCCTGTTCATGAGCTTGGTAGAGATCACCCCAATATCAAAGACTGTGACCAGCAGTCGGGCTCATATAGGTGTGTTCCTCCAAAGATCACTCTGTAGGATAGCATCTTGCTTATGCATATAAGCCTTGGAACACATTAAGACAATAGTCAACCTTCCATACAGTTTCCGAGAGTACTGCATCTCCAACAGAGTGGGTTAGTAAAGTTAATGTCGGTGTCAAAACCGGCGGATCTCGGGTAGGGGGTCCCGAACTGTGCGTCAAGGCCGGATGGTAACAGGAGACAAGGGACATGATGTTTTTACCCAGGTTTGGGCCCTCTTGAGGGAGGTAATACCCTACTCCTGCTTGATTAATATTGATGATATGGGTAGTACAAGAGTAGATCTACCACGAGATCAAGGAGGCTAAACCCTAGAAGCTAGCCTATGGTATGATTGTTGTATATGGAGTTGATCTATCGACTAGCCTGGCCTCGGTTTATATAATGCACCAGAGGCCTAGGATAACAAGAGTCCTAGCCGAATACGCCGGTGGGGTGGAGTCCTTGCCTTGATTGCCAAGTCTTGTGGAATCTTCCTTGTATGCGGCAGCTGTCCGAACTGGCCCATGAGTATACGGCCATGGGGGTCCTCGGCCCAATCTAACAGATCGGGAGACGACGTGGTGAGTACCCCCTAGTCCAGGACACCATCAGTTACTCTCCTCAGTTCAGCACTGGCTTGTTTTCCCAGGTCCTACTTCACGGGATCTCTGATCACATAGGTTGGGTTACTACCATGGCAACTCATGCGGGTCTCATACCCATCTCCCTTGATGCGCTATCTATCACAACACGTGATAGCCCTTTAGTAAAGGGATCTGTGAGATTCTTAGCCGTTTGAATGTAATCCAACACTATCACTCCGGAGTTCCTCAATTTTCTGACAGCTTTCAATCTCATTCTTATGTGTTTATTGGACTTCATGTTGTCCTTTGAATTCTTCACCTTGACAATAAATGTTTGATTGTCACAGTTCATAAGGATGGCCGGAACCGGCTTCTCAACCACTGGCAAGTCCATCAACAGATGTCGAGGCCATTCTGCTTCGCCACCCGATGTGTCTAATGCTTTAATTCTGCTTCCATTGTCGATCTTGTTAAGATCGTTTGCTTGCAAGACTTCCAGGAAACAGCACCACCTCCAAGAGTAAATATATACCCAGTTGTGGCCTTCATCTCATCAGCATCAGAGATCCAATTCGCATCACTATACCCTTCAAGTCCCGACGGGTATCTGGTATAGTGAAGTCCATAGTTCATAGTACCATTCAGATAGCGCCTAACTCTCTCAAGAGCATGCCAATGTACATCACCCGGTTTGGAAACAAATCGGCTCAGTTTGCTAATAGCAAACACGATGTCAGGCCTCGTTGCGCTCGCTAGATACTGGAGTGAACCAACAATCTGAGAGTATCTCAATTGATCTATAGCTGTGCCTTTAGACTTTCGAATCAGCACACTAGACATATGGTGTTTGAGATGGTTTACAGTCCGAATATCCAAAACGACTCAACACCTTCTCAACATAATGGGATTGCAGAAGTGTAATCCCACCTTCATCATCTCTCAATAGCTTGATGTTCAAGATAACATCAGCCACTCCAAGGTCCTTCATCTCAAAGTTCTGAGATAGGAAAGACTTAACCTCCTTGATCAACTTGAGATTAGTCCCAAATATCAGTATGTCTTCAACATATAAACACAGTATAACTCCTTCGCCCCCACCATAGCGATAGTATACACATTTGTCGGCCTCATTAACAACAAAGGCAACAGATGTCAACATTTCATTAAACTTGTCATGCCATTGCTTAGGCGCTTGTCTCAGGCCATACAAAGATTTCACCAACTTACACACCTTTCCTTCCTGACCATCCATCACAAAGCCATCAGGCTGTTGCATATAGATTTCCTCCGTTAGCTCTCCGTTCAGGAAAGCCGTCTTAACATCCATCTGATGAATGAGAAGACCATGCGAGGCCGCCAATGAGAGTAATACTCGAATGGTGGTCAGTCTGGCCACAGGTGAATAAGTGTCGAGGAAATCTTCTTCTTCTTTCTAGGCGTAGCCCTAGGCCACAAGCCTAGCCTTGTACTTTTTTATCGTTCCGTCGGGCCTAAGCTTCTTCTTAAACACCCACTTACATCCCAATGGTTTGCAACCATAAGGACGTTAAGTAAGCTCCCAAGTCCCGTTAGCCATGATGGAATCCAACTCGCTACGGACCGCATCCTTCTACTAATCAGCTTCTAGAGATGCATACGCTTCTGAAATAGAAGTGGGATTATCCTCCACGAGGTATATGAAGAAATCATCACCAAAGGTCTTTACAATCCTTTGTCTCTTGCCCCTACCAAGGGTTTCCTCATTATCCTCCTCAGGATTTTCATCATGTGTTTGATTATAATATTCCATCGGAATGGCAGGTTCAGGAGTCTCCTCAGATTCCTGTCTAGAAGTGCTTTGTATATCTCTCATGGGGAAAATGTCCTCAAAGAATGTAGCATCTTTAGACTCCATAATTGTACCGACCTTCATGTCAGGTACCTCAGATTTCACTACTAGAAATCTATAGCCAAAACTATTCATAGCGTAGCCCAAATTAACACAGTCCACAGTCTTTGGTCCAAGCTTACGCTTTTTGGGGATCGGCACATTAACTTTCGCCAAACAGCCCCAGGTACGTAAGTACGAGAGTGTTGTCCTTCTCTTGGTCCACTTCTCTTAAGGAGTGATCTCGTTATCCTTTGTCGGAACTTTATTCAGGACATGACATGATGTCATTATAGCCTCCCCCACCATGCCTTGGATAAACCCGACGTATCTAACATGGCGTTAACCAAATCAGTTAGAGTACGGTTTTTCCGCTCGGCAACCCCGTTTGACTGGGGTGAGTAGGGAGGCGTCCTCTCGTGAATAATACCGTGTTCCACACAAAAGGCATCAAACTCTTTCGAGAAGTACTCTCCACCACGATCTGACCGGACTCGTTTAATTTTCTTTTCAAGGTGATTCTCAACTTCTGCCTTATAGATTTTGAAGTAGTGTAGAGCCTCATCTTTAGTATTTAACAGATACACATAGCAATATCTAGTGGAATCATCTATCAAAGTCATGAAATATTTCTTTCCACCTTTAGTCAACACACCATTCATCTCACAAAGATCAGAATGTATGAGTTCCAGTGGCGCCAAGTGTCTCTCCTCTGCTGCCTTGTGAGGCTTGCGAGGTTGCTTAGATTGCACACACGAATGGCACTTAGAACCTTTGGCTAAAGTGAAACTCAGGATTAAATTCGATTTTGCTAGCTGCGTCATAACACCGAAACTAATGCGACAAAGACGTGAATGCCAGACTTCAGATTCATTAACACTCAAATGAATATTGTTCACGACTTTATTACATAGATCTGCAAGAGAAAGGTGGAACATGCCTCCGCATTCATAACCCTTTCCAACAAATAGTCCATATTTCGTAACAACTAATTTATTAGACTCGAATACCAACTTAAACCCTTCTCTACACAGAAGGGAGCCACTAACGAGGTTCTTCTTGATGGCGGGGACATGCTGCACGTTCTTCAGCTGCACGATCCTTCCCGAAGTAAACTTCAGATCGACCGTGCCAACACCAAGAACAGAAGCACTCGCGCCATTCCCCATCAGTACGGACCCGTGACCTGTGGCCTGGTAAGAAGAAAACAATGAAATGTCAGCACACACATGAACACCTGCACCTGTGTCGACCCACCAATCGGTGGACGGCCAAACTGAAAATACAGCAAATAAATTACCGTACCCAGATGCACCACCCTCATTGTTGCTCACAATCATATTGACAGACTTGGAGTCCTGCCCTTGCTTCGTATACTTGTTTGGGCACTTGTTGGCTCAATGTTCAAGCAAACCACAAGTAAAGCAGCCCTCATCCTTCTTGTTCTTCTTGAAGGTGTTCTTACCCTTCTTCTTAAAGTCGGCACTCTGTTGGACACCGTTCTTTCCCTTGGTCTTGTGGGAATTGGAGTTCTTCTGATGCACCATATTGGCCACAGAAGTTCCTTCGACCCCTTTTCCATGCGAGTCCTTTACCCTTGAATTCTGCTCAACACTCAGATGGCCAATGACATCCTCCACAGAGAATTCACGCCTCTGATGTTTCAGAGTGGTGGCAAAGTTCCTCCAGGAATTGGGAAGCTTAGCGATTATGCAGCCCGCGACGAACTTGCCCGGTAACTCGCACTTAAGAAGCTCAAGCTCCTTAACAATGCATATTATCTCATGAGCCTGCTCGAATACAGAATTTTTTTCAACCATCTTGTAGTCGTGGAACTGCTCTATAATATACATCTCGCTACCTGCATCGGCAGCCCCGAACTTAGATTCGAGCACCTCCCACAAGTCCTTGGCAGACCGCACATGCAAATAAGCGTCAACCAGCTTATCTCCAATCACGCTCAGAACTGCCTCGAGGAACACGACAGTGGCCTCCTTGAACGCCTTCTCCTGTTCAGGAGCGATCGTTCTTGTGGGAGTCACACCCGCGACCAAGAACACGTTCATGGCCGTGAGCCATAAGGTGGTTTTAGTCTGCCAACGCTTAAAGTACATCCCGTGAACGGGGACGATTTCAGTGCAGCAGCAAAACCAAAATTCGAAAAACTCCTACACACATTAGGTTTTTGGATTGATAAGAAAATAGGCAGTTTTTCGATTAAGTTAATCCATGAATAAATCATGAGCATGACATGGACAGCATTGATAACACACTAATTATGATCTAACAGAGCATGTACTACACATATAGTAGAAACATCTACGCATAACGCTAGTACTGCTACAACAGAAAGAAAAACGAGAAGGATAAATGATGTATACCCTCGAATCGGCCACGCAGCGGTGGTGGCGGCGGCAGCAGCCGCGGCATCCTCGGCGGCCTTCTTGTCGGCCTCGGCCTTCTCAGCGGCGGCACGGTCGGCATCGGTCGACATGGTAATGACGAAGGTGATGCGGACGTAGATGAACAGAAGCAAGCAGTCACGTAATCGCTACCCAAAAACCTAATCGCCCCTCTCCCGTACAGGATCCGGAGAAGCGGGGTTTTGGAGGCCTGCTCTCCCGTCAACCGTGTACGCGGTGAACGGGACGGAGTCGCCGGCGGCAGCAGCAGCAGAGGAATGACGTGGGCGTGGAGGCAGAGATGCGATCTGTTTCGTGGCGGCTAGGGTTGGCAGCGCCCCACATATATATGTGCGGCTGCGCGTGGAGAGACGTGGGCTGAACCCACGTCCAAGTCGGTAGCCCACGATCCGATGTCTCAGATCGTGGCCCTACCTGTCAAAGACTCTCCGTTCCTGACCGGCAAAAAGAAGCGCATAGGAGTGAGCTCGACTCGGCTCAATCCCGCAACCCGCGGCGCGTCGTGTCAGGACGAGGCGTGGCGTGGCGAGGCGAGCGGAGGAGGAGGAGTGTGTGAGGGCCTCATCTCTTCTCAAGCTCCAATAGCATGAGGAAGAGAATCCCTTATAAACCACTCCAACTCTCCTTCCACTTCCGGGGTGGGACTAAACTTCCCACCACCTTGTCATGCCACCTACATGGGCCCTTAGAGATCAAATCTGAAATTGTTATATGGGCTCCAGGCCCATCTCATATTTCAACAATCCCCCACCAGATCTCAGGGCCCCACTTTGTCCTTTGTTCCAAATGTTGTTTTGATATACCAGCATCTCAGTGGAGACCGATTAAGGTTGAGATCCACCTAGACCAAGTAGTTACACTCCTTCACAACTGAACAATGGACTATGCCTTGAATTGTCAGTTTGGCGTCAAGAAGTTTCACCACAAGTCTCACTGATATGAGGCTGCCGAAGGCCGACACCTTGGGTGGAGCATATTAGTCACACTCCTGGCCTGTTCATTAGCTTGCTAGAGATCACCCCAATCTCATAGACTGTGACCAGCAGTCGGGCTCATATAGGTGTGTTCCTCCAAAGATCGCTCTGTAGGATAGCATCTTGCTTATGCATATAAGCCTTGGAACACATTAAGACAGTAGTCATCCTTCCATACAGTTTCCGAGAGTATTGCATGTCCAGCAGAGTGTGTTAGTAAAGTTACTCTCCTCAGTTCACCACTGGCTTGTTTTCCCAGGTCCTACTTCACGGGATCTCCGATCACATAGGTTGGGTTACTACCATGGCAACTCATGTGGGTCTCATACCCATCTCCCTTGATGCGCTATCAATCACAACACGTGATAGCCCTTTAGTAAAGGGATCTGCGAGATTCTTAGCTATTTGAATATAATCCAACGCTATCACTCCGGAGTTCCTCAATTTTCTGACAGCTTTCAATCTCATTCTTATGTGTTTATTGGAGTTCATGTTTTCCTTTGAACTCTTCACCTTGACAATAACTGTTTGGTTGTCACAGTTCATAAGGATGGCCGGAACCGGCTTCTCAACCACTGGCAAGTCCATCAACAGATCTCGAAGCCATTCTGCTTCGCCACCCGATGTGTCTAATGCTGTTAATTCTGCTTCCATTGTCGATCTTGTTAAGATCGTTTGCTTGCAAGACTTCTAGGAAATAGCACCACCTCGAAGAGTAAATATATACCCAGTGGTGGCCTTCATCTCATCAGCATCAGAGATCCAATTCGCATCACTATACCCTTCAAGTAACGACGGGTATCCGGTATAGTGAAGTCCATAGTTCATAGTACCTTTCAGATAGCGCATAACTCTCTCAAGAGCACGCCAATGTACATCACCCGGTTCAGAAACAAATCGGCTCAGTTTGCTAATAGAAAATGCGATGTCAGGCCTCGTTGCGCTCGCTAGATACTGGAGTGAACCAACAATCTGAGAGTACCTCAATTGATCTATAGCTGTGCCTTTAGACTTTCGAATTAGCACACTAAAATCATATGGTGTTTGAGATGGTTTGCGGTCCAAATATCCAAAACGACTCAACACCTTCTCAACATAATGGGATTGCACAAGTGTAATCCCACCTTCATCATCTCTCAATAGCTTGATGTTCAAGATAACATCAGCCACTCGAAGGTCCTTCATCTCAAAGTTCTGAGATCGGAAAGACTTAACCTCTTTGATCAACTTGAGATTAGTCCCAAATATCAGTATGTCTTCAACATATAAACACAGTATAACTCCTTCGCCCCCACCATAGCGATAGTATACACATTTGTCGGCCTCATTAACAACAAATCCAACAGATGTCAACATTTCATTAAACTTGTCATGCCATTGCTTAGGCGTTTGTCTCAGGCCATACAAAGATTTCATCAACTTACACACCTTTCCTTCCTGACAATCCATCACAAAGCCATCAGGCTGTTGCATATAGATTTCCTCCTTTAGCTCTCTGTTCAGGAAAGCCGTCTTAACATCCATCTGATGAATGAGAAGACCATGCGAGGCCGCCAACGAGAGTAATACTCGAATGCTGGTCAGTCTGGCCACAGGTGAATAAGTGTCGAAGAAATCTTCTTCTTCTTTCTGGGCGTAGCCCTTGGCCACAAGCCTAGCCTTGTACTTTTCTATCGTACCATCGGGCCTAAGCTTCTTCTTAAACACCCACTTACATCCCAATGGTTTGCAACCATAAGGACATTAAGTAAGGTCCCAAGTCCCGTTAGCAATGATGGAATCCATCTCGCTACGGACCGCATCCTTCCAGTAATCAGCTTCTGGAGATGCATACGCTTCTGAAATAGAAGTGGGATTATCCTCCACAAGGTATATGAAGAAATCATCACCAAAGGTCTTTACAGTCCTTTGTCTCTTGCCCCTGCCAAGGGTTTCCTCATTATCCTCCTCAGGATTTTCATCATGTGTTTGATTATAATATTCCATCGGAAGGGCAGGTTCAGGAGTCTCCTCAGATTCTTGTCTAGAAGTGCTTTGTATATCTCTCATGGGGAAAATGTCCTCAAAGAATGTAGCATCTTTAGACTCCATAATTGTACCAACCTTCATGTCAGGTACCTCAGATTTCACTACTAGAAATCTATAGCCAACACTATTCATAGCATAGCCCAAATTAACACAGTCCACAGTCTTTGGTCCAAGCTTACGCTTTTTGGGGATCGACACATTAACTTTCGCCAAACAGCCCCAGGTACGTAAGTACGAGAATGTTGTCCTTCTCTTGGTCCTCTTCTCGTAAGGAGTGATCTCGTTATCTTTTGTCGGAACTTTATTCAGGACATGACATGATGTCATTATAGCCTCCCCCCACCATGCCTTGGATAAACCCGACGTATCTAACATGGCGTTAACCAAATCAGTTAGAGTACGGTTTTTCTGCTTGGCAACCCCGTTTGACTGGGGTGAGTAGGGAGGCATCCTCTCGTGAATAATACCGTGTTCCGCACAAAAGGCATCAAACTCTTTCGAGAAGTACTCTCCACCACGATCTAACCGGACTCGTTTAATTTTCTTTTCAAGTTGATTCTCAACTTCTGCCTTATAGATTTTGAAGTAGTGTAGAGCCTCATCTTTATTATTTAACAGATACACATAGCAATATCTAGTGGAATCATCTATCATAGTCATGAAATATTTCTTTCCACCTTTAGTCAACACACCATTCATCTCACAAAGATCAGAATGTATGAGTTCTAGTCACGCCAAGTGTCTCTCCTCTGCTGCCTTGTGAGGCTTGCGAGGTTGCTTAGATTGCACACACGAATGGCACTTAGAACCTTTGGCTAAAGTGAAACTTGGGATTAAATTCGATTTTTCTAGCCGCGTCATAACACCGAAACTAAGGTGAAAAGGACGTGAATGCCAGATTTCAGATTCATTAACACGCAAATGAATATTGTTCACGACTTTATTACATAGATCTGCAAGAGAAAGGCGGAACATGCCTCCGCATTCATAACCCTTTCCAAAAAATAGTCCATATTTCTTAACAACTAATTTATTAGACACGAATACCAACTTAGACCCTTCTCTACATAGAAGGGAGCCACTAACGAGATTCTTCTTGATGGCGGGGACATGCTGCAGGTTCTTCAGCTGCACGATCCTTCCCGAAGTAAACTTCAGATCGACCATGCCAACACCAAGAACAGAAGCACTCGCGCCATTCCCCATCAGTACGGACCCGTGACCTGTGGCCTGGTGAGAAGAAAACAATGAAATGTCAGCACACACATGAACACCTGCACCTGTGTCGACCCACCAATCGGTGGACGACCAAACTGAAAATACAGCAAATAAATTACCGTACCCAGATGCACCACTCTCATTGTTACTCACAATCATATTGACAGACTTGGAGTCCTGCCCTTGCTTCTTATACTTGTTTGGGCACTTGTTGGCCCAATGTTCAAGCGAACCACAAGTAAAGCAGCCCTCATCCTTCTTGTTCTTCTTGAAGGTCTTCTTACCCTTCTTCTTAAAGTTGGCACTCTGTTGGACACCGTTCTTTCCCTTGGTCTTGTGGGAATTGGAGTTCTTCTTATGCACCATATTGGCCACAGAAGTTCCTTCAACCCCTTTTCCGTGCGAGTCCTTTACCCTTGAATTCTGCTCAACACTCAGATGGCCAATGACATCCTCCGCAGAGAATTCACGCCTCTGATGTTTCAGAGTGGTGGCAAAGTTCCTCCAGGAATTGGGAAGCTTAGCGATTATGCAGCCCGCGACGAACTTGCCCGGTAACTCGCACTTAAGAAGCTCAAGCTCCTTAACAATGCATATTATCTCATGAGCCTGCTCCAATACAGGACGGTTTTCAACCATCTTGTAGTCGTGGAACTGCTCTATAATATACATCTCGCTCCCTGCATCGGCAGCCCCGAACTTAGATTCGAGCGCCTCCCACAAGTCCTTGGCTGACCGCACATGCAAATATGCGTCAACCAGCTTATCTCCAATCACACTCAAAACTGCCCCGAGGAACACGACAGTAGCCTCCTTGAACGCCTTCTCCTGTTCAGGAGCGATCGTTCCTGTGGGAGTCACACCGGCGACCCAGAACACGTTCATGGCCGTGAGCCATAAGGTGGTTTTAGTCTGCCAACGCTTAAAGTACGTCCCCGTACACGGGGACGGTTTCAGCGCAGTAGCAAAACCAGAATTCGAAAAACTCCTACACACATTAGGTTTTTGGATTGATAAGAAAATAGGCACTTTTTCGATTAAGTTAATCCATGAATAAATCATGAGCATGACATGGACAACATTGATAACACACTGATTACGATCTAACAGAACATGTACTACGCATATAGTAGAAACATCTACGCATATCGCTAGTACTGCTACAACAGAAAGAAACACGAGAAGGATAAACGATGTATACCCTCCAATCGGCCACGCAGCGGTGGTGGCGGCGGCAGCAGCCGCGGCATCCTCGGCGGCCTTCTTGTCGGCCTCGGCCTTCTCAGCGGCGGCACGGTTGGCGTCGGTCGACATGGTGATGACGAAGGTGATGCGGACGTAGATGAATAGAAGCGAGCATTCGCGTAATCGCTACCCAAAAACCTAATCGCCCCTCTCCTGTACAGGATCCGGAGAAGCGGGGTTTCGGAGGCCTGCTCTCCCGTCAACCGTGTACGCGGTGAACGGGACGGAGTCGTCGGTGGCAGCAGTAGCAGAGGAACGACGTGGGCATGGAGGCGGAGATGTGATCTGTTTCATGGCGGCTAGGGTTGGCAGCGCCCCACATATATATGTGCGGCTGCGCGTGGAGAGACGTGGGCTGAACCCACGTCCAAGTCGGTAGCCCACGATCCGACGTCTCACATCGTGGCCCTACCTGTCAAAGACTCTCCGTTCCTGACCGGCAAAAACAAGTGCATAGGAGTGAGCTCGGCTTGGCTCAATCCCGCAACCCGCGGCGCGTCGTGACGAGGCGTGGCGTGGCGTGGCGAGGCGAGGCGTGGCGTGGCGAGGCGAGTGGAGGAGGAGGAGTGCGCGAGGGCCTCATCTCTTCTGAAGCTCCAATAGCATGAGGAAGAGAATCCCTTATAAACCACTGCAACTCTCCTTCCACTTCCGGGGTGGGACTAAACTTCCCACCACCTTGTCATGCCACCTACATGGGCCCTTAGAGATCAAATCTGAAATTTTTATATGGGCTCTAGGCCCATCTCATATTTCAACAATCCCCCACCAGATCTCAGCGGCCCACTTTGTCCTTTGTTCCAAACGCTGTTTTGATATACCAACATCTCAGTGGACACCGATTAAGGTTGAGCTCCACCTAGACCAAGTAGTTACACTCCTTCACAACTGAAGAATGGACTATGCCTTGAATTGTCAGTTTGGCGTCAAGAAGTTTCACCACAAGTCTCACTGATACGAGGCTGCCGAAGGCCGACCCCTCGGGTGGAGCATATTAGTCACACTCATGGCCTGTTCATGAGCTTGCTAGAGATCACCCCAATCTCATAGACTGTGACCAGCAGTCGGGCTCATATAGTTGTGTTTCTCCAAAGATCGCTCTGTAGGATAGCATCTTGCTTATGCATATAAGCCTTGGAACACATTAAGACAGTAGTCATCCTTCCATACAGTTTCCGAGAGTATTGCATCTCCAACAGAGTGGGTTAGTAAAGTTACTCTCCTCAGTTCACCACTGGCTTGTTTTCCCAGGTCCTACTTCACGGGATCTCCGAGCACATAGGTTGGGTTACTACCATGGCAACTCATGTGGGTCTCATACCCATCTCCCTTGATGCGCTATCTATCACAACACGTGATAGCCCTTTAGTAAAAGGATCTGCCAGATTCTTAGCCGTTTGAATATAATCCAACGCTATCACTCCGGAGTTCCTCAATTTTCTGACAGCTTTCAATCTCATTCTTATGTGTTTATTGGACTTCATGTTTTCCTTTGAACTCTTCACCTTGACAATAACTGTTTGATTGTCACAGTTCATAAGGATGGCCGGAACCGGCTTCTCAACCACTGGCAAGTCCATCAACAGATCTCGAAGCCATTCTGCGTCGCCACCCGATGTGTCTAATGCTGTTAATTCTGCTTCCATTGTCGATCTTGTTAAGATCGTTTGCTTGCAAGACTTCCAGGAAACAACACCACCTCCAAGAGTAAATATATACCCAGTTGTGGCCTTCATCTCATCAGTATCAGAGATCCAATTCGCATCACTATACCCTTCAAGTACCGACGGGTATCCGGTATAGTGAACTCCATAGTTCATAGTACCTTTCAGATAGCGCATAACTCTCTCAAGAGCACGCCAATGTACATCACCCGGTTTGGAAACAAATCGGCTCAGTTTGCTAATAGCAAACGCGATGTCAGGCCTCGTTGCGCTCGCTAGATACTGGAGTGAACCAACAATCTGAGAGTATCTCAATTGATCTATAGCTGTGCCTTTAGACTTTCGAATCAGCACACTAGAATCATATGGTGTTTGAGATGGTTTGCAGTCCGAATATCCAAAACGACTCCACACCTTCTCAACATAATGGGATTGCAGAAGTGTAATCCCACCTTCATCATCTCTCAATAGCTTGATGTTCAAGATAACATCAGCCACTCCAAGGTCCTTCATCTCAAAGTTCTGAGATAGGAAAGACTTAACCTCCTTGATCAACTTGAGATTAGTCCCAAATATCAGTATGTCTTCAACATATAAACACAGTATAACTCCTTCGCCCCCACCATAGCGATAGTATACACATTTGTCGGCCTCATTAACAACAAA
The DNA here is from genome assembly GCF_002162155.2 of Triticum dicoccoides. Lineage (NCBI taxonomy): Eukaryota > Viridiplantae > Streptophyta > Magnoliopsida > Poales > Poaceae > Triticum > Triticum dicoccoides. The sequence goes on from NC_041380.1 coordinate 584,797,303, forward strand.
TCCAACAGATGTCAAAATTTCATTAAACTTGTCATGCCATTGCTTAGGCGCTTGTCTCAGGCCATACAAAGATTTCACCAACTTACACACCTTTCCTTCCTGACCATCCATCACAAAGCCATCAGGCTGTTGCATATAGATTTCCTCCGTTAGCTCTCCGTTCAGGAAAGCCGTCTTAACATCCATCTGATGAATGAGAAGACCATGCAAGGCCGCCAATGAGAGTAATACTCGAATGGTGGTCAGTCTGGCCACAGGTGAATAAGTGTCGAGGAAATCTTCTTCTTCTTTCTAGGCGTAGCCCTAGGCCACAAGCCTAGCCTTGTACTTTTTTATCGTTCCGTCGGGCCTAAGCTTCTTCTTAAACACCCACTTACATCCCAATGGTTTGCAACCATAAGGACGTTAAGTAAGCTCCCAAGTCCCGTTAGCCATGATGGAATCCATCTCGCTACGGACCGCATCCTTCCAGTAATCAGCTTCTAGAGATGCATATGCTTCTGAAATAGAAGTGGGATTATCCTCCACGAGGTATATGAAGAAATCATCACCAAAGGTCTTTACAATCCTTTGTCTCTTGCCCCTACCAAGGGTTTCCTCATTATCCTCCTCAGGATTTTCATCATGTGTTTGATTATAATATTCCATCGGAATGGCAGGTTCAGGAGTCTCCTCAGATTCCTGTCTAGAAGTGCTTTGTATATCTCTCATGGGGAAAATGTCCTCAAAGAATGTAGCATCTTTAGACTCCATAATTGTACCGACCTTCATGTCAGGTACCTCAGATTTCACTACTAGAAATCTATAGCCAAAACTATTCATAGCGTAGCCCAAATTAACACAGTCCACAGTCTTTGGTCCAAGCTTACGCTTTTTGGGGATCGGCACATTAACTTTCGCCAAACAGCCCCAGGTACGTAAGTACGAGAGTGTTGTCCTTCTCTTGGTCCACTTCTCTTAAGAAGTGATCTCGTTATCCTTTGTCGGAACTTTATTCAGGACATGACATGATGTCATTATAGCCTCCCCCACCATGCCTTGGATAAACCCGACGTATCTAACATGGCGTTAACCAAATCAGTTAGAGTACGGTTTTTCCGCTCGGCAACCCCGTTTGACTGGGGTGAGTAGGGAGGCGTCCTCTCGTGAATAATACCGTGTTCTGCACAAAAGGCATCAAACTCTTTCGAGAAGTACTCTCCACCATGATCTGACCGGACTCGTTTAATTTTCTTTTCAAGGTGATTCTCAACTTCTGCCTTATAGATTTTGAAGTAGTGTAGAGCCTCATCTTTAGTATTTAACAGATACACATAGCAATATCTAGTGGAATCATCTATCAAAGTCATGAAATATTTCTTTCCACCTTTAGTCAACACACCATTCATCTCACAAAGATCAGAATGTATGAGTTCCAGTGGCGCCAAGTGTCTCTCCTATGCTGCCTTGTGTGGCTTGCGAGGTTGCTTGGATTGCACACACGAATGGCACTTAGAACCTTTGGCTAAAGTGAAACTTGGGACTAAATTCGATTTTGCTAGCCGCGTCATAACACCGAAACTAAGGTGACGAAGACCTGAATGCCAGACTTCAGATTCATTAACACTCAAATGAATATTGTTCACAACTTTATTACATAGATCTGCAAGAGAAAGGCGGAACATCCTCCGCATTCATAACCCTTTCCAACAAATAGTCCATATTTCGTAACAACTAATTTATTAGACTCGAATACCAACTTAAACCCTTCTCTACACAGAAGGGAGCCACTAATGAGGTTCTTCTTGATGGCGGGGACATGGTGCACGTTCTTCAGCTGCACGATCCTTCCCGAAGTAAACTTCAGATCGACCGTGCCAACACCAAGAACAGAAGCACTCGCGCCATTCCCCATCAGTACGGACCCGTGACCTGTGGCGTGGTAACAAGAAAACAATGAAATGTCAGCACACACATGAACACCTGCACCTGTGTCGACCCACCAATCGGTGGACGGCCAAACTGAAAATATAGTAAATAAATTACCGTACCCAGATGCACCACTCTCATTGTTGCTCACAATCATATTGACAGACTTGGAGTCCTGCCCTTGCTTCCTATACTTGTTTGGGCGCTTGTTGGCCCAATGTTCAAGCGAACCACAAGTAAAGCAGCCCTCATCCTTCTTGTTCTTCTTGAAGGTCTTCTTACCCTTCTTCTTAAAGTCGGCACTCTATTGGACACCATTCTTTCCCTTGGTCTTGTGGGAATTGGAGTTCTTCTGATGCACCATATTGGCCACAGAAGTTCCTTCGACCCCTTTTCCGTGCGAGTCCTTTACCCTTGAATTCTACTCAACACTCAGATGGCCAATGACATCCTCCACAGAGAATTCACGCCTCTGATGTTTCAGAGTGGAACTGCTCTACAATATACATCTCGCTCCCTACATCGGCAGCCCCGAACTTAGATTCGAGCGCCTCCCACAAGTCCTTGGCAGACCACACATGCAAATATGCGTCAACCAGCTTATCTCCAATCACGCTCAGAACTGCCCCGAGGAACACGACAGTGGCCTCCTTGAACGCCTTCTCCTGTTCAGGAGCGGTCGTTCCTGTGGGAGTCACACCGGCGACCCAGAACACGTTCATGGCCGTGAGCCATAAGGTGGTTTTAGTCTGCCAACGCTTAAAGTACGTCCCCGTAAACGGGGACGGTTTCAGTGCAACAGCAAAACCAGAATTCGAAAAACTCGTACACACATTAGGTTTTTGGATCGATAAGAAAATAGGCAGTTTTTCGATTAAGTTAATCCATGAATACATCATGAGCATGACATGGAAAGCACTGATAACACACTGATTACAATCTAACAGAGCATGTACTACGCATATAGTAGAAACATCTACGCATATCGCTAGTACTTCTACAACAGAAAGAAACACGAGAAGGATAAACGATGTATACCCTCCAATCGGCCATGCAGCGGTGGTGGCGGCGGCAGCAGCCGCGGCATCCTCGGCAGCCTTCTTGTCGGCCTCGGCCTTCTCAGCGGCGGCACGGTCGGCGTCGGTCGACATGGTGATGACAAAGGTGATGCAGACGTAGATGAATAGAAGCGAGCAGTCAAGTCATTGCTACCCAAAAACTCTCCCGTACAGGATCCGGAGAAGCGGGGTTTCAGAGGCCTGCTCTCCCGTCAACCATGATCGTGGCCCTACCTGTCAAAGACTCTCCGTTCCTGACTGGATTCTTGTCGGCCTCGGCCTTCTCAGCGGCGGCACGGTCGGTGTCGGTCGACATGGTGATGACGAAGGTGATGCGAACGTAGATGAACAGAAGCGAGCAGTCAAGTCATCGCTACCCAAAAACCTAATCGCCCCTCTCCCGTACAGGATCCGGAGAAGCGGGGTTTCGGAGGCCTGCTCTCCCGTCAACCATGATCGTGGCCCTACCTGTCAAAGACTCTCCGTTCCTGACCGGCAAAAAGAAGCGCATAGGAGTGAGCTCGGCTCGGCTCAATCCCGCAACCCGCGTCGCGTCGCGTCGCGTCGAGGCGTGGCGAGGCGAGCGGAGGAGGAGTGCGCGAGGGCCTCATGTCTTCTCAAGCTCAATAGCATGAGGAAGAGAATACCTTATAAACCACTCCAACTCTCCTTCCACTTCCGGGGTGGGACTAAACTTCCCACCACCTTGTCATGCCACCTACATGGGCCCTTAGAGATCAAATCTGAAATTTTTATATGGGCTCTAGGCCCATCTCATATTTCAACAGTTCCGAGGTGCTTGCTAGCTTGAACTTGGCGAGGACGGCGACCTACGGACTACAATAACGCTTCTGCAGTTTAAGGTCAAGCGCTTCTGTGTTGATCTTGATCTTCAGTTTGTTATTTTCCCAGATGTACATGCTGGAACACTGTACAACCCAATTCTATTTTGTTCTCCGGATAAGTATAAATGTCTGAGAATGAATTGGCGCTTCTTGATGTGCAGCCTAATCCTAATTCTGAATTTCATATAAAACCATCTGGCAGGTTTGGTGCGTATGAGCCCCACCTTTTACAATATTTTGGTTTTTGTCTGCACTACACATGCATTGCATTTGATTCTGCATATCTTAGATAGCCAAATCATGTGATTTCTTATGTGTACTACAGAGCCTAACGGATAATCTTGCTGCACCCATACGAACATTGGGTTAAATTTCTGAAAAATATATATTGGGTAATTATTCTCCTTTTGCATGGAAAAACTAAATAGATTAATTGACTTCACAAAGTAACAATTTGGTCCACTGTTTGCATAAATTTAATTGTCACCACTGGTATTTCTATTGCAGGAATCATATGCATGGGTCCTCTCACAGAGGTGATTTCTTTTGTTGCAAATAAAAGAAACATGTGATAAGTTAATTAATGGTTACACCAATACATCCTGTATATCAGGGTTGTGACCTTTCATCATGAAGTTGATCAAAGTTTTCACTTTTCAATATTGGGTACATACAATAGCTGATTCATTGTATGCTTCCACCCATTAGTTTGTAAACACTTTCTCTCAGCGCCCGAGATGGCTTATGAGAATGTTACTTCTTTTTATAGTGGAACACTTGAGGAGGGTTACTAAATTGCTTCATGTATCTATATTACATGTTATGTAAAACTTTTTCCCTTGAAAAAATAGTTCTATAAGCCCAATTTTTCTATTCATTTTATATAATTGTTCCCGCAGCAACGCGCGGGGAATCTTCTAGTATAATAAAAGGTTCAGCCATGGCTTGATCTCTTGCAAACTAGTCATACTGGTGGACATTCATCATCAGACCCAGTATGAGCGACTAGTGTTAGCATACGCTTTGTTTTTTATCATGGCATTTCAATAAAAACTTGCTTCGTCACAACAAACAGGCAATACATACACACACGCGCACATGGACAACATGGTCACTTACAGTAGGATACTCCAACAGGAAACATGCAAAGAAGTGTCAACAAGCTCTTGACAGCTTCCCCTTGCGCACTTGCCATTAGCAGGTTGTCCTCACACTCGACAATTGTGCAAATTCTACATGTTTTTTGCCAAATCTGGGGGGTTGAACATAGCGCCGCCTTTGTGGCCAACTACTAGTCATGTTGGGTGGACTAATGACAACATTCATCACCAGGCCTACAATAGGAAAGACTAGCATACACTTATCCTCTTTTCATGAAAGAGAGATATTGCCTTGACCCAAAGAAGCAGGCGATGAGCTCAAACTGAGTATGCATGACCATTGCAATCCCTGAGATGCTGAGAAGATCAGAAACCTCACTCGTTGCTTATTCTCCTGCCAACCAGTCATACCGACAGAGTACATGCGCTCTTCACAACGTAAATAAAATAACTGAAATACCAAACTATTCCAACAAAGCTTGTAATATCAGGACAAATATATACACGCATATACACCATGATCGTCACTTCAAACAGGCTACTCCGGCCAGCAAAGAAGTGGCAGCAAGCTTCCGACAGCACACTTATCATCATCAGGTTTCTCTTTCTATACTTGGCATGTACACCTCAAAAGAGTCATTCACATATCCTCAAGATACGGTCTCTTGCGATCGTCATCTGCGCATCCAGAGTAGCTATTTTGCTGATAAGAGAGCCCATGTCATCTAGGATAGGACGCAAGAAGACATCTACCTCTGCCCCGATATCTTTTTCTTCATTGTCATTCACCAGAGTTTGGCTGAAAGACTGCAGTCCAGCAATGAGGAGAGAGGAAGCTTCTTCTGTGTCCATGGGGGGCAAATAGCTCCCATGCGTCGTCGTTGGTGTAAATTATCTCTCATGCGACGTCGTTGGTTGTAATAGCTCTCATGCGACTTCTGCTTTGGAAAAAATAGCTCCCATGCGACACTGCTGCCTAATCCAAAGACACATGTTTAAAACTCGAATCAGGTGAGCGGGACCCATGGCATGGGACCCACTAACTTATCCAACTCAGCATTGGTCAGGTGAACGAGACCCACAGCGTGAGACCCACTAACTTATCCAGGTCAGCATTGGTACAAGAGGACACCGAGCCTTGCCCCGAGCCGTGCAGCACCCGAGCCCATCCTCCCCCCTCCCCCCTCCCCGACCGTTGTTGTTCTTCTTCTCCAGCGATAACGCGTAGCAACGCCGTTCCGGGCCGCGACCTAGCAATGTCGAGCTCCGCTTCAGCCTCCCGCCGCTCATGGCCGTGCTATGGCGCAGTGCCCATTACGAGGTGCCCTGCATGCCCACGTATCGCACCCCTGAAGCGGCTAGTCACAATGACCGACAAGAATGGCAACCTTGGGCGGGAATTTGTGAAATGCGAGAGCAAACCAGAGCAGGGAAAGGTGCTATTTTACTTCTCAATATGCCAATTTTGGTTTTTGTCTCCCAATTTCATATTTGCCCAATTTTTCATCGGATTTGGGATTTAGGGTTCATCTTTCCAATTTCAGAAATTTAAGCAATGCACCCATTTTGAGTGGCTAGATGAGTACATAGAGCGGATTGAACTGGAGGGTGCATCAGGGGAGCTCGATTTACCGTTGGAGGCGGAGAAGTTGGGCATGTTTGGATCGGGCGCGTCTAGATCTGGGGCCCCTGGATCTGCCCATTCCATTGGGGCTACTGTGGGGGATGCAGGAGTGATGGCAGAGCTGAAGAAGCTGCACAAGCAGATGAAGAAACTCATCGAATTGCAGAAGCAGGGCAATTTGATGGGGCTGATGGCCGGACTTTTTTATGTTTGTGTAATTGCTCTCGCATTTGTTTATGTGATGATAATTAGTCGTAAGTGAATAGATTGGGCATCATTTGTAATCGTAATGATATGTATATTTGAATAAAAGTGCCGCGCTGTACGAATTCGGCATGTCTTCTCCACTCTGTTTCGGCCCCGTTTTTTCAGTTCTTCAGTTCGTCATCAGTTTCAGTGGTAGAGGGAGAAAAGGAAAAAAGTTCGTCCACAGTTGCCCGAAAAGGCCAGGCCCATATAGAAGTTAGTCAGGGCCGAATAGAACATATCCAGGCCCATTGATAAAAGAAGTGTAGCTAGTGCAAAAAAAGTGCACACGGTCATTGACATCGATATATCTTTTCGGCTTTAGTTTATTTCACCTTTTTTGAGATAACTCATCTGATAATTATTTGAGCTATTTTTATGCATAAGCTATCGTGTCCGATGGTAGGGTCCCGTGTTGTTTCGGCTAAAACAAAAGGTTGGTTCTAGTTAGCAGTCTAACTTGCAGTCTTTGTGAACCAAAAAAGTTGCAATTGTTTGGTTCTAGTTTATTTCAACCAAGCACAATTTTAATTTTTTTTTTGATTTGTGCTATGGTGTTTTCAAAGTTATTACTCGTGTGTTTCAACCGAAAAGGTTGTGCCCCTCTCAAAAAAGAAGACATCTAGTGTGCCCCTAGTAGCATCTCCTTACAACATAGAGGGGCATCCCCTTACAACATATAGTGCATAAAATATAAAAGGAAGATAATTAACTAGACATGTGCTAACAACAACTTATATGATTGGATCATGTTTTAGTGCATTTTTTAGTACACGTGGCCACATAAATAAAATGCAATGGAGAAACTTTAGGCCCGAAAAAACATTAATAGATAGCACGATAGAGGGGCATCGGGTACCCTAGTAGCATAGATAGATAGAACATATAGAGGGGCATCCCCTTACAACATATAGTTCATAAAACATGAAAGGAAAATAATTAAAACTAGATAGATAGAAGACACGGGCACACACGCCCGAACCAACACAAACGCAAGCTAGATAGATAGAAAGACTCGCACTAGAACAACTCCTTGGCCCCTCCTCCTTAGCCGGCGCCCCTCACTCGTCGTTCTCCGGCATCTGGTAGGGGAGGGTGTGCATGCCGTTGGGGTGAGGGAAGATGTGGTGGAAGTTGGTGAAGATGTTGTAGGTCATGAACACGATAAACTCGCATCCACACTAGAACACCTGGCCGAGGAGGTGGTGAGCGTCGTAGGGGTTGGTGAAGGTGATGTAGAGGCCGATGAAGACGCCGTTGGCGTTGCCATCGTACTGCTCGTGGAGGTGGAACATGGGCGGAGTGCCCGGAGGGAGGTGGCGGTAGCCGGCTTGGAGGAAGAAGCCAACCAACTCTCTAGGGCCCCTCCACCTTGAGATGGCCCACACCCTCAGGCTATTCTCGATGATGACTCCGGCCGGGTACTCCCTCTCCGGCATGATGCGAGGGCGATGGTAGGTAGGGCCGTTGAACTGCATGGTGGCTCGAGTGGTGGATTTGGCTCGAAAAGAAGAAGGGGAGGAGGCTTGAGAGATGATTGTGAGAGGGATGAGGAAATGGTGCCCTTTTATAGCCGCGTTGCAGCCGTGGTCAATGTGTACACGGTTCCTTCTCGATCGTTTTCTCTTCTCCGTTCGTACTGGCATAAGTAATTGCGGGCATTAATTCAAAAACGGCGGGCAGAGCATCCAAAGAGGCACGGGCGGCACAGGTGAGATGCATCCTTTCGTGCACTTGCATCGGCGGTGACGCCGCATGTGAAACAGGCCCGTTCATTCGCGCGTGACACTAAAAAAGGAGCTGCACCACCGACGCGTCCGTCCTGTTCAAACATGCATTTGTTAAAATAACTTAGATGTGACGTACGTATACACTGCGCCCCTGCCGTGCTTTACTGCGTCGATGCATGCATGCAAGCCCGCATGCAAATGGCTAGGTTGTGTCACAGCGTTCACGAGCACATAATAGCTAGGATGCGATGTTGCATGGCATGCATGGGATAGGGATGGCCCACATGTCATTGACCCTCTCGCATGCAGCCCATCCCCCCCTCTCGACGACCGTGCGCGCGCACGCCAGGCTCTGCCAGGCCCGATCCGCTCGGCCCAACGGTCACTGAGATGCTCCCCCGCTCAATGTTATTTGTTCGTCAGAGAGAAAAAACGGTGGCCAATTAGATTGGAGAATCAGGGCTCCCACGGATCGCCCCCGCAGAATCCTTCTAAAAGGCCTATCCGACGGCCGCAGTTTGGCATTAGGGTTAGATCGACGGTGGACGTTTGGCGCTAGGGTTACATGGGTTTTGGAGGCAGTCAATGGGGTTTTGAAAGGTTTGACCTAACATTCAAATGTGTATAACTAATTCAAAAAAATCTAAAAAATGAAAAACCTACGCATATAGTCTTTTTATGTTACATAGTTATGATATAAAATGATAAACTTGATCTAATGATCTTTGCATGAAAAAACCTTCACAAATTGGACTATCTCGACTGAGGTTGCATAGAGTTCAAAGGAGTGAGAAGAGGGTTTGAGGTTTCGAAAATGCAAAAAAATCAAAAACATCACCTTAGCTTCATTTTGGAGTGACTGAGGAGGATCTGAAGTTACTTTTGCATTTAAAATTTTTAAACTTGTTTTATTGCTGACTTTGTATTAAAGGGTGTTTTTTCAAAAATAAATTAAATAATATGAATACTTATTCAAAAAAGGTGAGACTTCGTATTGATCCTATATAGGTATAATATAAGCTAAGAAAATCTTTTTTGGGTGATTTTGAGAAGGTCGAAAAAAAGTTGCTTAGAAACTTGCTAAGTAACTTTGGAGCCTGTTTGGACAACATTTTCAGTGACTATGAGTTGGACTTCACAAAAAGGGTTGGATTTATGAACTAAAGTGCATAGTAGTACATAAAACAATGCAACATCACAGAACAAACAAATGAACTCCAAAAATATTGGATATAGGTTCAAATTTGAATGTCGGTTCAAATTTGAATTTTATTTCAAGTCAAATCATCATCATGGCACATAAGTTTTCACATGAAAGAACATAAGTTTTCACATCAAATGACAACAAACTTAAGTTTTCACATCAAATTTGAATGATTTCGACTCTATTTCTTTTGCTTCTTTCTACCACTCGATTTCTTCTCCTTTTTTCCACCGTTTGGTTCCACAGTGAATAGTTTGTTGATGTTGATGCTCTTGATTTTTGGCCCCTTGGTTTTCTTGCCAACTCCACTAGGCCCCCTCAACTTTTGCACCTGACCATGTCCCACTTCTTCAGTTTGCACTTCTGCAGATTGAGTAGATGGCACACATTGTTCAAATACTTCAGTTTGCAACTCAACACTTGGCAGCATAACCTCCAAACATGGCAACACAGCTGTCAAAGCAGATTCGCATGGCAGCACAACAGTTGCTTCATCTGCAATAGTTTCAGATTGCCCTAGCGCCTGCAAAACAGATTCAGTATGCATCACATCGTCCAAAACAGAAACTCTTAGCTCATGTTCAGTAGTAACAGTTTCAGTTTGCTCCATATCTTTGTCACCAAACATTATCTGCTTAGTGCTCTTCCTTCTAAAGCCATTGAGTCTTGCTTTTTTCACTGGCCAGCATTGTTCAACAACAAGAGGTGGGGCTTTTTTTGCATGCTTCCTCCTAAAAAATAAATCATTTGACTTGGTTAGATACTAGAACAAGTAGCAAAATCAAAAACTTGCAAAAACAATAACATAAACATACTTTGGCCTCTGAGCAGTGTAGATGCACTTGGATGAACCAATTCTGTGCCCAAGTACCTCACACAACTTGCACCTATTTTTGTTACCTTTTTGAGCCCTTTTGGGCTTATCATTCTTTTCCTTTTCCTTTTCCCCCTTCTTACTACAACCACCTTTCTCAAACCAAGCTTTGAATCTGCTCCGTTTAGGCCTCCCAGCCTTTCTTCTAGTGACAGGGGGACACAAGGTAAATTCTATTTCCACCTCAAGCCACTGAGATTGGTCAGTCAGTGCAGGAATTGGACTTGCATATGCATCTTTGAATTTTTGTACTGAATAATACTCATGCCAATATGGGTGCATATTTAACCTGGGTTTAGATGCCAAAAAAAGTATGGAATGCTCACATGGTTTTCCAGTGTGTTGCCACTCTTGGCAAGTGCACTCATGCAACTCAGTATTTACCACATGCGTCTTGCCACTCTTTGTATCTCTAACTTCAGCACCCCACAAGGAAGATTTCTCAACAGATAGATGTGTAAGATTTCTACTCCTGTTGACCACCTATTGTACCACTGCTGGATGCTTGTCCCCTTCCAAAATATTAGCAATTTTTCCTCTCAACACCCACAAACGCATGATCATCATCCTTATTTGGTCCACCATGTCATGCACAGGCAAGTCTTTCAAATCCTTCACTTTGTTGTTAAAACTTTCTGCCAAGTTGTTATTGATATGATCACATTTTATGGCAGTATAAAAACCTGATCTATACCACAACAGAGAATGGTGGGTGTTCAACCATGAAGCAAATTCATTATCACTACATGATGCCAATATCTTACCAAGGTGATAGGAATGTATCTGTCTGGTGTAGGATCTTGCTGCTGGCCACATGCGCCCAAATTCATCTCCTCTGAATTTTTTTATCAGATTCATCCACATATGTCCAAAGCACTCCCTCTGCTCAGCAGGGGGGAAACATTTTTTACTGCATTTTCCAACCCTTTACATGCATCTGTGTGGATGGCCAAAGGAGAAACTGGCCCTATGGATCTTTTCGGTTGCATCATGAACCATATCCATGATGCCTCTGTCTCTGATTGAAACATTCCTATTGCAATTGGGAACATCCAGTTGTGTCCATCTAGAGCATTGCATGCAGCCAACTGACCATTCCACTTTCCAGTCAAAAAAAGATGACTCTATGCTCAAATATGGACGACAACCTGCTTTGAATCCATCTATGCAAGGCTTCAAACACATAAAAGACTTGCTGAATAAAACCTTGCCATCCTCTGTTACCTCTGTATCTATCTCCACCACACTCCCAGGTGACCTCTTCTCCACCTCTGCTTTAAAACTATACAACATCCTAAATGTATTTGCCCAGTCACCATACAATAATTTCATAGCCCTTTGTTTTGCTTTCCACACTGTGGTATATTGCAGCTGGATGGGGTACAACTTCTCCAAGTCTACTTGAAGCCTCTTTGCAGTAGTGTTTGGAGTCTTGGCTAAAATAGGAGTAATCTTCTCTGTAACCCAAAGCTGTGATGTCATCTTTGAAACTCTCTGTGAAGTGGTCATACATGTATGCTGGTGTGGTGTTTGATTTACCCTTACTGTACTTCCATCAGGTTGTAGTCTGGCCGACAAGTACCATTTGCAAGGATTGCCACCACCATTATAACCTTTGCACCGAGCATAAAATTTCTTTCGATCAGTCCACATAGTCTTGGCATCAAACTCTTTTTTCACTGCATAGGTCCTGAAAGACATCCTAAACTCCTTCATGCTTCGCTACAACTTTCCCACCTCAATAACTGGGTTCTCTTTGTCATACAAACAAACCAGCTCATTATCATCTGCATCATCCACATCATCTGCAGCCTCTCTCATCAGCTGTTCTTCATCCTCATTTGCATTTCTAGGGCTTGTGTTACCATCAGCAGGCAAAGAACTGTCATCCTTCTCCTTATCTTTGTCATCAACTTGAATGCCAAACATTTGGGCCATATCAATGTCAGATATTGGTGTAATGAGCAAATCTGTTTTTTCATTCAACTCTACTACATTCCAGTCAACAACAATCTTCCTAGCACCATGTGTTCCCTCCTCTCCATCTGCATTAATCCATGTATCTTCAGCTACTACAGTCAGTTCAGTCAACAATGCCGACATCTTCTTTTGTGAAACCCACTCATCATCTTCCACCTGTGCAGCCATCTTTGATGGCACAGAACCAACTCTGGAATGAGTTTGCAGATCAATTAGCTCTACATAAAATGTTACTTGTTTGCTTGCCCACCCTTCTTGCTGATCAATTTCAGCAACCATGGATTCTCCATCTTCAATTCTCACATATTCACCATTATAGTTATCAAAATGTTGTAGAGATACCTCTTGTTCTGGACCCCAAACAATACTCTCCCCAATTCTCTCCACCAAATTGCCCAAGGCCTTCTCCTTCATGCTCTCCAATTCCTGGGGATCAACATCTGCAAATTCGACATCCAACCTCACGGTGGTATCTCAATCAATGTCTTGGACACTGCCATCACTGAGCTTGGCTTTACAGGGAAAAATTCCACTAAAATTGCGAATGTGGTGGCAGAACCCGAACCTCCCCTGTTTTGTCAATGGCAGGCAGTGGCGGCAGTGTAAGAGACAGTCACCACCAAATCGAGTTCGATTCTAAATCGCTAAGAAAAGAGGGTGGCATTACTGATTTGAAGCACTGTCTCCTCGCTCCATCTCAGCCAGCCCTCGCTCCATCTCCTATCCAATCGAGATTCTAAAACGGCAAGAAAAAGGGGCAGCATGAGGCCACAAATTTATCCAAAATTCAGTGGAATGGGAGTAGTGTTTGGAAAATACTCACTCGTAATAGCCGCTGCAGAGAAAGGCGCTCCACCACCGGGCCGCAGAGAAGAAACAACCCCCGGATCCAATAGAGCCCAATGCTCAATCCCCAAGAAACAGAGGGCAGCATTAGGCCACAGATCCGCCAAAATTCTGGGGAGTGGGACTAGGGTTTCGGGCTCACCTCGCAATAGCTCTGCCGCTGCCGAGAAATGCACTCCACCACCGCGGAGAAGAAATCGCTGCCGGAGAAGATACTTACGGCGGCGCCGCTCGCCCAGTCCAGCACGGGCGAGTCGACCACGGTCACACAGTCACCGGTCGAGTCGTGGGCAGTTGACTCTTGACTACGTGGCTCTAGGTGGACCCCACCATTTAGAGCACATAACCCCCAGTGTCCTAACCAAACCTCAGCCTAACTAACAGCCAACTAGCCGCGTAAATGAGAGCTATTACAACCAATGATGTCGCATGAGAGACAATTCACACCAACGACGACGCATGGGAGCTATTTGCCCGTCCATGGGATCATCATCTTCAGTTTCTGATTCCTCCTGCTACAAAGAGGGCTTTCAGTGCGAGCAAGAAATTAAAGTGTATGTATAGACAAAAAAAACTGCAAGGCTACAGATTCTAATGATACAACATAAATTTACTTAAGCTCTTATTAGACAGGCAGTGAAGGTCAAGGTGAACCTCATTGGTAAGCATTATGTGTACAGGGAACCTCATATATGGGCAATGAGCGATTGTGAGGAGTTAGGGAACTGCGAAGAGATGGCGACGGGGACCGGTCCCCGCCTGTGGCATGGGTTCCCCCCGCCGCCTCCTTCGGCCCCGTCGTCGCTCCGGCATCCTCGCCCCCTCCACCACCGCCGGCGCCGCCCGCAGCGGCCGTGCCGCTGCTTCCCCCACTCGCCCCGGCCCCTATGACTCGCGTTGTATGGGTGGACCTCACTGACGAGGATCCGCTGTCTTCCCCCGCCGGGCACCCCTTCCCCTCTCCCGCCGCTCCCCGTCGTGGCCCGGCCAGGCCGGTGGCTCAGCCCCCCAAGTGCGGGGTTCTGCCGCCGGCTCGCGGCTGCTGCGATCGCCGACGCCGCCCTCGAGTTCCGCTCAGGCCATTGGGCAGGGTGTGGCCTTAGGGGACGGGGGTGCTCGCCGCTGGCGCGTTCGATCCTAGAGAGAGGTCGGCCGCTCCGACCGGGGCTCCGCCCACTCGTCGTGGTGCTGCCCGTCGGCTGGCCTGCGCCCGGTGATGGCTCCGCCGTTGTCGGCAACGAGCCATGGCCAGGCTCCCTCGGCCCCGGTTGCTCGCTCCCCCCTTTCGGTCGTTCATCGCCACCTTCGGGTCCTCCTCGCCGCGCTTCCGGGCCTCCCTCACCCTGCGACGTCCCTGGCTGTCCCTCGCCGGCGG
>NC_041380.1:584812315-584837867 GCF_002162155.2 Triticum dicoccoides
CCTCGCCCCGGCTGGGCCGGCCTGCGGTGGCTAGGCCGCCCCCGTGCCCTAGGCCCGCGCCATCGGCTGCCTCGATTCGGCTATGGCAGGGGCTCGCCGCCACCACGCTCGACACCCCCGGCTCCTCGCTAGCTCTCCCGCCCGACCCTGCGCTCCCTCCTCCCTCCCCCACCGATCCCCACCGCGGCCTCGTCCCCTCCTCGCCCCCTTCGCCGCGGTCGACCATGTCGCGCGAGTGGGACGACGGCTAGGTCCGACACAAGCGGCGCGCCGATGACCGTCGCGATCCCCACGTCCATCTCCCGACGCGCTGCGTCGCGAGGAAGAGCTTCGCCGCGAGCTGCGGGAGCTCCATGACGGCCGACGCGATGACCGGCGCTCTACGGCCCGCTGCAACACCCGGGGCAGGTCCAGTGCACCCCGCCTGGCGGTGTCTGGGGACTGGCGCCCCCGGCGCGGCTAGCCGTCCCCGGCCGAATCCCATCCCTGTCTCGCCTGGCGCATCCTCCGCCCCCTGCTCCCATGCATAGTCGACCGCCCCCGCTCCCCGGAAGTACATCCCGCCCCACGCCGCCGCACGTTCGGCTCTGTCCTCCGCGGCGCCCCATCCCGCGGCCGCGAGGGACCCGCCTAGAAGAAGAAGCACCGCGGTCAGGGCCGGGGAAACCAAGCCTCGCTCCCCGGTGGCCCCGTGTACCTCTTCCGCCTCGGGCCCTGTCTCCAACCTCTCTCGCCCCCTGCTTCAACTAGGGGTGGTGGGTCACTCACAAGTCAACTGCGTTAACCCCCAGTGCTGCTACCTCTGCAAGGATCCGGGCCATCCCGCCCTCCTTTGTCCGGATCAACCGGTGACGTCGGAGCTCATGATGTACGGCCATGATATTGAGGGGCCTGGCTTCTTCCAGCTGGAGGTCCCCGACATCCCACCTCCTGACCCCTCACTCCAGGCGATCGTCACCGTGGTCGACGAGGTGGCCTCTCCGGAGATGATTGAGGCCGAATTGAACCACCTCTAACGTTGCCAGTGGGACTGGATGGTCACCCCTACCATTGGCCACATCTTCACCGTGGTCTTCCCCGACGCCATCAGCTACGGTTACGACACCCGAAGTGGCCGGATCACCCTCACCCTCAACTAGCTTGTTGTCGACATCACCGAGCCGATCCTCAACGCGATGGCGGTGGCTGTCCTCGACACCGCCTGGATTCTCAAGGCCTGTCTCCCCGACATTGCCCGGCCAGAGCCCATCATCCGCCAGATGTCCCGGATCCTGGGCAAGGTGGTGGTGGTTGACGAGCTCTCCCTCCGCAAAGAGGAGGAGGTCCGTGTTAAGTTCAAGTGCCTGGATTCCTCCAAGCTCCGTGTCACCTTGTGAGTGTTCTTCAACGACCAGGGCTTTGACCTTCGGATCGCCCCCGAGCCCCACCCCCAACCACGTCGGCCGTCCCCGCTTCTTCGACGATGGCCCGCCCGGTGCCAACCCGGGGGCCGATGTGTTGGGGAACGTAGAAGAATTTTAAAATTTTCTATGCATCACCAAGATCAATCTATAGAGTCATCTAGCAACGAGGGAGAGAGGAGTGCATCTACATACCCTTGTAGATCGCGCGCGGAAGCGTTCAGGAGAACGGGGTTGATGGAGTCATACTCGTCGTGATCCAAATCACCGATGACCTAGCACCGAACGGACGACACCTCCGCGTTCAACACACGTACGGTTGGGAAGACGTCTCCTCCAACTTGATCCAGCAACGGGGAAGGACAGGTTGATGAAGATCCAGCAGCACGACGGCGTTGTGGTGGAAGCAACGGTGTTCTCGGCAGGGCTTCGCCAAGCTCAGGGAGAGGGAGGAGTGTCACGGGAGGGAGAGGGAGAGGCCAGGGGCTAGGGTGCGGCTTCCCTCCCTCCCCCCACTATTTATAGGACCCCTAGGGGGGCGCCGGCCCTAGGAGATCCAATCTCCAAGGGGTGGCGGCGGCCAAGGGGGTGGCTTGCCCCCCAAGCCAAGTGGGGCGCCCCCCACCCCTAGGGTTTCCAACCCTAGGCGCAGGGGGAGGCCCAAGGGGGGCGCACCAGCCCACTAGGAGCTGGTTCCCCTCCCACTTCAGCCCATGGGGCCCTCCGGGATAGGTAGCCCCACCCGGTGGACCCCCGGGACCGTTCCGGTGGTCCCGGTACAATACTGATTACTCCCGAAACTTTCCCGATGGCCGAAACTTGACTTCCTACAAATAAATCTTCACCTACGGACCATTCCGGAACTCCTCGTGATGTCCGGGATCTCATCCGAGACTCCAAACAACTTTCGGGTTACCGTATACTAATATCTCAACAACCCTAGCGTCACCGAACCTTAAGTGTGTAGACCCTACGGGTTCGGGAGACACGCAGTCATGACCGAGACGACTCTCCGGTCAATAACCAACAGTGGGATCTGGATACCCATGTTGGCTCCCACATGCTCCTCGATGATCTCATCGGATGAACCACGATGTCAAGAATTCAATCAATCCGTATACAATTCCCTTTGTCAATCGGTACGTTACTTGCCCGAGACTCGATCGTCGGTATCCCAATACCTCGTTCAATCTCGTTACCGGCAAGTCAGTTTACTCGTACCATAATGCATGATCCCGTGATCAACCACTTGGTCACATTGAGCTCATTATGATGATGCATTACCGAGTGGGCCCAGAGATACCTCTCCGTCATACGGAGTGACAAATCCCAGTCTCGATTCGTGCCAACTCAACAGACACTTTCGGAGATACCTGTAGTGTACCTTTATAGTCACCCAGTTACGTTGTGACGTTTGGCACACCCAAAGCACTCCTACGGTATCTGGGAGTTGCACAATCTCATGGTCTAAGGAAATGATACTTGACATTCGGAAAAGCTATAGCAAAGAACTACATGATCTTTGAGCTATGCTTAGAATTGGGTCTTGTCCATCACATCATTCTCCTAATGATGTGATCCCGTTATCAATGACATCCAATGTCCATAGCCAGGAAACCATGACTATCTTTTGATCAACGGGCTAGTCAACTAGAGGCTCACTAGGGACATGTTGTGGTTTATGTATTCACACATGTATTACGATTTTCGGATAACATAATTATAGCATGAACAATAGACAATTATCATGAACAAAGAAATATAATAATAACCATTTTATTATTGCCTCTAGGGCATATTTCCAACAGTCTCCCACTTGCACTAGAGTCAATAGTCTAGTTACATTGTGATGAATCGAACACCCGTGCAGTTCTGGTGTTGATCATGTTTTGCTCTAGGGAGAGGTTTAGTCAGCGGATCTGCCAGATTCAGGTCCGCATGTACTTTACAAATATCTATGTCTCCATTCTGAACACTTTCACGAATGGAGTTGAAGCGACGCTTGATATGCCTGGTCTTCCTGTGAAACCTGGGCTCCTTGGCAAGGGCAATAGCTCCAGTGTTGTCACAGAAGAGAGTCATCGGGCCCGACGCATTGGGTATGACTCCTAGGTCGGTAACGAACTCCTTCACCCAGATTGCCTCTTGAGATGCCTCAGAGGCTGCCATATACTCCGCTTCACATGTAAATCCCTCCACAACGCTTTGCTTGCAACTGCACCAGCTTACTGCCCCACCATTCAAAATATACACGTATCTGGTTTTGTGACTTAGAGTCATCCAGATCTGTGTCGAAGCTAGCATCGACGTAACCCTTTACGACGAGCTCTTCGTCATCTCCATAAACGAGAAACATATCCTTAGTCCTCTTCAGGTACTTCGGGATATTCTTGACCGCTGTCCAGTGTTCCATGCCGGGATTACTTTGGTACCTTCCTACCAAACTTACGGCAAGGTTTACATCAGGTCTGGTACACAGCATAGCATACATGATAGACCCTATGGCTGAGGCATAGGGGACGACACTCATCTTTTCTCTATCTTCTGCCGTGGTCGGGCATTGAGCCATGCTCAATCTCCCTTGCAATACAGGCAAGAACCCCTTCTTTGACTGATCCATTTTGAACTTCTTCAATATCTTTTCAAGGTACATACTCTGTGAAAGACCAATGAGGCGTCTCGATCTATCTCTATAGATCTTGATGCCTAATATATAAGCAGCTTCTCCAAGATCCTTCATTGAAAAACACTTGTTCATGTAGGCCTTTATGCTTTCCAAGAATTCTATATCATTTCCCATCAACAGTATGTCATCCACATACAATATGAGAAATGCTACAGAGCTCCCACTCACTTTCTTGTAAATGCAGGCTTCTCCATAAGTCTGCGTAAACCCAAACGCTTTGATCATCTCATGAAAACGAATGTTCCAACTCCAAGATGCTTGCACCAGCCCATAAATCAAGCGTTGGAGCTTGCACACCTTGTCAGCATTCTTAGGATCAACAAAACCTTCCGGCTGCATCATATACAATTCTTCCTTAAGGAAACAATTAAGGAATGCCGTTTTGACGTCCATTTGCCATATCTCATAACCATAGAATGCGGCAATTGCTAACATGATTCTGACGGACTTCAGCTTCGCTACGGGTGAGAAAGTCTTGTCGTAGTCAACCCCTTGAACTTGTTGATAACCCTTAGCGACAAGCCGAGCTTTATAGATGGTTACATTACCATCCACGTCTGTCTTCTTCTTAAAGATCCATTTATTTTCTATGGCTTGCCGATCATCGGGCAATTCAGTCAAAGTCCATACTTTGTTCTCATACACGGATCGTATCTTGGATTTCATGGCTTCCAGCCATTTGTCAGAATCTGGGCCCGCCATCGCTTCCTCATAGTTCGAAGGTTCACCGTTGTCTAACAACATGATTTCCAGGACAGGGTTGCCGTACCACTCTGGTGCAGAACGTGTCCTTGTGGACCTACAAAGTTCAGTAGCAACTTGATTTGAAGTTTCATGATCATCATCATTAACTTCCTCTCTAGTCGGTGCAGGCACCTCTGGAACATTTTCTTGAGCTCCACCACTTACCGGTTCAAGAGGTAATACTTCATCGAGTTCTACTTTCCTCCCACTTATTTCTTTCGAGAGAAACTCTTTCTCTAGAAAGGATCCATTTTTAGCAACAAAGATCTTGCCTTCGGATCTGAGGTAGAAGGTATACCCAATAGTTTCTTTAGGATATCCTATGAAGACACATTTTTCTGAATTGGGTTCGAGCTTTTCAGGTTGACGTTTCTTGACATAAGCATCGCATCCCCAAACTTTTAGAAACGAAAGCTTAGGTTTCTTCCCAAACCATAATTCATACGGTGTCCTCTCAACGGATTTCGACGGAGCCCTATTTAAAGTGAATGCGGCAGTCTCTAAAGCATTGCCCCAAAATGACAGCGGTAAATTGGTAAGAGACATCATAGATCGCACCATATCCACTAGAGTGCGATTACGACGTTCGGACCACCATTACGCTGAGGTGTTCCAGGCGGCATAAGTTGTGAAACTATTCCACATTTCCTTAAGTGTGTGCCAAATTCGTGACTCAAGTATTCTCCCCCACGATCTGATCGCAAGAACTTGATTTTCTTGTCACGTTGATTCTCAACCTCACTCTGAAATTCCTTGAACTTTTCAAAGGTCTCAGACTTGTGTTTCATTAAGTAAACATACCCATATCTACTCAAGTCATCAGTGAGGGTGAGAACATAACGATAGCCACCGCGAGCCTCAACACTCATTGGACCGCACACATCAGTATGTATGATTTCCAATAAGTTGGTTGCTCGCTCCATTGTTCCTGAGAATGGAGTCTTGGTCATTTTACCCATGAGGCATGGTTCACACGTGTCAAATGATTCGTAATCAAGAGACTCCAAAAGTCCATCTGCATGGAGCTTCTTCATGCATTTGACACCTATGTGACCAAGGCGGCAGTGCCACAAGTATGTGGGACTATCATTATCAACCTTACATCTTTTGGTATTCACAATATGAATATGTGTAACATTACGCTCAAGATTCATTAAGAATAAACCATTCACCAGCGGAGCATGACCATAAAACATATCTCTCATATAAATAGAACAACCATTATTCTCGGATTTAAATGAGTAGCCATCTCAAATCAAACGAGATCCTGATACAATGTTCATGCTCAAAGCTGGCACTAGATAACAATTATTGAGGTTTAAAACTAATCCTGTAGGTAAATGTAGAGGCAGCGTGCCGACGGCGATCACATCGACCTTGGTACCATTCCCAACGCGCATCGTCACCTCGTCCTTCGCCAGTCTCCGCTTATTCGGCAGCTCCTCCTTTGAGTTACAAATGTGAGCAACCGCACCGGTATCAAATACCCAGGAGCTACTACGAGTACTGGTAAGGTACACATCAATTACATGTATATCACATATACCTTTAGTGTTGCCGGCCTTCTTGTTCGCTAAGTATTTGGGGGTAGTTCCGCTTCCAGTGACCACTTCCCTTGCAATAAAAACACTCAGTCTCAGGCTTGTGTCCATTCTTTGACTTCTTCCCGGCAGCTTGCTTACCGGGCGCGGCGACTCCCTTGCCGTCCTTCTTGAAGTTCTTCTTACCCTTGCCTTTCTTGGACTTAGTGGTTTCATTCACCATCAACACTTGATGTTCCTTTTTGATTTCCACCTCTGCTGATCTCAGCATTGAATATACCTTAGGAATGGTCTTTTCCATCCCCTGCATATTGAAGTTCATCACAAAGCTCTTGTAGCTCGGTGGAAGCGACTGAAGGATTCTGTCAATGACCGCGTCATCTGGGAGATTAACTCCCAGCTGAGTCAAGCGGTTATGCAACCCAGACATTTTGAGTATGTGCTCACTGACATAACTATTTTCCTCCATCTTACAACTGAAGAACTTGTCGGAGACTTCATATCTCTCGACCTGGGCATGAGCTTGGAAAACCATTTTTAGCTCTTCGAACATCTCATATGCTCCATGTCTCTCAAAACGCTTTTGGAGCCCCGGTTCTAAGCTGTAAAGCATGCGCACTGAATGAGGGACTAATCATCAGTACGTGACTGCCAAGTGTTCATAACGTCTTGATTCTCTGGGATGGGTGCTTCACCTAGCGGTGCTTCTAGGACATAATCTTTCTTGGCAGCTATGAGGATGATCCTCAGGTTCCGGACCCAGTCCGTATAGTTGCTGCCATCATCTTTCAGCTTGGTTTTCTCTAGGAACGCGTTGAAGTTGAGGGCAACATTAGCGTGGGCCATTTGATCTACAAGACATACACTATTAGAAAAAGGGTCAAACATGAAGCACATTAGTGCCGGTTTGCATTTGAGCCGGCACTAATGTATACATTAGTGCCGGTTCCAACCGCTAGCCGGGCCTCTTTCATTAGTACCGGTTCGTGGCGAACCTTTAGCACCGGTTCATGCCACGAACCGGTACTAATGAGAGTGGTGGTAGGATGTTGTCAGACTGGGGCCCCTCCAGCCCCTTTAGTACCGGTTCATGGCACGAACCGGTACTAAAGGTCGTCCTACATAAACCCTTCGTCCACCCGAGCTCGTTCTGTTCTTCCCCTTTCCCCTCTCCTCTCTGTTCTTCCCCTCTTTCTCTCGAGCTCATCACACATTTTGCCCAAAATTTGTCAAGATTTGAAGGCCCCCATCCATTCAAATGATCACAAAGGTTAGCAACTTTGTCCTTTCATCTCTCATTGCTAGATTAGCTCTTGCAATGCTTTATATAGTGATTAATTTGTGAGTTTAGTAATTTGGGAGGATATATATATATGTGCTAGTATTTGATTTATAAGCAATTTTTTCTAGGAGGTATGTGAACCGGAAATTCTAACCGACCCTATTGTCGAGAGGTTAAATTTAGTTGAAAGAGAAAACGAGTACTTGAAAGAAAAATTGAAAAGAATTGAGGGGGAGAAGATGGAATTGGAGTTGCATGTTGCCGATGTCGTCGATGATCACAAGATCAAGATGGAGAAAATGCGCTTGAAGATTAGAAAGATTAGAAAATATGGCATCGATAGTGAGGCTTGGTATCATTATGCTGTTGGATCCATTGTTACCTTAGTTGCGATCTTGATCGTATTTGTTGTTGCATTTAAATGCTTTAGCTAGAGAGTTATTTGTTTGTTGCATTTAAGTGTTGTATGAACTTTATGTATGAACTTGTATTAATTTGGTCTATTCGGTGTTGTGTAATGAAGATGAGCCGGCAATGGATGTACGATGACCGATGCTCTCCTCAGTTCGTTGAGGGCGTGCATAATTTTCTGCTTGCGGCTGAGGCAAACAAGCGGGCGGATGGTTTTATGCCTTGTCCATGTGCTCGCTGTAAGAATGGTCACAACTACTCTACGTCAAGAACCATTCACGTCCACCTGTTTAAGTCCGGTTTCATGCCCCACTATAATGTTTGGACCAAGCACGGAGAAAGAGGGGTTATGATGGAAGACAATGAAGAAGAAGAGGACGACGACAGCTATCCTGGCCATGGGTTCCCTGAATACGATGATACAACAATGGGGGAAGAAGATGAGCCGGTAATGCGGGAAGAAGCTGAGCCGGCAATGCGGGAAGAAGCTGAAGAAGAGGCATCAGATGAGCCCGTTGATGATCTAGGTCGGGCCATTGCCAATGCAAAGAGAAACTACGCAAGTGATTTGGAGAAGAAGAAGTTATAGCGCATGTTAGAGGATCACAAGAAATTGTTGTACCCGAATTGCGTAGGTGAGAAGAAAAAGCTAGGCACCACACTGGAATTGCTGCAATGGAAGGCAGAGAATGGTGTATCTGACAAGGGATTTGGAAAGTTGTTGGTAATGATAAAGGATATGCTTCCAAAGGACAACGAATTGCCCGAGAGTACGTACGAAGCAAAGAAGGCTGTCTGCCCTCTAGGGTTAGAGGTGCAGAAGATACATGCATGCCCTAGTGATTGCATCCTCTACCGCGGAGAGTACGAGGATTTGAATGCTTGCCCGGTATGTGGTGCATTGTGCTATAAGATCAGCCGCGATGACCCTGGTGATGTCGAGGGCGAGCGCCCCAGGAAGAAGATTCCTGCCAAGGTGATGTGGTATGCTCCTATAATACCACGGTTGAAACGTTTGTTCCAAAACAAAGAGCATGCCTAGGCGATGCGATGGCACAGAGAAGACCGTAAGAAAGACGGAAAGTTGAGAGTACCCGCTGACAGGTCGCAGTGGAGAAAAATCAAAAGAAAGTACGGGAAGGAGTTTGCAGATGACGCAAGGAGCGTATGGTTTGGTCTAAGCGCAGATGGCATTAATCCTTTTGGGGAGCAGAGCAGCAACCATAGCACCTGGCCAGTGACTCTATGTTTGTATAACCTTCCTCCTTGGTTGTGCATGAAGCGGAAGTTCATTATGATGCCAGTGCTCATCCAAGGCCCTAAGCAACCCGGCAACGACATTGATGTGTACCTAAGGCCATTAGTTGAAGAACTCTTACAACTGTGGAATGGAACAGGTGTACGTGCGTGGGATGAGCACATGGGGGAAGAATTTGACCTAAAGGCGTTGCTGTTCGTGACCATCAATGATTGGCCCGCTCTCAGTAACCTTTCAGGACAGACAAACAAGGGATACCGCGCATGCACGCACTGTTTGGACGATACCGATAGTATATATTTGGCTAATTGTAAGAAGAATGTGTACCTGGGACATCGTCGATTTCTTCCGAGCAGGCATCCCATAAGAAAGAAAGGCAAGCATTTCAAAGGTGAGGCGGATCATCGGACGAAGCCTCGCCACCGTACTGGTGCTGATGTACATGATATGGTCAAGGATTTGAAGGTGGTCTTTGGAAAGGGTCCTGGTGGACAACCTGTTCCGAATGACACTGACGGACGCGCACCCATGTGGAAGAAGAAATCTATATTTTGGGACCTGCCCTATTGGAAAGACCTAGAGGTCCGCTCCGCAATCGACGTGATGCACGTGACGAAGAATCTTTGTGTGACCCTGCTTGGCTTCTTGGGCGTGTATGGGAAGACAAAAGATACACCTGAGGTACGAGAGGACCAGCAACGTATGCACGGAAAAGACGGCATACATCAGGGTCATGCAAGCTACGCTCTTACCAAAGAAGAGAAGGAAATCTTCTTTGAATGCCTGCTCAGTATTAAGGTACCGTCTGGCTTCTCGTCGAATATAAAGGGAATAATAAACATGGCAGAGAAAAAGTTCCAGAACCTAAAGTCTCATGACTGCCACGTGATTATGACGCAACTGCTTCCGATTGCATTGATGGGGCTTCTATCGAAAAACGTTCGATTAGCCATTCTGAAGCTATGTGCATTTCTCAATGCAATCTCTCAGAAGGTAATCGATCCAGAAATCATACCAAGGTTAGAGAATGATTTGGTGCAATGTCTTGTCAGTTTCGAGTTGGTGTTCCCACCATCCTTCTTCAACATCATGATGCACGTCCTAGTTCACCTATGCGAAGAGATTAATGTTTTGGGTCCTGTATTTCTACACAATATGTTCCCCTTTGAGAGGTTCATGGGAGTCTTAAAGAAATATGTTCATAACCGTGCTAGGCTAGAAAGAAGCATCTCCAAGGGCCGTCAAAATGAGGAGGTCATTGAGTTTTGTATTGACTTTATTCCTGACCTTAAGCCGATTGGTGTTCCTGAATCGCGGCATAAGGGCAGACTGGATTGAAAAGGCACGCTAGGAGGGGAACAAATAATATGTATCGACGGACATTCTCTCACTGAAGCACACTACACAGTTCTACAGAATTCCGCCTTGGTGGCTCCGTATATGGATGAACACAAGAATTTGCTACGCTCCAAACACCCGGAGCGGTCTGATGACTGGATTACACGTGAACAAACCAGGAGTTTCGCCAGCTGGTTGCAGACACGTACCATGCATGACACCTCTATTGAAGATGACCTGTACTTGTTGTCCCAGTTACCATCTTCGAATATAATGACTTTCAAAGGGTACGAGATAAATGGTAATACATTTTACACGATCGCCCAAGATAAGAAGAGCACCAACCAAAACAGTGGTGTCCGCTTTGATGCAGAAACCAAGACGGGAAAGGAAACATATTATGGTTATATACAGGACATATGGGAACTTGACTATCGATGTGGTTTGAAGGTCCCTTTGTTTCGGTGCAAATGGGTCAATATGACACGAGGCGGGGTAACGGAAGACCCGCAGTGTGGAATGACAATAGTGGATCTCAACAATCTTGCGTATGCAGACGAACCATTCGTCCTAGCCAATGATGTGGCACAGGTTTTCTATGTGAAGGACATGTCTACCAAGCCAAGAAAAAGAAAAGATAAGGAAGCAAATGCATCGTACGATGAGCCAAAGCGGCACATAGTTCTTTCTGGGAAGAGAAACATCGTGGGAGTGGATGACAAGACAGACAAGTCAGAAGATTATGAAAAGTTTGATGAAATTGCTCCATTCATAGTGAATATTGACCCGAGCATCCCGTTAAATGATGAAGATTTCCATGGTTACGGCGCAAAGGAACACACGCGAAGAAAAAGTTTCACACCCAAAGATCTGGGATGTGATCGGCTTCACTATCATCACTTTCTTCTGTGTTTCACACCCAGAAGGGAATCTCTGTAATAGTTAGGGTAGTTAATTATGTGTTTTGGCATTTGAAACGCAAAAAAAAATTATGTGCAAACAAATTCTTTCATGCCTTTACTGATTTTTAAAGTTAAGTTATTCACAAACTAGTGATTCACACTAATTTCAAATAATTCAAAATTTAAACTATTCAAATTTGAAAACTACGGGCACTAATAGAAAGTTTGTAATTTTTTGTACCTAAAGAAAAAATATTCACAAAGAAACTCTAAATACACAAAAAAACAACTCAAAAATAAATAAAGCAAAAAAATAAAAAATAAAAGCCCGCCTACTAGGCCAGAGCGGCCTGCATACGACTAGAAACCCAACCTGTTGTTGTTGGGCCAGGATGCAGGCCCGCAAAGGCCAAGTAGGCCAACAGGGCAGCACAGAACATTTAGGCCTAGTAGGCCTGCTTTGGAGAAGAGCTCGAGAGAGCTACCGCACGGGGGTTTATAAACCAGTGCGGTCGCCCCTCGGCTAGCGAGGTGGGACTAAACTTGCGCACCGCACCTGCGCCAGCGCAACCCCTTTAGTACCGGGTCGTGGCACCAACCGGTACTAAAGGGGGGCCTTTAGTACCGGTTGGGACCAGCCAAGCGGCGGGAAGTGACCCCCTTTAGTACCGGGTGGTGGCTCCAACCGGTACTAAAGGCCCCTCCTATATAAACAACACTTACGAAAATTTCAGTTTCTCATCTGCTACTTCTCCTCTGCACCGTCGCCCGCCGCCCCCGTACGTCTCCATCCCTCGTCGCCGCCCACGTCGTCACCCCGTCCCCGTCGTCACCGCCGCCCCGTCCTGGCCCATCCCGCGTCGTCCCCGTCCCCGTCGTCGCCGCCCCGTACGTCCCCGTCCCTGTCATCGCCGCCCCGTCCCTGTCCCCGTCGTCGTCATCCCCGTCGTCGCCGCGTCCGCCGCCGTCCCCGTCGCCGCCCCCCGTCGCCTCTCGCCTCGCCGGTGAGCGCACACACACACACACACATACATTTTTTGTTTTTAGTTATACAAATAGTTAGAATTTTTTCTGTTTTTTAGAAATTGTTAGGAAATTTTCTGTTTTTTAGAAATAGTTAGAAATGATAGAAATGTTAGAATAGTTAGAAATGTTAGAATTGTTAGAATAGTTATAAATGTTAGAATTGTGAGAATTTTTTCTGTTTTTTAGAAATTGTTAGAAATTTTTCTGTTTTTTAGAAATAGTTAGAAATATTAGAATTGTTAGAATAGTTAGAAATGTTAGAATTGTTAGAAATTTTTCTGTTTTTTAGTTATAGAAATAGTTATAAAAAAGTTAGAAATTTTTCTTTTTTTTAGTTCTAGAAATAATAGAAATGTTAGTTATATAGAAATGTTAGAAATTTTAGTTATCAAAATCCAATCATTAAAAAAATGTTACTTTTTGCGGGCATATAGCTAGTATTTGTTCTCGACGATGCCCGGCCCGCATCCTCGCCGTCGACCCGTCCGCGATGACGTCCGACTGACCCATGTCCGGGACTGGGCTCCGCCGGGCTGGCACGGGGAGGTGCTGCCTGGAGGGGCGTGCCGCTTGATGAGGAACCCGGCCCGGGGTCCAGTCGTCGACCCTGATCTCATTTGGTGGCGTTCGCGTGGGCCAGTTTCGGTGCGGAGGGAGCCGGCCCCGCCGGAGGTGGTACGTTGCTGTGTCAGGGAGGAGGACGAGCACGTCAATCGCTACATGGTTGCGTTAGAGGGCGGCAGGTTCTCCAATACCTGGCAGTTTCTTCAGGGATCTCACTTCAGCTATGATCCTGTGAGGGTTCCTTCTCTTTGGGTGTCCACCGCCCGCGCCGCATGAACCGCGAGTGTCCTAGATTCTTCTATAGTATTCGATCTTTATTAGCTACCTAGCCAGTGATGTACTCGATATATAATATTCAAGACGATGTATTCGAGATTATATATTATTCGAGACGATGTATTCGAGATTATATCTGTTATTCAAGACGATGTATTCAAGATTATATCTATTATTCGAGACGATGTATTCGAGATTATATCTATTATTCGAGACGATGTATTCGAGATTATATCTATTATTAGAGACGATGTATTCGAGATTATATCTATTATTCGAGACGATGTAATTTGAATACTAAATTGTTTTATATTTCTTTTGGCATAGTTAAATAAAAGCTATGGCGGACAATACCGATAGAGAGGGAGAACAGACCATGTTCGATATAATACGCGGGCCAGATGATGATCAGAGTGAAGAAGATTATGATGGCTCCGAATTTCTAAACAACACCGGAGAGGGTGATATGATATTCAATCGCGACGACCGAATTGATGAAGTCATGAACTACGATTATGACAACACCGGAGAGGTATATATATTTATATAAGCAGGCATCTGGTGATCATCAAATGTTTTAAATGAGTTAAAGATATATTAACTAATCGATCTTTGTTCTTTCAGCCATCCGGATCGAGCAAATCTTCAGGCAACAGGACGAAACGAGCCCCGAACAAAAAGTTGAAGGAGGGCGTAAAGTATAATATCGAGGCAATCCTAATGGCGAACCATTAGAGCCTAAGAAGATTGCGGACAAGTTCGTTCGTCAGTGCGGAGTTCTTGTGAAGGACCAACTCCCGAGCTCCCTTCAAGAATGGAGAGAGCCAGCAAAGCCACGTCCAGATCTTACTTTTATCGATGACAGACAAAAAAGTCTGCTTTGGGATACTCTCATGGAACATTTCACCCTACTAGATCATTTCACAGAAGCAGATGTGCAGAAAGTCAAGGACGCTGCTCTTAGGAAGATGGCGGTTGCATTCAAGAACCACAAGAATCGTGAATGGGACAAGTACGTCAAGGGAGGAAGGAAGACTCCAGTATTCGAGGGAACACTAGAGAATCAAAGTGCTGATTGGGACGATTTCGTGAAATTCAAGGATTCAGAATTATCTAAGGAACGGTCAAGAATAAACAAGGCCAATGCCGCAAAAAAGGATAAGTTCCATAAGCTGGGGCCAGGTGGCTATGTGGTGGGAATGCCTAAGTGGGATAAGTCTGAGAAAGAGATGCTGGATGCAAGTGTCACTCCAGAAACATTGAGCTAGCCCCCCAGGTGCAGGACTTGGTTCTATGCTCATGGGGGGGAGTTGGACCCAAAGACAGGCAAAGTTTCCAAGAAGGCATGTCTGGATGGAGCCGAAGATAAGCTACTTGTTGCAATAGAAGAGGCTCGATCCGGGTTGTTTGAGCCCAACAGAGAGAACGACGAGCTTACGCGTGCCCTGGGAAATCCTGAACACCCGGGAAGAACACGAGGCATGGGCGCTATTCCGTGGTATGAGGGGTTTTCGGACAGGAACGCCGACTACAGAACCCATGCGAGAAAGAAGATTGCGGAGGAGAAGAAGAGGAAGATGGAGGAGGAGCAGAGGAAGCTCGACTATGAATGCCTTCAAGGCCTAGAATCAGCGCACACGGACTTGGCAATCAAATTCCAGCGGCAGCAGGAGTAGATCGACTCACTTAGCCAGCAAAGGGGGTCTCAGCAGCTGCAGCAGCTAGCGGATGATCCAGCATTGTATACCACCGCCCCATCCATGCCGAGAAGCAGCGTGGGTTCTGCCTCGTTTGACGCAATGCTGGATAGATACCCCGTGGATGACATCGCGGAGAACACTAACTGCGAGCTACACTTCAAAATTAAGAACATATCCTTGAAGGTGGCGGACGGTGTTGCTTATACAAATTCCCCCGATGCAACCTTCCATTGCAACCCGATTCCAGCAGGCTATGCTCGTGTCGTGGTTGATGAGGTGGTGGACCAATATTCGGGGCTAGAGCTTGACATTCCTGGAGGTGACGAGGAGCACACACTCGGAGATGCCAAACATCGTATCATCCTATGGAGAAAGGATTGCATCATCTTTCGAAGGCCACCGACACCGCGTCACCCGACTCCTCGTCGAAGTCCACCACCGAGTCAGCAGACTCCCGCTCCTCCAAGTCCACCAACGCGTGAGGCCACTCCTCCTCCTCCAAGTCCGGCAAAGTGTTAGGCCACTCCTCCTTCAAGTCCGACACAGCGTCAGACGTCCACTCCTCCACGTCCGGCACAACCTCAGGCCACTGCAAGTCCGGCACAGCTTCAGGCCACTCCTCCTCGTCCAACTCAGCCCCGTCAGCCGTCTCCGCCGCCTCAGCAATCGTAGAAGAGACACCCAGCAGCTATGGTGCGTAGCAGTACCAGTCGAGGTCATAGTACAGGAAGTATAGGCGGAGGCAAGCGATATAAATATGGTCCAAACCTCACTACTCCTCTTCCTAAGAGGGCTTACGACAGGACCGAGGAGCAAACCAATGCCATAGTGCGGGCAGAAGTCGACGCCCATTTTGGACCGAAACCGCCACCGCCGCCAATGGAGAAAGTGCCTGTGGAAGTAGTTGACCACTTCATTCGTATGGCTCAACCACCAGCTCCTAAGCCTGTTGACACAGACTATGAGCGCCACATCAGGAAGTTACATCGACAACGTCTACAGAAGGAGGCGAGCTCAAGCTCGAGCAAACAACAAGCAAATGTCAAAAAATGCGGGAAAACCGTTGCCCGGCTGGGAGAACAGGCAGCGCAATCGATCCCCCCGCTTGTTGTGCCGCCAACAACACGTGACAGTACGTGCGCCCAATATTATTGTGGCCAAATAGTTTACGTTCCCGAGGTGGGCGATGTGGTAATAACCCAGGAGCATATAATGCAGGCTGAAACTCTCAAAATCACTGTTGGATAACTCCTCGAGATCGAGGACATGCCTGTGCTTACAGAGGAGGAAATAAAATGGAAATATGCCCGGGGCCAACCTTTGGTCAAGCCAGAAGAGGTCAAGAAGCTCCCAACGAGAATGTATGAATTGCATCAATGGTACATGGACATTACCAAGAGATCCGATCGAGAGTCCCTCATGGTGCAAGTCAAGAAGGATCATTACTACCATGAGAAACCTGTGACCGTTGAGTATTCTGAACTGTTTCAGTTATACAATCAAGACGCACTCGACAAATCTATCGTCAGTTGCTATTGTGTGTAAGTGATTTCTTTCTGTAATTTAAGTCTCAAGCTAGTTGTAGTGATCCTTTTGATCAATCATTACCTGTAATTATCCTCACTATATTCTTTTTTGTGGTATTATGCAGGATGAAGATGTATGAAATGAGAAAAGGTGGACGCTATGGCATTGGGTTCATTGACCCAAACACCGTTAATGAATACACATGGACAATAAACAAGCATCATGAAAAGCAGGTAGAGGACAGCATGCTAGAGTTCTTGAAGCACCTCAAATACAATGAAGATATACTACTTCCTTACAACTTCCAGTGAGTCACACTTTCTTGTACTACAAATTCTCTGTTTTTGCCTACTAGCTAGCTACATGTTTTTGCTTACATATGCCCGCTTAATTAAGACATGCAAACGTGTGTGCATGCAGATTTCACTGGATCTTGTGTATCATTAAAGTTGACGCCGAAATAGTTCAAATACTGGACTCACTACTCAAAGCAAATAGTGACTATAACATCTTGTTTGGGATAGTAAACAGGTAATTTCAATCATTATTAACTACATATCTCGGCCTATTTAGTTCATCATTTCATGATATGAACTATTTAATAACCCCTTTATTCATTTTCTTTGTCGGCAGGCAGGGCTTGGGCAAGGTTCATCAGCGTCACGGAAGGCGAATGGAAACGACAGCTGAAATGGTTTCGACCCAAGGTAAGTAATTAAGTAGTGCTAGCTAGCTAGCTGCCATCTCTTTAATTATCATGCTTGATTAATTATTATCTGATCAAATTAAATTCCATTCTCGTAATAAAGGCCCTGAAGCAGGCGCAGGGGACTAATCTGTGTGCATTCTGCGTTTGCGAGAACATTTGCATGATGGCGTCCGAAAGGAGTAGATCTCAAAGACAGGAATGGGTACGCTTGTCAGAACACTATTCACAATTTTTACACCATTATCGATATCTAGTCACACAACTAATACACATGCATATTGATCTCCTTCTTAACAGTTCAAAGAGGTGCGGGACAAGCTCCTAGAAACGAAGCGCGTAGAAGCACTTCAAGAGGAAATAGCGGGATTTTTGCTCGACCAGGTCATAAATCCGAAGGGAGAATACTATTACCCGCTACCGCCCCCATCGACCAGGTCATGAACCACTTCCAATTGTCATCGTGCTCCGAAGGCACCAATTAGGCTAATGCCACTGGCTCCGAAGGCAACATGCATATGTAGGAGAAATTGTATATAGCTATACATGTGTGTATGTGTGAATTAATATGGTGGTTAGTGAGACATTGATGATATATATATGATTGGTTCTACTAGAAATTCTATTTATATATATATATATATATATATATATATATATATATATATATATATATGCATAACGTGTACAATGTGTAGTACCGTAAAATACCAGCAAACGAAAAAGAATTAAAATGGAAAACACA
Source organism: Triticum dicoccoides (assembly GCF_002162155.2). NCBI lineage: Eukaryota > Viridiplantae > Streptophyta > Magnoliopsida > Poales > Poaceae > Triticum > Triticum dicoccoides. Next base: position 584,830,422 of record NC_041380.1, read on the forward strand.
AAATTAAATGAAAAAGAAATCATAAAACCAAAAACCCCCAAACATTTTAGTACCGGTTGGTGTTACCAACCGGTACTAAAGGGCTCCCGGCCCCCGGAGCTGGCTCGTGCCATGTGGTTGCCCTTTAGCACCGGTTCGTGCTGAACCGGTACTAAAATGGGGGGGGCCTTTAGTGACCACACTTTAGTGCCGGTTATGGAACCGGCACTAAAGGGCCTAACGAACCGGTGCTATTGCCCGGTTCTGCACTAGTGATAGTCTGAAGACTTTAGACTAAGTTCATGATAATTAAGTTCATCTAATCAAATTATTCAATGAACTCCCACTCAGATAGACATCCCTCTAGTCATCTAAGTGAAACATGATCCGAGTCAACTAAGCCATGTCCGATCATCACGTGAGACGGACTAGTCAACATCGATGAACATCTTCATGTTGATCATATCTTCAATACGACTCATGCTCGACCTTTCGGTCTTCCGCGTTCCGAGGCCATGTCTGTACATGCTAGGCTCGTCAAGTCAACGTAAGTGTATTGCGTGTGTAAATCTGGCTTACACCCGTTGTATTCGAACGTTAGAATCTATCACACCCGATCATCACATGGTGCTTCGAAACAACGAACCTTCGCAACGGTGCACAGTTAGGGGGAACACTTTCTTGAAATTATGTGAGGGATCATCTTATTTAAGCTATCGTCGTTCTAAGCAAATAAGATGTAAAACATGATAAACATCTCATGCAATCAGATAGTGACATGATATGGCCAATATCATTTGCTCCTTTTGATCTCCATCTTCGGGGCTTCATGATCATCGTTGTCACCGGCATGACACCATGATCTCCATCATCGTGTCTTCTTGAAGTTGTCTCGTCATCTATTACTTCTACTACTATGGCTAACGCTTTAGCAATAAAGTAAAGTAATTACATGACGTTTATGTTGACACGCAGGTCATAAATTAATAAAGACAACTCCTATGGCTCCTGCCGGTTGTCATACTCATCGACATGCAATTCGTGATTCCTATTACAAGAACATGATCAATCTCATACATCACATATATCATTCATTACATCCTTTTGGCCATATCACATCACACGACACATGCTGCAAAAACAAGTTAGACGTCCTCTAATTGTTGTTGCAAGTTTTTATGTGGCTGCTATAGGTTTCTAGCAAGAACGTTTCTTACCTATGCCAAAACCACAAGGTGATATGCCAATTTCTATTCACCCTTCATAAGAACCCTTTTCATCGAATCCAATCCGATTAAAGTGGGAGAGACAGACACCCGCCAGCCACCTTATGCAACTAGTGCATGTCAATCGGTGGAACCAGTCTCACGTAAGCGTACGTGTAAGGTCGGTCCGGGCCGCTTCATCCCATGATGCCGCTGAATCAAGATAAGACTAGTAATGGCAAGCAAATTGACAATATCCACGCCCACAACTGCTTTGTGTTCTACTCGTGCATAGAAACTACGCATAGACCTAGCTCATGATGCCACTGTTGGGGAACGTAGCAGAATTTTAAAATTTTCTACGCATCACCAAGATCAATCTATAGAGTCATATAGCAACGAGGGAGAGAGGAGTGCATCTACATACCCTTGTAGATCGCGCGCGGAAGCGTTCAGGAGAACGGGGTTGATGGAGTCGTACTCGTCGTGATCCAAATCACCGATGACCTAGCGCCGAACGGACGGCACATCCACGTTCAACACACGTACGGTTGGGAAGACGTCTCCTCCAACTTGATCCAGCAAGGGGGAAGGAGAGGTTGATGAAGATCCAGCAGCACGACGACGTGGTGGTGGAAGCAACGGTGTTCTCGGCAGGGCTTCGCCAAGCTCAGGGAGAGGGAGGAGTGTCACGGGAGGGAGAGGGAGAGGCCAGGGGCTAGGGTGCGGCTGCCCTCCTTCCCCCCACTATTTATAGGACCCCTAGGGGGGGCGCCGGCCCTAGGAGATCCAATCTCCAAGGGGTGGCGGCGGCCAAGGGGGTGGCTTGCCCCCCAAGCCAAGTGGGGCGCCCCCCACCCCTAGGGTTTCCAACCCTAGGCGCAGGGGGAGGCCCAAGGGGGGCGCACCAGCCCACTAGGGGATGGTTCCCCTCCCACTTCAGCCCATGGGGCCCTCCGGGATAGGTGGCCCCACCCGGTGGACCCCCGGGACCCTTCCGGTGGTCCCGGTACAATACCGATTACCCCCGAAACTTTCCCGATGGCCGAAACTTGACTTCCTATATATAAATCTTCACCTACGGACCATTCCGGAACTCCTCGTGACGTCCGGGATCTCATCTGAGACTCCGAACAACTTTCGGGTTACCGTATACTAATATCTCAACAACCCTAGCGTCACTGAACCTTAAGTGTGTAGACCCTACGGGTTCGGGAGACACGCAGACATGACCGAGACGACTCTCCGGTCAATAACCAACAGCAGGATCTGGATACCCATGTTGGCTCCCACATGCTCCTCGGTGATCTCATCGGATGAACCACGATGTCGAGGATTCAATCAATCCGTATACAATTCCCTTTGTCAATCGGTACGTTACTTGCCCGAGACTCGATCGTCGGTATCCCAATACCTCGTTCAATCTCGTTACCGGCAAGTCACTTTACTCATACCGTAATCCATGATCCCGTGATCAACCACTTGGTCACATTGAGTTCATTATGATGATGCATTACTGAGTGGGCCCAGAGATACCTCTTCGTCATACGGAGTGACAAATCCCAGTCTCGATTCATGCCAACTCAACAGACACTTTCGAAGATACCTGTAGTGTACCTTTATAGTCACCCAGTTACGTTGTGACATTTGGCACACCCAAAGCACTCCTACGGTATCCGGGAGTTGCACAATCTCATGGTCTAAGGAAATGATACTTGACATTCGGAAAAGCTATAGCAAATGAACTACACGATCTTTGAGCTATGCTTAGGATTGGGTCTTGTCCATCACATCATTCTCCTAATGATGTGATCCCGTTATCAATGACATCCAATGTCCATAGTCAGGAAACCATGACTATCTTTTGATCAATGAGCTAGTCAACTAGAGGCTCACTAGGGACGTGTTGTGGTCTATGTATTCACACATGTATTACGATTTCCGGATAACATAATTATAGCATGAACAATAGACAATTATCATGAACAAAGAAATATAATATAACCATTTTATTATTGCCTCTAGGGCATATTTCCAAAACGATGGGGACTATCGCGGATGCCACCACCCTTGCGGCCGCCGTTCCGAGGAGGAGGGGGATCGGACGACTCGCCCTCCCGCTCCCCGTCCCCCTCGCCTACTCATCCGGCCATTGGGGCCACGGCCGCCAGGCCGCTCCCGGACTGCTCTCCTCCCCGGCGGCTCCTCTGGGTGCTTCGTCTGACCCAGCGCCCGAGGCCTCCGAGGCTAGGGATGCCTCCAATGTCTGTCTGGTCGTCTATCCCGCTCCTCCGCGGCCCCCATCTCCGACGGGACTGACCTGGAGGCGGGGCCGCTCCTGGCTGCGGTGCCGGCCCCCGGCTCGGCCTCGCCTGGTCGTCCTCTAGTGGTGCCTCCCATGGTCGTCCTCCCGCCCCCAGCTACGGCTCCTTCGTCCGTACCTCCACTAGTGGTGCCCCCCGTGGCCTTCTTGCCACCCACGGCAGTACCCTCTCCACTGGATCCCCTGCCGCTGGAGGACCCGGTGCCCCTTGCCCCGCCCCGGCACCGCCATCGGCATGCTTGACTCCGACCTCGCTTCCTCTCAACTGCACTGGACCGGCGCTCCTGCTCCTCCCCGTGGCTGACCCCGACACGAATGGGGAGACTCGGGTGACCACCCTCGTGGCCGCCAAGCCTCCCCCTCTGCGGTCTAGTCCCGCTGCGCTCAGTCTGCCTCCTCCCCGATGACGGCCTCCCACCGGAGCGCTCGATTCGATGTTGCGCCCCCCGAGGGCAGCTTGGCCCTGCCCATCCCGGCGCGGGCGGAGCTCCATTCTGCGGCCCGGAAACTGGATCCAGGTACATCTGCAGTCCCCCCCTTTGCCACTACTTGCTCATTCTCTGCTCTCGAGTCAGCCCCGCTTGGGCATCTTTGTAGGACGAGGCCATCAGGGCTCGCGAGATCATCGACGGTAGACTAGCGGAAGCCCGTGCGGCTGTGCTCTCGCATGCCGCCCCTGCGCCGGCCGAGGGGGCTCCCGCACCTCCTCCCGCTAGCTGCCGCCAACCTTCGTGGCCGCACTCGGTCTTAGACCACCGTTCTCCGCGCCCAAAGCGCATCTCGTATCCTGGGGTCAAGCAGCCCCCCAATGGATTCCTAATGCACGCCCTCTTCTAGAACATCCACGGTTTCGGCCATGATGGCCGGCGCCACCAACTCATCGAGTACATGCGTGAGGAACACATTAACATTGTCGCCATTCAAGAAACCATGCGTACAGAATTCTCCCTCCCCGAGCTCGATCGGCTTAGCTCCCACCTCTTCGCTTGGCGTTGGCTCCCTTCTAGTGGGAGCACTGGCCATTTTGGTGGCATCCTGTTAAGTGTTAAGGATGCCACCTTCGAGGTGGGGAGTATGGACCGTGGCCAGTTCTTTGTTAGCATGGAACTTTTCGAGCAGGCCCTGAACTTCAAGTGGGAGATTATTATCGTCTACGGTCCTGCAGACCATAGTAGGTCTGCATCCTTCCTCGAGGAGCTCCACTGGAAGGTTTCGGCGGCAACGCTTCCGGTGGTTGTTGGCGGCGATTTTAACCTCCTTCGGTTCGCGGAAGACAAGAGCAATTCGCACGCCAACTTTTCTCGCATGCAAATGTTTAATGACTGCATTGCTGTCCTTGGTCTCCGCGGAATAGATAGAGTAGGTGCCAGGTTTACTTGGACCAATTGTCAGGCATCCCCGACCCAGTCCGTCCTAGACTGGGTCCTAGTCTCCCCAGAATGGGACCTCCGGTGCTCCCTTGATTCCCACAAAGCCATCACTCGGATTGGCTCCGATCACGTCCGCCTCCTCCTCTCCTCCACCGACGAGCGCCCCCCGACCCCCCTCCCCCCGATTCCAGTTTGAGACATTCTGGTTGTTCCAAACTGGCTTCATGGAGGCGGTTGGTGCCTGTTGGGTGGAGGCTCGAGCCCATCCTCAGCCTCGTCCCCCCTCTGCCATTGACTCTTGGCACTTTTGTGCCAAGCGAAGCCGGCAGTTCATGAAGGGGTGGGGCGCCAACCTGGGGCGTGACCTCCGCGAGCGCAAGAAGGCCCTATTGACCACCATCCAGGCCCTGGACCTTCGTGCCGACGCGCCGGGTCTCTCTCCCGAGGAGTGGCTTGCCCGATACAACTAGGAAGACCAGCTCTATGTCATCTACGCCGACGAGGAGACCTATTGGCGCTTGCGTGGTTCCCAAAAATTGGTGCTGAATGGCGATGCGAACACAACCTATTTCTAGGCCATTGCGAATGGTCTCTGTAGACGCAACACCATCCCCCTCCTCTGGGATGGCCCGACTCTCCTACAGTCCCCTCGTGAAATTAGGGCCCATGTCGACGGCTTCTATAGGTCCCTATTCTCAACCATTCTTCAGAGCGGTTTATCTCTGGACCATGACTGTTGGTCTGGCCGCCAGCTAGTCTCCCATGCGAAGAACACGACCCTTACGGCCCCCTTCTCCGAGGGCGAGGTCTAGGCTGCAATTAGAGGCAGGAACCCTACCTCGGCCCCGGGTTCGGATGGCCTCCCAGTTAAATTCTTCCAGACCTTCTGGAATGTGATCAAGCCTGAGATCATGGCCATCTTCGGCGAGTTCTACGTAGGGTCCATCGACCTCGGGCACCTCAACTATGGGATCATTTCGCTCATCCCCAAGGTGCCTGGGGCGTCTGACATCCGCCAGTTTCGTCCGATCACGATGATTAATGTGATCTTCCGGATTCTGGCAAAAGGGTACGCCAATAGGGTGACCCTTCTTGCCGACCACATTACCCACCCCAACCATTCCGCCTTCATCCAAGGCCGATATATCTTGGATGGGGTGCTAGTCCATCATGAAGTCCTACATGAGGTCCGATCCAAACACCTCAAGGCGGTCTTCTGAAGATTGACTTCCATAAGGCCTATGACACTGTTAGTTGGCCCTTCCTTCGGGAAGTTATGCTCCGGAAAGGTTTCGACGAACGTTGGATCACCAGAGTGATGCAGATGGTTTCTTGCGGTCGCACGGTCGTGAACATCAATGTGGAGATTGGCCCTTACTTCCCCACTCTTTGTGGGGTCAGACAAGGCGACCCATTCTCCCCATTCTTGTTCAATTTGGTCGTGGACGTGCTTGCTGCCATCCTGGACAAAGCTAAGGCCGCGGGCCATATTCATGGGATCACTCCCCATTTGGCCGGTGGCGCCGGGATCTCCCTGCTCTAGTACGCCGACGACACCATCATCATGGTCGAAGGCTCGGACGTGGACATCGCTAACCTTAAGTTCCTCCTCTGTTTCCAACAAATGTCTAGCCTCAAGATCAACTTTGACAAGAGTGATGTGATGGTATTGGGATACTCCTCGGCGGAGGCCCTTGACATCGCCAACCGTCTCAACTGACGTCTAGGCTCCTTCCCCACAACCTACTTGGGCATGCCCATTAGTGACTCTCGGCTTACTGTTGCTGACTTGCGTCCGACCGTGGCCAAGTTACAGACTCGCATTGAGCCATGGCAGGGTAGGTGGCTGTCGAAGGCGGCTCAGACGATTCTCACCAACTCCTCCCTCTACAGCCTTCTCTTGTTCCTCATGAGCTTCTACAGCCTTCACGAGACTCTTCACCACGAGATCGCCAAAATCCAATCTCGATTCTATTGGGCCATCGATAATAATAAGCAAAAGTACCATATGGTTAGCTGGCCTGACATCTGCAAGCCCCGGGATCAAGCAGGCCTCGGTATCATGTGCTCTAAGCACATGAATATTGCCCTCCTTTCCCGCTGGCTTTGGCACATTTCACAAGGGCACGGCGGCCTCTGGTTAGACATCATCCGGAACAAGTACCTGCGTGGGCAACCCCTGGCCTCCTGTCAAAGATCTAGCGGTTCCTAGTTTTGGCAGTCGGTCATCCAACTGCTCCCCGACCTCTACATCGGAACTTCCATCTCGATTGGGTCGGCGGTGGCGACTTTGTTCTGGTTTGACCGATGGGCAGGTGACACCCCCTTCGCGGCACGCTTCCCCGACCTCTTCTCCATCGCCGTCGACCCCTCAATCTCTATAGAGAGGGCCCTTATTGACCTAGGGCGCCTCGCGTTCCAGAGGCCATTTGGTCCTACGGAGGCTGCCGCTTGGCCGGAGCTGCTTGACTGCGTCGCTCTCCACGAGCCGGTCGTAGATGTTGGCCCGGATGAGGTTCGGTGGCGTCTTGAGCCTTCGGGCCAATTCTCCACCAAGTCCCTCTATCTG
>NC_041380.1:584838294-584853195 GCF_002162155.2 Triticum dicoccoides
CACCCCCTTTTGGCGGTGTGGTCCATGTGCTTGCCACTAAAAATACGGATATTCATGTGGCAATGGATCCACGGACGGATCCCGTCTGGGGTGGAGGTTCGCAAGCGCAATGGCCCCGGGTCTGGCCTCTGCCCGCTGTGCGGTACCCTCGAAGATTCCAATCACATCTTCTTCTCCTGCATGTCTGCTTAAGAGAAGTGGTGGGCGGTGATTGGTGCCACACCAACTTCCATGACCTCTTTGCCGAACTCCAGAACTCTCCCTGCCCTCTCGCCACATTAGGTGGCTCGATATTGGGGCACTCGCGTGGACCCTCTTGATGATCCGCAATAAGCTTGTGATTCAGCGCATCCCTCTCTGACGGGCTACTAACGCTCTCTTCAAACTGTCTGTTTTCTAGCAGCTCTGGCGACCGCTTAGCCGCCCTTAGGATCGGGACGCAATCTCCACCTTCATCGCGCTTGATAGACGTCCACCTTTCGCCGCCGCTCCCTCCGCCACCACCAGAGCCTGATTAGATGACTGGCATGTTCGTCGCCGGCTGCGGCCGCCTTCCTTTTTTATTTTTTTGGGCTTGTTGAGCTGTGCCCTCAGCAGAACCTTTGTACTCCTTGTTGTGTGACCTGGGTGTGTGTGTTCTGAACTACTCCGTGTATGTGTGCTCTTGGTGGTTTGCTTTATTTATAAAGCGGGGCGAAAGCCTTTTTCGGTATATGGGCAATGCAACACTATATAATATCATCGTACAGGTATAAAATCTGCAAATGATTTATAAAGCCTTTTTGGGTATATGGGCAATACAGCACTATGTATTACTATGTTTAAACTTAAGATAGAAGTCAATGGCAGCCTTTCACAACACCATAAACCAATGCTAATGTTAAAATTCAAAGTATATCTTCCTCATTTGGGCAGCTTGTTAAGAAGTTCAGATATCATGTAATCTGCACAAATACCCACGCTGAAATTTAAAGTATTGCATCCTCGTGCTGACAGGCCCATCCAGGGGGCTGTGCGAGCAGTTCGACTGCACCGGGCCCCTAAATCCCAAGGGGCCCCAATTTTTTGGGCCAACGTTGTATATTTTTTATCAGTACTGATCTGACCGCCCGAGTGCTTCCTCCCAATCGATCGATCGTACGACCCGAGCCTCTCCCCAACTCCCCCCTCTGGGTCAGCCTTCTGCCACACTATTCTTTCCAGCCTTCCTGAATTCGCCTAACAAATTTGAGCAAAAACAAGCCCCAGCAAGGTCCAACGTAGCCAGGAAAAGCAGAAGGCAGACGCTGCTACCCGGCGGTCAAGCGCTAGGGCTTAGGCCAAATTGATTTGATGAATCACCAACCAGTCCATGTCTATCAGGTGGCCCCAAGACCAAGAAGTATTATTTAGGTCATTTTTCATGTTCAATAATCTAATGGTTAATGGGTATACTGTATATGTGCATCAGTTCTTAAGTAAGTTACTTAATAAACTATTCTATGTTTATTGCTTCACCGATGTGTTCTTTATAGAAGATAGTTGGTGTATTTGATACATTCCATAATATTGTACAAAATACCGCATATTTAAAGGTAATGGCTTAAACGAGAGTGTTCTTTAGTTGTATATAAATATTTTAGTTACAAGAATTTTTAAAACTTTAGGACTTTATTTTGCATTTCACACCGGGGCCCCGAATTCCTCGAGACGGCCCTGCATGCTAACATACAATCTGCAATCGAATTCTTGCAATATGGTTTATGCAAATCAGACATGCTAGTAGCTTTAAACATGAGACAAGAGTTCACAACACAATAATCCAATGCCTTTAAGTAACTTAATTGCATACAATCTATGAAGCAGGCGCTGAAAGAAAATTTTACACAATAGCACAGGCTCACCTTGCTTTGTAGCAAAGAGGGAGGCCATGCCAGGACCTAGGGATGGGCCGCCTCATTACGCCGATATGCACCTTTAAAGAGCACCCAGATATCCGGTCTTTCCAGGCATAATGACAGGTACAACTCCAAATATTCTTCTGTGTCCTTGGGGTAGAAAATACACAGGTAGACAAAGCCATCGATGACGGCCACAAGATCCACCTTGACACGACAGCCCTCTTTCTCCATTGAGCACCCGGTGAGCCTCCTAACGATCGGGGGCAATGGGAAATTCCGGTACGCAATCCATCTCTCGACGACACTGCCATTGTCCAGGAACCAAGATACGATTGTCTTATTCTTTATATCTGTGATGCAGAGCTTCTCATCCTTTGTCACACCAAGCTTATACTTTGCCTCACCCAATTCCGGTTGCAAAGGCATTGGCAGATCGATCAGCGAGAACTGAAAGGTCGCGGTGTCGAGCACCACGATTTGGTCATACATCCGGCCTGTCAAACAAACAAGCCGATGCACCACCATGCCACACCCAGTCTTGGGCATGTCAGATTCACCGAGCCACAGCATGGTCTCCGGGAAGATTTGCCACTCCATGGTGTCCAATGAGAAGACGGCGGGGCGCTCCGGCCGCCCGCTGCCTTGAAATACACAGACCACGCGGGCCGGCTCCCGGCCATCTTGTGAGGGGAGCGTGTAGAACTCAAGGTGGATGCACCTAGACCGCGCCGACGGCAGATTGAGGAACAGATCCAGGGCCTGCGTCAGCGGGCTGTAGGCGGCGGTCCGCTTGGTGCGCCCGCTCCAGTTGTCGAGGATGAGGTAGCCGTCGGCGCTAGGCTGCCAGGATTTGATCTTCCACCGAGAGGTGTGGGCGTCGGCGTGGGAGACGTCAAGGAAATCGGCGGCGACGCCTGGGTCGCGCCGGCGCCAGGGGCAAGGGTGGAGCGGGACGACCTCCATGTCGGGCTCGAGGAAGAGAGCGAGCACGGGCGGCGCGTGGCGCTCGCGGAAGCTGCGGCGGAAGGCGGGGGTCCACTAGTAGAAAACAGGGCTTTGGTCACAGGGCAATATTCACATTAGTCCCGGTTCGTGCGGCTAAGGCATTAGTCCCTGTTCACCTGAGCCCTTTAGTCCCGGTTTAAGACACGAACTGAGACTAAAGGGTGAGATGCCCTTTAGTCCCGGTTTGTGTCTCAAACCGTGACTAAAGATTAGACCTTTAGTCCCGGTTTGAGACACGAACCGGGACTAAAGGGTGCGATGCCCTTTAGTCCCGGTTTGTGTCTCAAACCGGGACTAAAGGTCCCATTTTCAAACTCTACCCCCCCTGTGGATCGCCTTTTTTGTTTTGAAAAAATCAAAAGAAAATGATAAAAACTTCAAAAAATAAAATCCTTCGTGAGGTAGTTATATTACTACATCTACTAGTTAGGAAAATTTAAAAACTTAAATTTGGACATGTTTTGTAAAAAGTGCAGGAAAAACGTAAAACGGCTATAACTTTTGCATACGATGTCGGAAAAAAAACGTATAATATATCAAAATGTTCAACACGAAAATCCGCATCCGATTTTTATCAAATTGTTTTGCAAATTTTTAGAATTCTCAAATTCTAAAAGGAAAAAAAGTTATGCTCAAATTTCAGTTTTTTTTGTATTTTCGTTAAATCTGGTCAAACTATGGTCAAACTACTTATTCAAGAAGTATTAGTGTTACTAAATAATTATTCAAGAATATTAGTGTTACTAAATAATTATTTCATTTTTTTTTGAATTTTGGTCAAATCTGGTCAAACTGTGGTCAAACAATGGTCAAACTACTTATTCAAGAAATATTAGTGTTACTAAATAATTATTTCAGTTTTTTTGAATTTTGGTCAAATCTGGTCCAACATTGGTCAAACTATGGTCAAACTGTGGTCAAACTACTTATTCAAGAAATATTAGTGTTACTAAATAATTATTGTTTTTAGAACAATAGTTTCAAACTCAAACAGTGAAATGTGTGACTTCATGCTCAAGCTAAATTCCTGAGGGTTAATAGGATTGACATCTTACTATTGTCAAGAAAACAACAAGTGCAGACTTGGAAACGAGGGAGAATAGAACCCGGAAGTTAAGCGTGCTTAGGCTGAAGTAGTGAGAGGATGGGTGGCCGTCTGGGAAGTTAGATGATTTGGAATGATGAGGGGTGATTAGAGATTAGAGATTAAACTGAGCAGTGATGAGGGGTGATTAGAGATTAGATGTTAAAAAAATTCAGAAATTTGAAAATAAAAAAATTTCAAAAAAAATTTCAGAAAAAATTCATAAATTTTCCTTTAGTACCGGTTGGTGTTACCAACCGGGACTAAAGGTGGACCTCCGGGCAGCGGCCACGTGGAGGGCCTTTAGTCTCGGTTCGTAGGCTTTAGTAACAACCCTTTAGTCTCGGTTCTGCCCTTTATCTACTAGTGGTCGCGCGGACGGCGCAGCGGAAGGCGCGGCAGGCGGCGCGGACGAGGGTCGGGAGGGCGGGGAGGCGGAGGAGATCTGGCGGAGGAGATCTGGCGGAGGAGGTCGTCGCCGAGATCGAATATGGTGGTGGGAGCGGGCGGCGGCGGTTGGAGGTCCATGGCCGGCGGCGGTTGAGACTGGCGAGGTGAAGCGACGGCGGGCGCGTATTTGGGAACGGGCCGGCGCGGTGTGTAAAAAGGAGTTTAAAAGAAAAACGGTAAATCAGATTATACGAAGAAACGGTAAAAAATAGAAAAACCGGCTTTAATCTCTCCCTATGTTTTTTTATAACCACCATACTGGCAATTTTATTCAATATAATAAGGCGGTTTACATCTGATTGCATGGTTGCAATCAAGAACTCAGGGGATACATCATACTACGTAACAACACTCGAAGCAGTAACTAAACCCTCTTTTGCACAGGAATGAGCAGTTTCATTGGGGGTTTACATGCTTTAATCTCTCCCTGTGTTTAGTGTTTCGTATTATGAACAAAGGGGTTTAAGTGGAAACTCATCAAGACCGGGCCTGTCAAAAATACGAAGGTCATGAAGTCTACGAGAAGGCCTTCGTCCTACTTTATTATATATGCTAGTGTAGTACTCCCTCCGTTTCTTTTTACTCCACATATAAGATTTGGTCAAAGTCAAACTGCACAAAGTTTGACCAAATTTATACAAAAAATATGAACATCTACAATACTAAAACTATATAGTATGAACATACTTTCATGATGCATCTGATAATATTGATTTCATATTGTGAATGTTTATATTTTTTAATATAAAGTTAGTCAAACTCTACAAAGCTTGACTTTGACCGAAGAGAATGTAGATGACCAATTACAAGTATGTGTCAATACCACATATATTCAATGCAAAGTATTGATTCCTAATAAATGACGTGTTAACTAGGAGTATTGTGTTTTGCAGTGCCACAATTATGAGCAGTGTTTGATCACTCTGATATAAAGAGTGTCATGTGATTGATTCTGCATGCACACATATTGACTGTGTACAAGATTCTTTGTAGCACGTCACCCTACTGGCTCACAAGTAACATCCAAACACGTTCACTTCAAGGTTTTTGGAGGTGAACATTCCTCGTTACTAGGTTTCAAAATTTGTTGAAATGAAAACCATAAAAACAAGGGAAGGCAGGAAGTGGGGTTAAGAAACGACACTTAGCAAGTTGGCATAATCCTAGCTGATGTGCCTTTGAGAAGTGATGCATTCCTTTAAATTTTCTTTGCAAGTTCTTTCTCCTAATTCCTCTTGATATCTCAAGTGATAGTACAAATGCATCATGTATGAAACATCATTGTATTCTACTGCAAGCAATGATTTATTCTCTTTTACTATCTCTACAGGTATGTCCTAAACTCCTAATTAATGCAACACAAGACAACTCATCCAGACATGACATAAGATTTCATTCAACATTACAGTGCTCTAAGATCATCAATGGACATGTTGCCCCTACGGCCTGAGCCACTGCCCTGGGGTTCCCTTGTGGCATGGATTATCTTTTCTCCCATTGGTTCTGTATAGGAGCGGGCTTAAGAACCGACGAACCGAAGACCGAACCTATTCCGAAACTGAAAAAAACACTATTTTTGATTTTGCTTGCCCCTATAGTAAAATTCGGTTTTCACTTATACTAACAGAATTTAATTTGGGCGGTTTGGTTTTATACAGTTTACCGAAAACAGAAACCAAAGTAACCAAGTCGAACACACAAAATCCTAGCACCCAAGTACATGCAACTACTATGGCCTAACTACTGCGTACATGCGAGTCAGGGGCGACCTTATTTCTCTCCTAGGCCTGCCACGTACATGCAACTATCCAAGCCCAAACACTTTTGTATAATAGTTTCTCCTAGAGAGCGCCAGTAGCCCAGTACGGCACTTCACTTAGGGTTTGTCCCACCTCGCCTAGCTACACCGGTTGAGACAGTGAGCTTGGCTACTTAAGAAGGGAGGGTATGATAGGTATAATGCGCACAACAGTTAGCTCGCGCCGAGGAAAAATGTTGTAAAAATATGTTTTTTCTACATGGTCCCTATTAAAACTGAAAACCGAACCGAAATAATTGGTTAACCGAATTTTTGGTTAGTTGATTTTTTGTGTCTATTTTGCTTTTCACTTTGGCTAACCGAATTCACAGAAGAAAATAGTAGAAACCAAAATTACGCCCATGCCTAGTTTTGTATGCATCCACCATGGATGAGCAAACTTCATCATACCATTCATACCACAAATATCTTTTGCCTCATGCACTCTGTCTAGACTTCAACAAATTTCTATGTCCCCTAACTATGGAAATCATGTTTGTTCAGGCCATTTATTTCTATTGTGTTGTTTTCTTAACTAGCTCTTGCTTTATTTACATGTTTTATTTTATTGTGGTAGATTTGAAATAAGTTCTCGCGCACACTTCATAAACCAAGGCAACTAACAAGAGTGTTCATACACCAATGGGAGAGTGGCCCATGAGGCGCAATGCCTACCACTGCCTCACACACGTGCTCTAGTCCCCTTCCTCTCCCTATTTAACTACCACCAAAATCAAGACATTTGTTGCGCGAATCACCTATGCTTCACACACAACAAGAGTATCAACCGACATGGCTGCTGACACACTGGCCTCTAATGCCCAAATTGGAATCATTATCCACTCAATTCCAACACAACTAGTTGCTTTTTAGATTACAATACTATTCATGCTTATCTTTCTCTACTATAATCCAAAGAACTAATGTCCGCACTTTATGAACAAACCATATCTCTTTATATAAAAAGAAAACATATCTTCTTGAAAGTACTTTGATGAGAATTATCTTCACATCATATGAGTAATGACCTTGTTTTCTATCTTTGCCTACAAGATTATGTGTACCATGTGTTTAATTGTGTGTTGGAATTGGCTTGTGGAACGACCAAGATCACCACAAAACATATTAAGGAATGGCATGCACCTATTAATGGAACATGGAGTGCATTGATTCTACACCTACTTGCCTGCTATGATACCCATAGCAAACATCTACTCACCTATATATCCTCTTCACTTGTTAGCTAGTGATTTTTGTAGTCTACACTCCACGCTTGTATTTTAGCATCAAGATAATAGCTAGGTTTGGTTGTACACCATGGAATGCTAGGTGGCCAATTCAAAGAACATGTCAGTACTATTTTTAATACCAAATATTGGTTTGTGGTCAAGAACATGGTGAAGAGCTATACGAATGAAAGACATCAGGACAAATCCTACACTGGGGCGGAGCTAACATCAGGCTATGCTCAGGTCTAAGCTAGCTTAAGTTATCCATTCTGCAAATTTTATGTGCTTTGTAAGAAGAAGCTAGAAGGCCTATTGTTCCTAAGCCTAGGGCTATAGCCCTGGCTACTATAGGCCTATCTCTTACACTGATCCTACAACAAAAGAATTTCTAGTAGTACTAACTTTATGTGGGTATATTGGGACCTATATTTGTTTCAACAAGGTTGCAAAGAACTTATTTGCACTGTCTAATGCCGCCTTCTGCAGTTAAGTATCCCCAAACAGTGTTTGATCACTTCAATAGAAGAAGTGCGATGCAGCAAGACCCCTTTGGCAACTTATGGGCATTGTGCGGTGTCTCCTTTTTACAGTAAAGTTTCTCCGAGGGGAGTTTGATCACCCTAGTATAAGGAATGCGATGTAATCCAAGACCGCGCAGAACAGTGCATACTTTATCATGTATAAGCATGCTGATTGTACCATGCAGTTTTATCGCCTCACAAGTTGTATGTGCTCGAGCTCTAGCAAACAACTCCATAGAGGTCCTAATTTTTTGGTAACATAACACCATTGGGCTTTTGGAGCTGTGATTTTTGTTCAATATAGGTTCTGCATTTAGTAAGGGAACAGTGTGGGCATCAGGAAAGGGAAGACAAGAAGTAGGCGAAGAAATGGCACTTTGTATGATGCCAATCCACATCTGGCGTGTCTCAACTGTAGTTGCGTTGTTTTCAGGTGCTCATACACATGTGTCCTTTATGAAACATCATGGTATTCAATTGCAAGTGGCGCTTCACTGGCGACTAGATAGCCAACCAAGATGGTTTCCTCTGTGTTGGCCTCCAGCACACTACATCTTCCGTCCTTCGCGAGGAGTAGGGACACAGTGGTGCTGATGACCTTGCCAGAGGGGTTGCTGATGAAATTATTCCTAGGCCCGATTATGTCTCCTCAAACTAGCTTGACGATCGACATGCGCATGATGGACAAGGTATCGTATCATTAGTCTTTCTTTATTTTATTAGACCTCTTTCTCTTTGCTGTTTAGGCGGGCTATGCCTCCCTGTTTCATAGCTTCTTTCAAACCGAACCATCCTCTCTCTCAAAAAAAGCTGCTTCCAAACTGCGTCCAAGGTATAGTTCTTAAAGTCATACGTGCCTTAAAACGGTGGTGCTTGTAACTTAACAATTTTTTGGATTAAGCCTAACTATTAATGATTATCATCATTATTTTTATTGTTCTTATTATTCTTATCATCGTCATCATCATTATTCAATGTTGCTATGCAGTAGAGTGACCTGCGTATCAAGTGCATGTGGTTCTTCCTCTGCAATAGTCGGCGGAAACGTACCTAGTGGGTTTGTCCGAGGACACTAATTTGTGTGTTGTCCATGTCAACCATGTGACCATCATGTCCAAAGATATTCAGCTGGCTTGGCGGATCCACGATGAAAGAATGTAATGGGCTCAACACCAACACATTGCTTATTTTCCAAAGTATTCCGCATAGTTTGATGATGCAAATTATCCAAAATACTTTTTACACACCTGATTGCAGGCCGTTTCATTGCGTTGGTGACTACACATTTCTTCATGAAATTTTGTAGGTACATAGTGAGTAGACACACTTGGTTGCTCGAAATGTCTCTACATATTTTTTTTGCGGGTGTCTCTACATGTATTGTTCTCGAGTATTTTTCTAGATAATAAAGTTGAGTCTCTCCATACGGAGTATGATTTCTCCATGTTGTAGGGCAAGAAACATGTCTACTTTATAAATAGTGGGGTAGCTTGCAGATTGGTATGTCCCGGGTTGAAGGATACGATTCCCTTTTGAATGGGGAGTTGGTAAGATCGTCGTTTATTAGATATTTTTAATTAGACTAGCTTAGACCTGCCAGCACGAATCTCGAAGCTCCTCAATCTTACGGTGACTACCTGTGTGGCATCTATCCCCGGTGGCATGAAACTATTTTCGATTTATGTACTGGATCATATCCTGAAGACTGTATTTTTAGACCGAGTTGCATACTTTGTACTAACAGAAAAGAGGAATACAGATCCTCAAAAAAAAGAGGAACACGTACGCACTGCCCCTCTGTCTGATATTTCCTATCGAAATTGATATGTGAAATCTTACTTTACAACCCTGAACACGAGATGCTTTCGACATGTATGAAATGATGAAATCAGTGAATTCTGTGGTGTACTGTGACTCTGTGAGGCATGCGATCTCTGGTTTTCTGTATTTGTAGTTGAGATTGTAATTGATTGTTACCTACGACAACCAGTAATGCTACAAAGGAGAACGTTTTCCCCGAAACCCTAAAACCCCTCTGGCAGCGGCGACTAGGGCTTCGAAGTGGAACTGCGGCGGCCGCTAGTTTCCACACCGGCGGGCCGCGCTTGAGATCCCGGCGTGGGGATGGCCTCATCCCCTCAGGGCGCGGGCACGGGAAAGACGCCGGAGTCACCCAGGGCGGTGAGAGCACGTCTGGAGGAGGCACTGGGCAAGATAGGAATCACCGATGAAGAGGCAACACCGTTGGTCATCGATGATCGAGAGGGCGATAGACCTAAGAGATGGCTCATCGCCGGCAAGATTCTACACCGGAATCTGCTCCATACCAACACCATAGCCGGCGCTCTTCGGCCTGCATGGGGCAATCCCTGAGGTCTACAATTTAGATCGATGGGGGAGAATATGTTCGTGGCAGAGTTTGAGAATCAACGGGATCGTGATCGCATCTGGCAGGGATCGCCATGGCACGTGAGCAAGAACGCCGTAATTCTGGCGGACTTTGAAGATTGCATGCGGCCCGACGAAGTTAAGTTTGAGTGGCTCCATCTATGGGCTAGGGTTCCAAATCTCACATACAACATGCGTGATGACACATGGGGGAAACTGATCGCGCAGCAGATCGATAAGGATGCCACTTCAATCCAGTTTGATCATGTGGGTGGCTTCTTGTGAGCGCGGGTATCCATTGATGTCAGCAAACCTCTCAGGAGGTGGATTTTGATAGACTCGGCAAAGAGAAAGAAGGTTGATCTCTACGACATATAGTACGAGCCAGTTCCTCACTTCTGCTTTTCTTGTGGTCGTTTGGGCCATTCTGATATCATGTGCCCTACATCGGGTCCTCGCGATGACAAAGGAAATCTCCCTTTTGGACCAAAGTTGAGGGCACCAGAGCAATGGGGGAAGGCTACGTCGGCGGACAGCTCAAGTCATGAGCAGCACACGGAGCCGAGTAGCCATCGAGAGTCCAAGAATTCTTCCAACGCCGGCAAAGGTGATGAGGTGACCTCCCCTGCAAAGGAACGTGCAAACATCAAGAGGAAGGGAGCCCCAAAACAGGTCTACCGGCGGGTGGAACACCCTCCTCTCATGCTAACGAATGGTGTAGCTCCTGGGAACATTGACCATATGCAAGATGAGGACGCAAATGCATTAGCACTCGGAGATGGACAAGAGTTAGAGCGGGAAGCAAAGAAGAAGAAACCCACACCTGAGAATTCGGCAGAGACTGCAGGGCAGTCCTGCTCGTCCCAATGAGCTGCATAAGCTGGAATTGCCGAGGGCTTGGGAACCCCGAGGCAGTTCGAGAGCTTCGCAATATTGTGAAGCAAGAGTTACCCCTCCTACTCTTTTTCATGGAAAATAAAATATCAGCGAAAAGAGTAGAGAGCCTGCAACATTCGCTGGGATTTACAGGATGTTTTGCAGTTAATAGCACGGGATTGAGCGGCGGCATCGGACTATTTTGGTCCCGGGATGTGGATGTCGAGCTCAAAAATTTCAGTTCCGCCTACATTGATGTGATGGTGCGGAGGATAGACCAAGTTTCGCCAATATGGCGGTTTATGGGGTTCTATGGAGCCCCAAGAGTGGAGAATCGTCACCATAGCTGGCGGTTTCTTCGGACCCTGCATGCCATACAACACTTCGTGTGGTTATGCATGGGTGATTTCAACGAGACTCTCTACGCCACCGAACACTTCAGTATCTCGGCCAGGCCGGAGTGGCAAATGAGAGTGTTCCGAGAGGTCGTCGATGAGTGTTCCTTCCAAGACCTTGGCTGGTCCGAGGTGTCTTACACCTGGGATAACCGGCAGGGGGGAAATTCGAATGTTATAGCCTGTCTGGATCGAGCATTAGCTAATGAAGATTTCAGGCAGCTTTATGATCAGATTGGAATAAGTCACGTTTGTGCAGCTGAGTCGAACCATTGCTTCATCGTTGTAAATTTGAACCAACTGCCAAATAGGTCTCGCTCAAAGCGTCAGTTCCGGTACGAGAACGTTTGGCAGACACATATTGATTATGAACGCCTAGTTACTAAAACTTCGCGTCGGACCCAACGGGGACCGGGACTGCAGGGTGTGGCTGATTCACTTGGTGATCTCCAAAGAACACTTGAACCATGGGGAAAAAGAGAGTTCGGATGTCTAGCCCGGACAGTCCAACAGCTACAGCAGCGCCTTGACAGGTTGCGACGGCAATCTGTTGGCTGGGGCCCTTCTGAAGAAGAGAAGAAAACAATTATCAAGCTAAGAGAAGCGCTCAGGCAGGAGGAAATTTGGGTGCGGCAACGATCTCGTGTACCTTGTCTACGAGAGGGCGACCGCAACACGGGGGTTTTTTCACGCTCAAATGAAAAAGCGACAACGAATGAATCGCATTGCTAGTTTGCAACGAGCTGATGGCTCGGTGTGTGCAAACACAGATGAGGATAAAGATGAGGTTCAGAATTTCTATCAACAGCTATATGAGTCCCAAGGGGCATCAGACTGTAGCGTGTTGTTATCACATGTTCCTAGCAGGGTAACACCAGCCATGAGCGAGTTTCTGGACAGACCATATGAAGCTGTTGAGGTGCGCACAACATTATTTCAGATGTCTCCGTCTAAGGCACCGGGTGTAGACGGCTTCACGGCGGGTTTTTTCCTGCGGCATTGGGACTTGCTTCACGCTGATGTAACACAAGCAGTCCTCGGATTTCTAAATGAGGGAGATCTTCCAACAGGTCTAAATGATACCTCGATCACATTGATACCTAAGGTGCGACACCCCCAGTCTATCTCTCAATATCGACCCATCGCTCTCTGTCCTGTACTTTACAAGATAGCAGCCAAGGTTATTACTAACTGTTTGCGGAGCTTGATGGATGAGCTGATTAGTGATGAACAGAGCGCTTTTGTCCCCGGCCGCCTGATAACGGATAATATATTGGTTGCTTATGAGAGTATTCATACAATGAAGCGGAGGAAGAAGGGGAAGAATTATATGTGCGCTGTTAAACTAGACATGATGAAAGCTTACGACCGAGTGGAAAGGCATTATCTCGAATCCATTCTACTGAAACTGGGCTTCAGCGTCGTTTTTGTTTGACTGATAATGAAGTGTGTCACCTCGGTGCGCTTCACAGTTAGAGTCAATGGAGAACTCCTACCATACTTCACCCCTTCACGGGGCCTGAGGCAGGGGTGCCCTGCGTCACCGTTTTTGTTTCTTCTGTGTGCAGAAGGACTGTCCTTATTGCTCAACTCGTATGGTGGATATATTGATAGGGGCATCCGTGTGAGCTTCAGATCACCATGGGTTAACCACTTACTGTTTGCTGACGATTGTCTGGTTTTCATGAAAGCGGACAGTCAAAGTGCGACAAGACTCAATGATATTCTTCACATCTATGGGGAGGCATCGGGACAGAGTGTAAATCGTGGAAGAAGTTCAGTAGTTTACAGTCCCAATACTCCTCACGAGTTACATGAGGCAGTTAAGATTTTGCTCGGTGTTCCTGTCGAGGCTTTTGGCGAGCGCTATCTTGGCCTGCCGACAACAATAGGCAGGATCACGAGTGGCACCTTGGTTTATATGGCTGAACGGGCGCGCACACACATGCAGGGGTGGTCGGAGCGACTACTAGCTTGTGTTGCGAGAGAAGCGCTCCTAAAATCCATGATCCAAGCAATTCCTACCTTGAGCATGTCGTGCTTTCTCCTGACCAAGAAAGTATGCAAGACTCTGACATCAGGTATGGCTAAGTTCTTTTGGAGCAGTTCTATTGATCGGCGGTCTATGCATTGGATATCATGGGATAAACTAGCTACACCAAAATGCAAAGGTGGAATGGGCTTTGGTGATCTCCGCTTGTTCAACCTAGCTCTTTTGGGGAAGCACGGATGGCGCTTTATGACTAACCCCAACTCTCTATGTGCCTGGGTTTTGAAGGGCCGTTACTTCCCAGATTTTGAGTTTCAGCTTGCCACAATACCAAAAGCCGCATCTGCTACTTGGCGAGCCATCATTGTCGGTCGAGAGGCGCTCGATGCTGGCCTTATCAAACGCGTGGGCACCGGTTCAACCATATCCATATGGGATGATCGATGGATTCCGTCGACAGTATCTATGACTCCCATGCTGAGACCTCAAAATGCATCTGTTGAGTTGGTTAGTGAGTTGATCGACACTGACAACTCGACATGGAAGACGGAGTTAATACATGAGCTATTTATCGGCCCCGATGCACAAGCTATTCTGAATATACCTTTGCGCCAGGGGGGTGGTGATGATTTTATGGCATGGGCACACGAAAAATCTGGCATCTACACAGTTAAATCGGCGTACCGGTCTCTAGTGAACAAAAAAGAGCGTTTTGCTCTCGAAGAAGGGACGGGTATGGGGTCGTCAACTGACAACACAGAGCTGTGGCGTGCCTTATGGAAACTCAATGTGATCTTCGGGTCTTCTACTGGCGAGTCTTGAGAGGAATTATTCCGGTGGAATGTACCTTAAAGCATCGCCATATTCAGGAGATCGGAAGATGCAAAATCTGCATGGCCATGGATGAGGATTTAGCTCACGCACTCATTCATTGTTCGCATGCAAAGCAATTCTGGGTGCAAGCTCAACAGCTACATGATTTCTCTCTACCGAAGCTACACCCAAGCACTTGGTCACGCGATATTTTATGTGACCAGCTTTTCTCAGAGAAGAAGCGAGCGATCATAGTCACAGTGATGTGGGCGATCTGGCACTCCCGGAATCGTCTCACACATGATCAGGAGAAACTTGCCCCGTCTACTTCTGTGAGACGCATTAAAGATCTAGCGATCTTGGATATACCTCGGTCAGACCTAAAAATTCTGCCAGGTTATGGGTGGCGGCCCCCTGATGGAACGATCATCAAAATAAATACCGATGCAACAATTCATCTGGATGGCGGTAA
>NC_041380.1:584853460-584858048 GCF_002162155.2 Triticum dicoccoides
TGGTCGCCTCTTGGGAGCATGGAGCAAACCCCTTGTGGGTGTCACGGACCCCCTTATAGCTGAAGCGATGTCTGTACGGGAAGGCGTGCGCTTTGCGAATCTCAGAGGATTTCAGGAGGTGATCATCGAAACAGATTGTCTGGAGGTTGTGGAACTCTGGAAGAATCGTCACAATTCCTTCGCGGTTGTGGCACCGTTGTTTTATGAGATAGGAGAGCTAGCTACTGTTTTTTCTTATTTTGATATTCTTCATGTAATCCGGTCAGCAAACTATCCAGCTCATCTCTGTGCCAAGTGTGCTTGCACACTGAGTATGACTGAAAGTTGGCTGGAAGAGACCCCTAGCTTTCTGGTGAGTAGCCTATTGGCTGACGATCCAGCGAATGCTTTTGTTTGAATAAAGCTCTCACTATTGCTCGCAAAAAAAAACCCAGTAATGCTACACGTACGGATATTAACAGGTTGAGACTAATTACAGGCTGACATGGCATGATTTGATTGGCAAGAAGGAGAGGAAGCGGGGCCACCCCGATGAAAATCAGGAGGGCCGAAGAGAATTAGTGAAGGGCTTCCGTAACTTGCCTGTAATAGGCCTGTAGGTCTAGGTCCCGCTTCCTTCCCTTTTTGCCAATCAAACCATGCCATGTCAGCCTGTAATTAGTCTCAGCCTGTAAATATCGGTACGTGTAGCATTACTGCCACAACATTCCAATGAGCGACAACAGCTACACTAGCAGAGAGAGCCGCGTATTCTCCTTTTTTCTGCACCTGTGATTACCAGGTCGTTTCAGGTTTGGATCCAGATCGGGTGCGGGCCAACACACTTGATTCCTATTAGCAGTTAATCTTTCCCTACTAATAAAGCACGGAGTGCTTCTGGTCGTCCGTCATGGTCGTTTTACAAAAAAGCCCCTCCGTTTACAGGAAATCAACCCGCGCTCCCTGTTTAAGTGGCAACCAGAGAAAACGTTTCGGTTTTCCGTCGTCGCTTTTGCATAATAGTCCCTCAGTTTATAAGAAATCAACCCGCAGTCCTACTTAATGTATGCTCCTGATGAGATAACGTTTCGATTTGTTTTGCATAAAAACCCCTGCCACCACCCCCACCTCCGCCCACTTATCCATTGCCGGATTCCTCCATTGCCTCCCTCCACCGAACCGCCGGGCACGCCCCGCCGATTGCCACCGGCGTCCTCCGCAGAAGCCAAGGAAGGGATGATGCGTCGCGGGGGCGTCCGCGCTGCCCTAGCGCAGGAATGGGGCAAGGCTTCGGAGAGCACGGTGGACAGGAAGTCACCAGAGGTGGCCTTGACCGGCACGAGGGCCAGCTCGCGGGCGTGCTTGCGGCAAGCCAGCCTAGCCCGCAAGTCCTCCCGCTGCTTGGCGAGGCCCTTGGCCGTTACGACGAAATCGAATTAGCACAACCAGCAGCGAGGTGACGATTTACAATTGACTCAGATGGCAGAGATGCAGATGGGGAAAAGAATGAATGCAAATATGAGTCCCGATCGCCGTCGGAGCAACGTCTGGTCCGCCATCAGATGCTTTAGGCTAGCGGCACCAGCGCTCCCGCCGGCGAGGGACGGCTTGCCTGACCGGCAGTCCATGCGCAGGTGCATCCCACGCGAGCGAGGCGAGGGACGGACCGGGACGGGTCGATGACGGCGCTGTCGTCATCATCCTCGCGTATGATGGAGGCGAGGCAGAGGGCCGCGGCGCCGGTCGCAGGGAAGATGTTCGCCAACAGCCGGAGAACTCGAAGGCGGTGGCGGCACGACGGCCGTGGTGGCGGCAGCGGCGAGGCCTCCTGTATGCTTCCTCTGCTCATGACCAAGGGAAAACGAAAGGACTGAGATGCAGGGGGGAAGAGAGGAAGAAGGAGAAAGCAGGGAGAAGAAGGTGCTGCGGGGAGGCACTGGAGCTCCGGTGGGGCGGCGTGCGCGAGGGCGAAGAGGAAGGAGGAGGCGCTCGAGGAGCTCGGTGGTGGCCTCGATCTGATCTGGATCAAGAGCTCTGTGGGGAATCCTTGAAGCAACGGTGGCCATTGAGAGGGACTGGAGTGTTGTTCCTCCCTGGACAGAGAGAAGGGGAGAGAAGAGAGGAAGGGAATCGGGAGTGTGGGGAGAAGAACGCGTGGGGAGAGATGGGGATGAGGGCGGCTGAGAAGATGAGGTTGGAGAGATAGACAGCGGTGTGTGTGTGATGACACGTTTCGTTGTCTTTTCTTTTGAGCTCCACAGCTGGATAAGTTGTTTGCAATGGACACCCGAGTGTGCTGGACACGGGAGCACTCACCGAATAGAGATTAGCTAGATTTGGCAATACAAATAACTAGGTAGATTAAAGAAAGAAGAACTAATTAGGAGGGACACGCTCCTTTATTCATCAAATCGCTTGGCCGTGCAAATTTTTTTATTCTTCTCCGAATCTACATGCACACGATTGTGGGTTTGGCTGTACATTTTTTTTAAGATTTGCATCCGTTTGTATTTTTTAACGTATGATTTTATTTAGTCCTTCGCGTTGGGTAAAAAAGGGTTTCCGTATTTTGTACAACGCTGAACCCAACATAATTGACATAACTTTCTAAAGGTTTGTTTTTGTAAGCTATATTAAAATGACTAAATGTCTATTTTGCTTCCATACACAGTTATGCTTATTTTCATATCACAATAGTGGTTATGGTAAACACCGCTACGCTAAGTCCAGACGAAACACTTTATTTATCAGTATAGCTCAGGCAGGTCCGTCAATGCAGTTTGCTCAGCCACAAAATATTTTGTTGTGACGCCTTAAAAAATCAAGTCTTGATGAGCATCATATTGTTCGTTTTTGAAATTACATTTTAAAAGTGTCTTATTGCATCATGACATGATTTGTATATACTTTGTGAATTTGATTCATACTTTTTTATATCTACCACACATGTATAACTTGATAGTTTTTTTCCGTTGCAAGGCACGGGCATTTCCAAAAATGTTCGCTAAATCAAAAAAAGTTCGTCAAATTCAATAACTATTCCACCCAATTTCTAAATATTTTCATCGATTATAGAATGTTTGCCAGTTCAGGAAAATTGCTTAAAAATGTTCACAATTTTTAAAAAATGTTTCTAAATAGCAAAAAATATTCATAAATTGAAAAAAATGTTCTTGATTGTAGAAAATGTTCAGAAATTTGTAATAGTATGTTGTTTGCGATTTCAAATATGTGCATGAGTTTAACAAATTGTTCATAATTTCAAAATGTTCATGATTTCGAGAAATTGAGAGAGATATTGTATCTCGGTGATGCAACGAAATGTGATCATGACCATTTGAAATTATGAATTTTTTTCTCCCGTTGCAACGCACGGGCCTTTTTGCTAGTTAGTATAAAAGACAACATTACCCTTTACAATTTTTGGGAAGGGGGGGAGGGGGTGTACTAAAGCAGGCGCATAATACATTCCGCCACACTAGCAGGTCTCTCACTCATGCCAGAGAGAAGATGCCGAGATTGCCGTCGGAGGACCAGACCTGGGATGCTCTGGCAGACATGAGGAAGACCGCCTGCCAGAAGAAACTCGGCGCCATTTACAATGCCTGTCCGGTAACCATTGTCGAGGACAACCTCATCACCCACATATGTAAAGCAAAACACTAGACCTTTTTTTCTGCGGTTGAAAAGATGAGACTTTATACATAAATCATACAATGACAAGACAACTGAAATTAAACAAAAAGTCAACAAATACAACACTTGAAGTAAATGAAGACAAAAGTTGGTGCTAACTCCTATGCCACAAGGGCAGAGTTGTGACTCGTGAGGGTTATATTCTAGAGCCTATAACTCTGCTATCGCCAACAACTCTAATGTGATATTGAACTAGTCGTACAATGCTATACTCTGTTTGTCTCAAAATAAATGTCTTAATTTTGTACTCACTTCGTTTCTTTTTAGTCTGCATATAAGATTTGGTCAAAGTCAAACTTTGTAAAGTTTGACCAACTTTGTAGAAGAAAATATCAACATCTACAATAGTAAACATATATAGTATGAAATTATGTCATGATTGAATGACAATCAAAGCCCAGAGCAACATCAGGCTCTCTGGCGATAGCCGAGGCGACCCACGACCGGGTCAACATGGAGGCGCCGCCGCCGGCGGCGGCCGCGATAGCCTGCCGCGATGAGCGGCGAGGGGTGGGTGGCCTCCTCGTTGAGGACTGGAGCACCTTCAAGGCGCGCGGAAGGGACCTTCTCTCCCGAGCGAGGAACCCGCAGAAGTTACTACGGCGGATGCAGAGCAGGGCTGCGATGCTTCTCAAATCTGATTTGGATGCGGCTAAATTGAAAAGGGAGATGACCGGAGGTACGGATGCGGGACAAGGGGCGGCGATCCAGCCGGCGGAATTAAGGGTCCAGGCTTCAAATCCGGTGAGTAATGAGGAGGATTTGGGGGCCGTTTCTGATGGGTTTGGTTTGATTTTCAAAAGGGGATCAGGAATGAGGCCGGACGAGGCTAAAGGAATTAACAGGGGAGTTAATCCTGTTAAATTGGAGGCGAAATTTGAGGAACTCCAGGCTTATTTCTTGCGGGGGGGTC
>NC_041380.1:584858374-584917530 GCF_002162155.2 Triticum dicoccoides
TCTGCTCCATACCAGTTTCTTCTGTTGCTCCGTACTTTCTGTCCATGGCAGGCCAAGGCGAGGATCAAGGTCGAGGAATGATGAACCTGACCATTGTTGGGTCGGGTGATGGTGGTGCTGGGTCCAGAACCCCTGAGGAAGGGCCGGCCGCAATGCAGCCAACGGCGATCCCAGCCACGCCCACGGTCGGAAAGGGAAGGAGTGATGTCGGGGGTCCGTCAGGCCTAGCCCTGACCACTCCCCGAACCCTTCCGTTGGCTTCACTTCTGCTTCGGAGCGCCCTCCTCCTCTCCGCAGGCATGGCAAGGCCAAGATGGTCGAGTTCGATGACTCGCCAATCGTCATCGACATGGAGGCAATGGTGAGTGTGGTCAAGGGAAAGCTGGCTGTGGGGCGAGTGCTCTCCCCGTACCCAGCCAATCCTTCGGCCGTCGTCAACGAGCTCAAAGGACCCTGGCGGCTTCGTGGTGATGCGAGGGCCCAGATGGTCACGAGCATCGACAAACGCTTCGTGGTGGAGTTCACGGAGGAGGGGGATCGGCAGCATGTCCTGGCTGCTGGTCCTTGGCACTTCCACAACGACGCCGTCATCTTCGCCGACTTCGACGGCCAGGGCAACCCAGCGGAGGTCAACCTCAACTCCATCAGATTGTGGGCACAAATCCACAAGCTGCCCTTCGTGTTGAAGACCGAGGAGATGGGGTGGACTTTCGGCAAGAAGCTCGGCAAGGTCATCGCGGTGTCCCACCGGAACAAGATGATCCTTGACGAGCATCTCCGCATTCGAGTGGAGCATAAGGTGGACACGCTGCTGAAGAAGGAAGTTGGGTTCACTCCGGTCGGCAGCAAGGACGAGATCACGTTTAAGGTGAAATACGAGAAACTTCCAAATTTTTGTTTCTGTTGTGGCATCCTGGGCCACACTACAGAAAGATTCTGCAGCATGCCAAAGGAACTGCGCAAGCCAAACTTCTCCATCGACATGAAGGCGCCGCCGCACTGGAAGCGCTTCCTCGACTTCGGAAGCACCGGGGCAAAGTTGTCGGACAGAGTCATTTCGGCGGTTTCCAAGGCTGTGCGCAACCTTTCAGTGGCTGCGGCAGGCTCGGGTCCTTCTTCAGATGTTGCGGGAAAGGTGGCGGGGGATGCGGGTACCCAGGAGGGGTTGCCGGCGCCCCCGAACCAGTTCGTGGCAAGCCAAGTTGATCATCCTCAACTTCATGTGCCTAGGGGGGGCCTCAACATCAACCTGGTCACCCCTGGGTCATCTCCTGCGGATGGAGGTGGACGCAAGAGGAATTTGGATGATCCTGCTAGGGCCTTATGGCTCTGATCCAAGACCAGGCGAGTGATGCTACTGATGTTCCTATGCAGCAGCGACTTCAGGAGCAGACTGGGGGTGCAACTGCTGAGGTGCATGCACAGCCGAGGCACCAGCTGACCCTAGCTTCTGCTGCTGTTGTGGGCGTGCAGCTGCAGCGGCTTGAGGGCGAAGCTCAGGTTCAGGTGGCCACTCACAAGGATGGTCGTGACGATGGGGCTGATGTTGGCGCCCAATGGCAAGCCCTCACTTCTGCTGGAGTCCAGCGGTGGAAAAGGCTTCACCGACAAGAACAGGACGAGAAGGTTATGCTGCAAGCCGCATGTGTTCAACATGCGGTTTTTGGCATCCCCACTCCGCCGAACAGCGGCAGCGATCTTTCCGGCGGCAAGGCGGCCTTTGCTGCAATGCTTGAGGGCACGGCTGGTAGCAAAAGGCGCTCACCGGATGAAGACAAGGACATGGTTCTTAGCATGAATAGCTCCAGTACTGATAGCATAGAGTTTAGGGGTGCTCTAGATATGAGTGTGACATGTAAAAGAGTGTGTGTTGAGAGAGTTGAATCTGTAGTAGGCATAGAAGGCTCCGCTGTTCATACTACAGAGGAGATAGTTGAGGGAGAGGAGGAGGATCAAAATAGGAGAGAGTCCGTAGGCGATGGTAAGGAAATTGGGGGTATAAGCAAGGAAGCTACCGGCCCTGGGGCTGCCGGTCAACTGACGGGCGCACTTGATGACGCCCGTCAGGAGCCATGAAAATGATATGTTGGAACTGCCGAGGCTTACGTCAGCCTCGGACAGTTCAAGAACTTGTGTGCCATTCAAAGACACACCGGCCTAACATTATCTTTCTTTTTGAAACAAGAAAAAATAAAGAGTATGTTGAGAGTTTGCGCTACCGCTTGGGTATGAAAAATGTTTTTGTTGTTTCTATGCCAGGCAAAGGAGGTGGATTAGCGGTCTATTGGGATGACCTGTACACTTTGGAGTTAAACAAATATGGGGAACATTTTATTGACATGTACATTTCCAACGATGCTGGCACTAAGTGGAGATGCACTTTTATCTATGGGGAGCCGAAGGCGAGCCAAAGGTATGTTATGTGGGAATTGTTAAGGCGTATAAAACCTCTTGGGTCGGGTCCATGGTTTATGGCTGGTGACTTTAGTGAGGCTATGTGGCAAGATGAGCATTTTTCTCAGATCAAACAGTCACCAAAACTTATGGCTAATTTTCGGGAGATCATGTCTGAATGCAACTTGTTTGATTTGGGTTTTCATGGAGTTCCTTGGACCTATAACAATAAGCAGGAAGGTAACAAGAATGTGAAGGTGCGGCTGGACCGGGCGGTGGCGTGCCCCCAATGGTCATCTATCTTTCCTGACTGCAAGGTAACGCATATTATCAGTTCCAGGTCAGATCATTGCCCTCTTCTTATTGAATTGATGGGAGCTCCTCGTTCCGGCACATTTATTAAATATTTGAAATATGAAGCGTATTGGGAGAGGGAAGATGCGGAGCTGCAAGTACAGATTGATTCGTGTTGGAATAATAATGCTAGAGTCAATAATCTGGGAGATGTTGCCAATAATCTGGACAAGTTGATGAAGTCTCTTCATGGGTGGAGTCAGGTTCACATTGGATATTTGCCAAAAAAACTTGAATCTGCTCGCAAAAGACTAAGTGTGTTGTTTAACAGAAGTGATCATAAAGCAATACTAGAAAGGAAGAAAATTTTAAAGGAAATGGATGAGCTCCTGTTAAAGGAAGAAATTATGTGGAAGCAGAGATCATGTCTAAATAAAATGAAATGGGGAGATAGGAACACAAAAAAATTTCATAGGAAGGCCACTTGGAGAGCGAAGAAAAATAATATTTCTGCCATCAAAAGAAGAGATGGGTCTCTCTCTCAGGATATGGATGAAATAAAAGGTATCACTAATGATTTTTTCAAGAATCTTTATTCCTGTGATTCTGTGGTTAATCCGTCCCGTATCATTTCTCTTGTGAAACCATTGGTGACTGATCAAATGAATGAGGATCTTTGTAAGCCATTTTCTGAGCAAGAAATCAGCGATGCCCTATTCCAAATAGGGCCGTTAAAGGCCCCGGGGCTAGATGGATTTCCTGCCAGGTTTTTTCAAAGAAATTGGGGGCTGCTTAAGGAGGATATTGTTCGTGCCATCTAGCAATTTTTTATTTCTGGAACTATGCCTGAAGGGATAAATGATACAACTATTGTTCTTATTCCTAAGGTGAAGAATCCTCAGTCCATAAAAGACTTTCGTCCAATCAGTCTTTGTAATGTGATTTATAAGATTATCTCTAAGTGCCTGGTCAACAGACTAAGACCTCTGCTAGATGGTATGATTTCTCCTACCCAAAGTGCATTCATCCCTGGAAGATCAATATCTGATAATGCACTTATCGCGTTTGAATGTATGCACTCTTTAAATACGTTAAAAGATAGCCGTGGTGAATTTTGTGCATATAAGTTGGATCTCGCTAAAGCGTATGACCGTGTCGATTGGAATTTCTTGGAAAGAATGCTTCAAGCGTATGGTTTTGCTCCAACATGGATTAAGTAGATCATGTCTTGTGTTACCACTGTGAAGTTTGCTGTGCGTTTGAATGGCCAGCTGTTAGAGCCTTTTCATCCTTCTCGTGGTCTCGGGCAAGGGGATCCACTATCACCATACTTATTCCTCTTTGTGGCTGAAGCATTGTCGTTGCTACTTAATGATGCTTCGGCAAGAGGGGCTATTCAAGAGTTCCGGCTAAACAGACATGCCCCAGGTATATCTCATCTCCTTTTTGCTGATGATAGTCTCCTGTTTTTTAAGGGTAACTTGGAGCAAGCTTTGAATATTAAAGGCATTTTGTCGGCTTATGAGGAGGGAACTGGCCAACTATTAAGTCCGGATAAATGCTCCATATTATTTGGCAAAAATTGTTCTATGGAAGACCAAGTGTCTATTCTGGTTATCCTTAAAATCACAATTGATGGTTTTGAGGATAAATATCTAGGCTTGCCTATTCCAGAAGGTCGTATGAAGGCAGGTAAGTTTCAATCCACCAAAGATAAGGTGCTCAAGCGGGTTTCAGATTATATTGAAAAATATGCTTCGAGCGGAGCGAAAGAAATCCAGATCAAGTCTGTTATTCAAGCTATTCCCGTGTTTGCAATGGGTATTTTTAAATTCCCCGCTTCACTGTGTGAGGAGTTATCCCAGATTATCAGGAATTTTTGGTGGGGCGATGAAGAGAATAGGAAAAGAATGCATTGGCTGGCTTGGGATAAGATGATGAGACCAAAAAGTGAAGGGGGTATGGGCTTTCGTGATCTTCGGCATTTTAATCAAGCACTCCTGGCGAAACAAGCTTGGCATCTTTTGGTTTTTCCGGACTCTCTGTGTGCTAAGGTGATGAAAGCTAAATACTATCCTCATGGGCACCTTATTGATACGGTATTCCCTCAAGCTACTTCCCTTACTTGGCAAGGAATTATGCATGGCCTTGAATTGCTAAAAAAGGCATTATTTGGAGAGTGGTCGATGGGACTAGTATAAATATTTGGAGGGATAATTAGATCCCTAGGGAATCTGGCCTACAAATTTGTGGTAAAAAGAGCAGAACTAGGATCAAATTGGTTTCCGAGTTATTTTTGAGTGCAACCAGGAGTTGGGATGAGAACCTGATAAGGCATCTATTTTATATTCATGATGCAGAGGAAATCCTAAAGCTCCGTATTCTTCGAGTGGGCGAGGGAGACTTTATTGCTTGGCACCACGAGAAAAGTGGCTTGTTCTCCGTGAAGAGTGCGTATAGACTAGCTCTGAATCTTAAAGAGCCGAGGAGTGTTTCTGGCAATTCCAGTGATGCCACAAATGGGGATAGGAGGCTCTGGAATATTATTTGGAATGCTAATGTCCCCCAAAAAATAAAAAAATTTGCCTGGAGGGCTGCTTCTAATAGTTTGGCAGTTCAACTCAATAGGGTTAAACATCATCAAACTACTCTAGGTACATGTTCAATATGTGGTATTGATGATGAGTGTATTTTCCATGCTTTGGTGATTTGTCCCAAGGCTCGTGCGTTCCGCATGGCTCTGAAGGAAGTTTGGAAATTACCAGCGGAGGAGACCTTTAAATATTCTGGACCGGATTGGTTCCTTATTCTATTGGACCAGTTAACTACGCCTGTTCGTGAGCAAACTATATTCATGTTTTGGAGAGCTTGGCACTTGAGGAATGATTTGATCTTTGGTAAGGGAATGGAATCCATCTCAGCCTCGGTAAGTTTTGTCGAAAATTATTGGGCATCTTTCTCGTCTTGTCTTGCTAAAATGCAGGTGGAGATATGCAGTAAGGGGAAGCAAGTGGAGTTGGATCTTCAGCCAACCAATAACATTGAGAGGCAGGTTACTCTTTGGAGGCCACCTACCCCAGACATCTATAAGATTAATGTCGACGCAAGTTTTGTGGAGGCCATTGAAGCTACGAGCGTGGGGGTGGTTGTTAGAAATCACCGTGGACAAGTGATCCTATCCTCCTGGGATTATATTGGTACTTGCTACAGCGTTGAGGAAGCGGAACTTAGAGCGTCCTTGTCCGGCCTATATATTGGTATGACTCTAGACATGCCCGTCATTTTGGAAACTGACTGTTCGTTTGTAGCCTCCGTTTTTGGTAAAGAATATGTGGACAGATCATCCCTTGTTGATCTAAAGAAGGAAGCTGTAGATATCTCAAAGTTGTTGGTGAATTTACAGATTTCTAAGATCAACAGGAAGGCTAATATGGTGGCTCATGAGATTGCGAAGTTTAGTTTTGATAATAGTTCTGATGGTATTATGTTTCATTCTGTTCCGCCCTGCGTGGCAAAGTTTGTAACGAATGATTGTAAGAATATTTTAAGTTAATTAATACATGGAGGGGTTTTTCAAAAAAAACATATATAGTATGAAAATTGATTTCATGATGCATCTAACATTATTGGTTTCATATTGTGAATCTTTATATTTTTTTATACACTTAGTCAAAGTTAACAAAGTTTGACTTTGACCAAATCTTATATGCAGACTAAAAAAACGGAGGGAGTACTACATCCGTCTTGCTTTATTAGTCCCCTTTGTATTATGTGCCAAATTATGGCCTTAAATTTAACTAACAAAATTTTAATGCATGTCATAAAAAGTAATATAGTTAGAAACCATGTTTAAATACGAATACAAACGATATAATTTTTGGTGACATGTATTAATATTTTGTTAGTTAAATTTATAGTCAAAATTTAGAACAAAATACAATGGGGACTTATAAATACGAAGGTAATACTAAGTTTAGTACAAGGTTGTACTAAGGTTGAGACACTTAGTTAGGGCATCTCCAGCCGTTGGCCCCCCAGGGGGCGTCTAAAAGCGCCGCCTGGGGGTGAGCCGGCGCAAAAAATGGCCCTGGGGGCGAGTCGGTCCCCAGCCATCGGCCCCTAGGGCCGTCCCCAGGCACGTATTAAAATAAAAAAAGAACCGTTCGGCGAGTTTTGATAAAAACTAGTTAAATTTCGGTCAAACATGGCAAATTTCGGCGAAATTCGCGCATTTTCATTACATTAACCTAATCTAAAAAAGAAAGGGGCTGAAGTCGTCGCCGCCATCGCCGCCATCGTCGTCGTCGACCTTCTCCTCCTTGACGCGGGCGCCCCTGCTGGACCCCTGCCCGGCGTCGCCATGGCGGACTGGTGGCGGCGCGTCGTCGTCGTCGCTGTCGCAGATGACGACGACTCCGCCTTCGTCGCGGCCGCGTCGACACTCCGTGAAGCGAAGCAGGGCGGCGCCCTGGCGCTCCTTCGCCTTCTCCAGGCGCTCCTTCTCCATAGCTATGGAGTCCCTGCGCGCCCATTCCAGGGCCACGTCGTCGTCGTCGAGCTCCGTCGTCACCGGCGCGGCCGGCTCCTTCTTCACCGGCGCGAGCCCCGGCTCCGTCTTTGGCTTGACGAAGCACGGAGGAGGAGCCGACGAGCAGGCGCGCCGGCGCCCTCGCTGATGACGATGCCGGCGCTGCGAGTGCGCTGGCCGAGCGGCGTCTCCGCCGCGGGCTCGGCCTTGACGCCGAGCAGGGCCGGAGTGCCGGAGGAGTGTGATGAAGATCGGGAGGAGGAAGAAGAGGAGGACCCGAACCTCCTTGGCGCCCATGGCCCGGCGCGTCGGTGCTGCGTCGGGACGGCCGCCCTCGCCGGGTACGCCAACGGTGGGTCGTTGCCGCCCTCGAGGTACGTCAGCACACCCTCGAGTGTGCGGCCGGGGACGCCCCACCACAGGTGGCGCCCCTTGTCGTGGTTCTAAGCTTGACAGTAGAGTGGGGGTAGGTATGGAGAGGCAAGGTCCTAGCTATGGAGAGGCTGTAAACACAAGGGATGTACGAGTTCAGGCCCTTCTCGGAAGAAGTAATAGCCCTACGTCTCGGAGCCCGGAGGCGGTCGAGTGGATTATGAGTATATGAGTTACAAGGTGTCGAACCCCTCTACCTGTGGAGGGGGGTGGCTTATATAGAGTGCGCCAGGACCCCAGCCAGCCCACGTAGGAGAGTGTTTAAGGTGAGTTAAGTCTGGGGCGTTACTGGTAACGCCCCACATAAAGTGTCTTTACTATCATAAAGCCTACTTAATTACAGGCCCTTGCAGTGCAGAGTGCCTCTTGACCTCTTGGTGGTCGAGTGAGTCTTCGTGGTCGAGTCCTTCAAGTCAGTCGAGTGAGTCCTTCGTTGGTCGACTGGAAGGCGACCTCTTCTAAGGATGTCCTTGGGTAAGGTACTTAGATCAGGTCCATGACCCTACCCTAGGTACATGACCCCATCATTAGCCCCCGAATGGATTGAGGCTTCGAGTGAGGAAGGAGTTGATGTCGTTTCCGATTAATCTTTGCACCCTGGTCGTGCGTTGTTCTGGACCAAAGAATCTCTTCGTCGACAGTGAGCAACTTGTCTTCAGTCGACTCGATCCATTCTCTTCTTCCGTCGAGTGATCTTTCGGGCTTCGACGATCTCCGAGCGACGGATCGCGGGAAACCCCGTGTCTGACGGACTGATCTGCCGTTCGCGGATTCCGCGGGATGCGAAATTTGGGGACGCGCGCGAAGCGGAGCGGACCGCGGCGTTCGGATGGGACGGGACATAGACGCCTCGATCTCCGCGCCGCTTTCTTCGCCACGTATCCCGTCTGCATAACTGTTCCCGGATATGATTAGATCGACCGGGCCCACCTGTCATCCACTCGGAAGGGACCTTATAAATGCGCCCGGCGAGGATTTCTGTACTGTGCCTCAGCATTCTCTCTCTCTCTCTGCTCCCTTCGCCCCCGTCCAGCGCGCTCGCTCTCGCCCCCGCACAACTTCCCCACGCGCACCTCGCCGGCAACCATGGCCAAGGAGAAGACGGCAGCGCTGGAACGTGCGAAGAAGGCGTCGGCGTCGGAGAAGGCGAAGGGGAGATCTACCAGCCGCGGCGGGTCTTCGTCCAGAACCCGCCTGCCGAAGGGCTGGGTCCAAGGAGACTGGATCCAGTCGACCATCACAGAAAAAGACCTCCTCGACATGGCCAACGAGGGCTTGATCCCTCATGGAGCTGCGAGGCTTCCGGGGAAGGAGTGGCAGCCCCAGCCAGAAGAGGGTGAGTGTGTGCTCTTGGCCACCCATGTTGATCGTGGATTTTCTTTGCCGCCGAGTATTTTCTTCCGTGGCTTCTTGAACTTCTTTGGAGCGCAGCTCCACCACTTTACCCCAAATTCCATCGCCTATCTTGCCGCATTCGTGTCCATGTGTGAGGGTTTCCTGGGCTGTCGACCGCACTGGGGTTTGTTCAAGCATATATTCACGTGTCGCTCTCAGACCGTGAAGAAGGCGAGTCCAGGTGATGAGAGAACCCGAGTCGTCCAAATGTGTGGGGGTCTGGGGATCCAGGTGAGGAATAAGAGCACCTTCCCGCCCATGACCTTTCCCGAGTCAGTCAGAGGCTGGCAGTCGACCTGGTTCTACTGCCAGGACCAGTCGACGCCGGGGCAGTCGAGTGGACTCCCTCAGTTTACCATGGACCGAGTGAACAAGCCCTCCTCTCTGAAGTTGATTCCGGAGGAGAAAGCTGACGTGAAGATGTTCATGGAGCACGTGGTGCAGTTGGTTCGGGAGGGAGTGACGGGCATGGACCTCCTGGAGGTCTTCCTTAGGCGTCGCATCCAGCCCCTTCAGTTCCGGAGCCACTGCATGTGGTTGTACTGTGGGACTGAAGATGAGACTCGAGTCCATCCAGAAGCAGTCGACGATGTCACTCTGGAAAGATGGATGGTAGCCGTTACCGGAAACAAGGATAACCCACGCGGAGCCAGAAGGATTCCTCCACTCGACCACAACAGCGATCCAAACAAGGTACGTTTGCTCTGCTCTCCACTGTGTTCTTGTCGCATTCATTTCTGTTTATCCTGCTGACTGGTCGACTGATCCTTGTCTTGATATCTGCTAGGCTCTCACCGAGCTGTACTCGATGCCCAATGGGGCACAAGCTCCGACTGAGGAGGGTGAGGCGAGTGGGGGCGAGAGCCAGGAAGAGGAGGAATGGGACTCGGACGTTGCAGAGGATGATGACGACGATGATGATGATGACGGAGATGAAGATGACGTTGAGGATGAGGAAGAAGAGGAGGAGGAGGTCGTTCCACCGCGCTCGGAAAGGCGGTCGAAGCTTGTCCACGACCCTTCGACTGAACGTGGCAAGGGGGTTGCGACCGTTGTTCAGTCGACCAAGCGCCCTCGGACCACCTCTCCGGTGCCGACTGAAAAGGCGCCGAAGCAGCCCAGGGCGGCCTCGTCGAAGCCGATCAAGCTCCTGTCGAAGATGAAGGTGTCCATCCCCACCATATCAGGGTAATCGTGCTGCTTGAATCTTCTTATTTTGTGTGAACTTTGTCTCTGGTCGACGCTGAAGTTAGTCGACTGATCCTTTGGAGTTGCAGTGCTGCTACTTCTGAAACCTCAGCCCGGGCTGATGACCACGAGATGGAGGACGCAGCAACTTCGAAACCAGGTACTGTATTCTTAACGCCGTTCTTAGTCGACTGACTCGCGATCTCTGATCCTGATTCTTCTCCGTAGCTCCACCCAATGTTGTTATCAATCTCCCTGACGATGATGAGGATGAAGAACCACTGAAGCGCAGGAGGAGTAGGAAAGCGTCCGCCAGTAAGGTGCCCCAGGATGTGACGGCGCCTGAAATTCTGACTGCGGAGGAAGAGAACACCACTCGACACACGGTGTCCTTCGCAGATCCGTTGACGAGTGCTCAGCAGCCCTCCCTCTTCACGACGCACCACGTCTCAGAGGACCAAGCTGGCGCGGCGAAGGAAGCGATACGCCAGGCGGGAATCATGATGAAGCAGTTGAAGACCATCCGGGATGCGAGCCAGGCAGCTTATGACGCCAGTTCTGCCCTCCAAAGCAATGTTCAGGTCAGTCGACCACCGCTTGTTCTGTTGGATATGCTACCAAAAACTTTTCCTTTCTGGAATTTATAGAAGTCACCCACTGGGTGTGTCGATTAAACTCCGTGTTAGCGGGGGCACGCTGAGTGCACCCGCTGGGTGTAGTCCCCAAGGCTAAGGTCGACTGCTGGCAGTCGGCCTTAGGCTTTATGATGTCAATCTTTCTGTCAGTCGACTATGTCGACTGGATTTCACAAACCGGTGGGGGCACGCTGAGTGCACCCACTGGGTGTAGTCCCCGAGACTGTGGTCGACTGCTTGCAGTTGATCACAGTCTTAAAGAATACATCTCTCTTTTTTTTGAGGTCGACTGGTCGACTTTATCTTCAACAGGATTAGTGGGGGCACACTGAGTGCACCCACTGGGTGTAGTCCCCGAGACTACGGTCGAATGCTTGTATTCGGCTGTAGTCTTAGAAATGTGTGTTTTTTCCTTTTTCACTCGGAAGTGAATTATATTTGACATTTAGTCAATTGGTTCTTCGCAAAACTCCTGTGATCTTGTGGCTCGCTACTCTAAGCTGGAAAACAAGCACACTCAACTCGAGCTGAGCTTGAAGCTGGTTCAGGAGAAGCTGACGAAGGCAAAGGAGGAGACTGAAGGTATGTTTGGTGAGACCCTAACGACTGCTTTTCCCCTTGCTTGTTTCAAAATCTGACCTTGCTGTAACTTGCAGGTAAGGTAAGGGAGGCCCAACAGAAGAAAGACCTCGAACTAGCTGAGAAGATCAAGCTTGCTGACGAGAAGTTAGCTTCAGTCACCAAGCTTGAACAAGACAATACCAATCTGAAAGCTGCTCTTGGGATCGCCAACAAGGAGGTCAGTCGACTAAAAACTGATAAAGCTGCCCTGACCGACCAAGTCAGCAAATTGACTGGGAAGAAAACTGATCTGGAGGCCTTCCAGAGTGGTCTTGCCAAGAAGCTGTTTCTTATGCTTGAAGGTAAACCTCTATGTTTGGCAAACATTTCCAATTGTGGTTTTTCCATTCGACCATCCCCTTGACTTAGTGATCATCCTTGCAGAATTTTGTCAAAACTTTGAAGAAGAAACTAGCCGGCTGGAGCCAAACCTCGACCCCGTCAATTCTCCGGTGAACGACGAAGTTGCCATGGATGTTTTCCGACTGGAGTCTCGTGTTGCAGCTGTCGTGGACTATCTCGCAAGGCTGAAGGCCGCCACATCTCACATCGACTCAACGCTCTGGCCTGAGGAGACACTTCAGAATGACCTTGAGTCGCTGATGGCCCGCTTGAACACGATCCCTGGTCGAGTGCAAGAATGGAAGAAGTCCTCGGCTCGGTGTGGTGCAGATGTTGCTCTGTGTCTGGCCCGAGTCCACTGTAAAGATGCGCGAGAAGAGAAGCTGGCGGCTCTTCGGGTGGCCAACACCAAGAAACACGACTTCAGGTCCTTTATGGAAACTTTCCTTGCAGCTGCCACTCGGATCGCCGACGGAATTGACCTTGATGAATTCGTTGCACCTTCCAGCCCTCCACAGGAGGGGTAAAAAACTTCTTCTGGCTCGACACTTTAAATTTGCCTCGGTATGCTGAGTGGAATTGTAACCGATAAACCTTAACAGGCTTAACGCCTGAGCACTTTCGGTTCCTTTAGATATCGATTCAAACTTGAATTTGGTGCTTGAATACGATTGCCTTTGGCTCGAAATGTCTTTTGCAGGTTCAAAGCAAGGCGCCTTTACTGCAATCGACTTATTCTTTAGTCCACTTAGGCGAGCACTGGGCTGCGGTTAAGCCTCCGAGTGGAAGCCCGGCTTACCACTCGGTAGGATTTCTATAACTTAGGCGAGCACTGGCTGCAGCTAAGCCCCCGAGTGAGAGGTTTACTCTTCACTTGGTAGGATTTTTATAACTTAGGCGAGCATAGGGCTGCAGCTAAGCCCCCGAGTGAGAGGTTTACTCTTCACTCGGTAGGATTTTTATAACTTAGGCGGGTGCTTGGACTGCAGCTAAGCCTCCGAGTGAGAGGGTCGCTCTTCACTCGGTAGGATTTTTGTAACTTAGGCGAGTGCTCGGACTGCAGCTAAGCCTCCGAGTGAGAGGTTTGCTCTTCACTCGGTAGGATTTTTATAACTTAGGCGAGTGCTTGGACTGCAGCTAAGCCTCCGAGTGAGAGGGTTGCTCTCCACTCGGTAGGATTTTTATAACTTAGGCGAGTGCTTGGACTGCAGCTAAGCCTCCGAGTGAGAGGGTTGCTCTCCACTCGGTAGGATTTTTATAACTTAGGCGAGTGCTTGGACTGCAGCTAAGCCTCCGAGTGAGAGGGTTGCTCTCCACTCGGTAGGATTTTTGTAACTTAGGTGAGTGCTTGGACTGCAGCTAAGCCTCCGAGTGAGAGGGTTGCTCTCCACTCGGTAGGATTTTTTACAACTTAGGCGAGCACAGGGCTGCAGCTAAGCCCCCGAGTGAGAGGGTCGCTCTTCACTCGGTAGGATTTTTGTAACTTAGGCGAGTGCTTGGACTGCAGCTAAGCCCCCGAGTGAGAGGGTTGCTCTTCACTCGGTAGGATTTTTTACAACTTAGGCGAGCACAGGGCTGCAGCTAAGCCCCCGAGTGAAAGTCTGGCTTATCACTCGGTAGGATTTTGATAACTTAGGCGAAACGGATTCGCAGCTAAGCCTCCGAGTGGGAGTCTGGCTCACCACTCGGTAGGATTTTTACAAACTTAGGCGAAACGGATTCGCGGCTAAGTCACCCACTGAGGGGGAATTTTATTGAACAAAAATAAAAAGTAACAGAAATTATGGAGGAACTATGACACTATTATTTTGAGGTCCATGAGCTACAGAAGTACTTTATTGCAACTCATCCGAGTGATAAAACTTAAGTATAAAATGGGCGGAGTAGCTCCGCGTTCCAAGCTCGGGGCTCGTCGATATTATGCTCGACGTTGTAAAGACGGTACGCCCCGTTGTGGAGAACCTTGGTGACGATGAAGGGGCCTTCCCAAGAAGGAGCAAGCTTGTGTGGTTTGTGCTGATCCACTTGGAGAACTAAATCGCCTTCCTGGAAGGCTCGACCTCTCACATTTCTGGCGTGGAAACGACGCAAATCTTGTTGGTAGATGGTCGACCGGATCAGAGCCATCTCCCTTTCTTCCTCTAAAAGGTCGACTGCGTCCTGCCGCGCTTGTTCAGCCTCTGCTTCATTGTAGATTTCAACTCGAGGAGCATTGTGGAGAAGATCACTCGGCAAGACCGCTTCAGCTCCGTAGACCAAGAAGAATGGAGTTCTTTCGGTCGACCGATTAGGTGTGGTCCGCAGCCCCCAAAGCACTGAGGGAAGTTCGTCGGCCCAAGCTCCAGCCGCGTGTTTGAGATCACGCATCAGTCGAGGCTTCAATCCCTTAAGAATCAGTCCATTAGCTCGCTCTGCTTGTCCATTCGACAGCGGATGGGCGACTGAAGCGTAGTCGACCCGTGTGCCTTGGGAGTTGCAGAAATCTCTGAATTCCTCTGAGTCAAAGTTCGACCCATTATCCGTAATGATGCTGTGCGGGACTCCATATCTGAATATTAGTTCCCTGATGAAGCTAACAGCAGTACCGGTGTCAAGGCTCTTGATTGGTTTAGCCTCGATCCACTTGGTGAACTTGTCGACTGCCACCAGTACATGCGTGAAGCCACTTCGTCCTGTTCTCAAAGGACCGACCATGTCCAGTCCCCATACTACGAAAGGCCAGACGAGTGGGATGGTCTTCAGGGCCGACGCAGGCTTGTGCGACATATTCGAGTAGAACTGACATCCCTCGCACTTATCCACTATCTCTTTTGCCATCTCATTCGCCTTTGGCCAGTAAAATCCGGCTCGGTATGCTTTGGCCACGATGGTCCGAGAGGACGCATGATGACCACAGGTTCCCGAGTGAATATCATTGAGGATGAGTCGACCTTCTTCTGGTGTTATGCACTTCTGACCGACTCCAGTCGCGCTTTCTCTGTATAATTGTCCTTTGATTACGGTAAAGGCCTTAGATCGACGAACGATCTATCGAGCCTCTTCCTCATCCTCCGAAAGCTCTTTTCTCAGGATATA
Organism: Triticum dicoccoides; assembly: GCF_002162155.2. Classification (NCBI taxonomy): domain Eukaryota; kingdom Viridiplantae; phylum Streptophyta; class Magnoliopsida; order Poales; family Poaceae; genus Triticum; species Triticum dicoccoides. The sequence goes on from NC_041380.1 coordinate 584,873,279, forward strand.
CGCGACATATGGAACTGTCCAGTCGGGAATGACCACCAAGACCTCCATGATCAAGTCGACCACCGCTGGGACTTCAACTTCAGTCGGATCTGTGGCACTCTTGGGCTGTGGAGTTTCTTCGGTGAAAGGATCTTCTTTGACTGACGGAGTGTGTATATGCTCCAAGAACACACCACTCGGAATGGCTTCTCTCTTAGAACCTATCTTTGCTAGATCATCAGCTGCTTGATTTTTCAGTCGGGGTATATGATGGAGCTCCAACCCCTCGAACTTCTTTTCCAGCTTCCTCACTGCACTGCAGTATCCAGTCATGGCTGGGCTTCTCACGTCCCACTCTTTCATCACCTGGTTGACCACTAAATCCGAGTCGCCATAGACCATCAGGCGACGGACGCCGAGTGAAATGGCCATGCGCAACCCATGTAAGAGGGCCTCATATTCTGCCTCATTGTTGGAGGAATCAAAGTGAATCTGGAGCACATATCTGAGCTTATCTCCTCTGGGGGAAACCAGGACAACCCCAGCACCGGAACCATTCAACATCTTAGAGCCATCAAAGAACATGGTCCAATGCTCCGATGAACTTTAGTCGGCTGCTGTTGTTCAATCCACTCGGCGAGGAAATCTGCTATTGCTTGGGACTTAATGGCTTTCTTTGCCTCAAACTTGATATCAAGGGGAAGAAGTTCAATCGCCCATTTGGCCACTCGACCAGTTGCATCTCTGTTGTGCAAAATCTCTGATAGTGGAGCGTCGCTGACGACTGTGATGGAATGATCAGAAAAATAATGAGCAACCTTCTTTGTGGTCATGTATATTCCATACACAAGCTTCTGATAATGAGGATATCTCTGCTTGGATGGAGTCAAGACTTCAGACAAATAATACACTGGGCGCTGAACTTTGAGAGCTTTTCCTTCTTCTTCCCGCTCGACCGTAAGCACAGTACTGACAACTTGTCCTGTGGCTGCGATATAGAGCAACAGAGGCTCTTTGCTGATTGGAGCAGCAAGCACCGGCTGGGTGGAGAGCAGAGCTTTTAGCTCGGCAAACGTTGCATCAGCTTATGGAGTCCACTCGAACTTGTCTGTCTTCTTCATCAGTCGGTAAAGAGGCAATGCCTTTTCACCGAGTCGTGAGATGAATCGACTTAACGCGGCCAAGCATCCAGTAAGCTTCTGGACATCGTGCACTCGCACAGGGCGTTTCATTCGGAGAATAGTGCCAATCTTCTCTGGGTTAGCGTCGATTCCCCGTTCGGAAACGAGAAAACCGAGTAACTTGCCACCAGGAACTCCAAATGTGCACTTTGATGGATTGAGCTTGATATCATATCTTCTGAGGTTGGCAAATGTTTCGGCGAGATCAGCGAGCAGGTCGGAACCTTTTTGTGACTTGACAACGATATCATCCATATATGCTTCCACATTCCGACTGATTTGAGTGAGTAGACACTTCTGAATCATTCGCATAAATGTGGCTCTGGCATTCTTGAGGCCGAATGGCATGGTGATATAGCAGAAGCACCCGAATGGAGTGATGAAAGCTGTTTTTACCTCGTCGGGTCCGTACAGACGGATCTGGTGGTACCCGGAGTAGGCATCTAAAAAAGATAGCCTCTCGCATCCCGCGGTCGAGTCAACAATTTGATCTATGCGAGGGAGAGGAAAATGATCTTTTGGGCAGGCCCGGTTGATGTGCTTGAAATCAATGCACATTCGGAGCGACTTGTCCTTCTTAGGAACCATGACGACATTAGCGAGCCACTCGGAATGGTATATCTCTCGGATAAATCCTGCCGCCAACAGTCGAGCCACTTCCTCACCAATGGCTTTTCTCTTCTGGACGGCGGACCGCCGAAGATGCTCTTTGACTGGTTTTGCAGATGAGTCGACTCTTAGGCGATGCTCAGCCAGTCCCCTGGGAACACCTGGCATGTCAGCGGGCTTCCATGCAAAAATGTCCCAGTTCTCACGGAGGAACTGGATGAGCGCTTCTTCCTATTTTGGGTCGAGTGTTGTGGAGATGCGGGTCGGAGCTGCATCAGGATCGGTCGGGTGAATGTAAACAGGCTTCGTCTCACCGGACGACTGGAATGCAGACTCTGTGGCGGGTTTCTTTGATCGCAACAAGTCACTCGGATCTGCGTTTTGCTTGTATTCCTCGAACTCGACCGCTGTCACCTGGGAATCGGCAATCTTGGAGCCCTTCTGAAAGCACTCTTCTGCCTTTTTCCTATCACCGGTGACAGTGATCACTCCTTTGGGGCCGGGCATCTTCAATTTGAGGTACACGTAACATGGTCGAGCCATGAACCGTGCATAAGCTGGTCTCCCCAAAATGGCATGATATGCACTCTGAAAATCCACGACCTCAAACGTCAACTTTTCTTTGCGAAAATGTTTCGAATCACCAAACACCACGTCCAAAGCTATTTGGCCGAGTGACTCGGCTTTCTTCCCTGGTATAACTCCATGAAAGCTCATGTTACTAGTGCTCAGTCGGGACATCGGAATGCCCATTCCTTTCAGTGTGTCTGCATACAACAAATTCAGCCCGCTTCCACCATCCATCAGCACCTTTGTCAGTCGAGTGCCTTCGACAACTGGATCGACCACCAAAGCTTGCCTCCCAGGGGTGGCAATATGAGTCGGGTGATCAGATTGGTCGAATGTGATGGGTATTTGAGACCATTTCAGATAATTTGCTTTTGCTGGGGCAACCATGTTCACCTCTCGGTTAATGACTTTCAGTCAACTCCTGCTTTCCACATCTGCAAAGATCATCAGAGTGGAGTTGATATGCGGATATCCTTCCTCACTGTCCTCCTTGTCTTCGGCCTTGTCCGACTCCTTCTCCTTGTCCTTAGACTGTTTTCCCTGAAACTGCTGGATCAGGAGTCGACATTGGCGAGTGGTGTGCTTCGGGTAGATGATATTCCCCTCTTCGTCTTTCTTCGTGTGAATGTGGCATGGCATATCCATTACGTCGTTCCCTTCTTTATCCTTTACCTTCTTGGGGTTCTAGGATCCTTTTGGTTTCCCCTTAAACTTTCCCTGAGTCACGGCCAGAGCCCCTCCAGGAGCTGCCGGTTCAGCCTTCCGCTTCTGTTTCCGACTGGTGTTTCCTTTTTCCGACTGACTCGGCTTGTGCTTGCCGCTTCGGAGTCGGTCTTCTTCTTCGCCGTTGGCGTACTTGGTAGCAATCTCCATCATCCGACTCAAGGTCATGTCACCGGTTCGACCAAACTTCAAACTCAGTTCTCTGTTCTTGACGCCATCTTTGAAGGCGCAGACTGCCTGATGATCAGACACATTCTCCACAGTGTGGTGCAAAGTGATCCACCTCTGAATATACTCTCTGAGAGTCTCATTAGCCTTCTGCACGCAGACTTGCAACTCTGTCAATCCAGCTGGTCGCTTGCAAGTTCCTTCAAACGTTCTGATGAACACTCGGGACAGATCTTCCCAAGTGTAAATGCTGCTAGGAGGTAATTGAGTCAACCATGCCCTGGCAGAACCTTCCAGCATGAGGGGCAAATGCTTCATGGCCACCTCGTCGTTCCCACCACCGATCTGAACTGCCACTCGGTAGTCTTCAAGCCAAGTTTCGGGCTTAGACTCACCAGTGAACTTGCTGACTCCTGTTGCCAACCTGAAATTGGGAGGGATAACTGCGGCTCTGATAGCTCTGCTGAAACATTCAGGACCAGAAACATGCACTCGACTGCTTATGGGCGCATCTCTGTCGAGTCCGCTTCGATGGGCTCTGTTCCGGTCGACCAAACCTTATACGATAATGGATCGCGCGTCGAAGCCTGGTTCTCTGGGGTCGACTGGAACCCTTCGCCCTGTACTGTACTGACGCCTGTCATCTTGCTGCCGAGGAGCGTAAGACCCACCCCTCGGAGGGGAATTGGGCACTCGACGCCTATCATCTCGGTCGAGTCGGTCACCATATTGATCTCGCCGATTCTCGCGCCCTTCACGCCGCGGAGGCGATCTGGGGCTATGAGCCGACTGAACCGTATTCGCAGTGACGGATCGACAGTGAATTCTGTTGCGCGACTGAGACACGGCTGAATTCTGATCTCCTGCTGCCCGGAGCAGATCCCTGATCTGCAGCAAACCTCTGCCAGCTTCCGACTGCGAAGGCTGGATGGACTCTGCTATACGGGTCGCAGCTGCTAAATTCTGGATTGGGGTTCGGTATACCTGAGTCGGCGGGAAGAGTTGACGTCGACTGGTGTCGGGAACTCGTTGCCGCGCGCGCTCGTCGAGTGTTCGCTGAAGATTCTCCAGTCGAGTGCGTTCGGCCAAATTGGCCAGACGTGCCTCCTCCAAGGCACGAGCCTCGGGGGTTTCTCCTGCGATGGGAGTACGCAGGGCATCCACGTTCCTGCGGCGAAGTTCCTCTCTTTGCAGAGAGTCGAGTGGCTCGGGCTGGTACTCTTCGTGGCCTCGTGCGGGGTCGCCTCCGTCACCTGCTCCACCATCACGGGCGAAGCCAGGGGGACTACGGGGCCCGTCGACCATCAAGATTTCCGCCGCTGGATCACTGCTACCGCACTCGGATGCAGTCTCTACGGAGCCAGTCGACAGATCGAACAAGCCGTAGAGAGATTCGTTGGGCTCGATTGCCGCAACTTGGGTGGTGGCCGATTGGCGAGCCACCGCGTGCCTCACCCATCGCTGAAGCCTCGACCGGCCCGAGCGCTTGCGCTGGCGGGAGACCGGGAGGGTGGACGATGGAGGAGTCGACCGATACTGGGTCTACGGTTGCCGCAGCAGAACGCCGCGGACACATGCGCGAAAATGCGTCGCACCGCGGACGGGGAGCGCATCAACGTCGAGTGGAGCCTCCTGGAGCCACGCGGAGTCGTCGGCGATGAAGGTGAGAGTGCCGAGACGGATCTCTTGACCCCCGACCAAAACTCCAGCAGACACCATGATGAAAGTACTCGGAAGAATCGCAACTTCTCCACAAAAATCGCTAAAACACCTGCCCCACGGTGGGCGCCAACTGTCGTGGTTCTAAGCCTGACAGTAGAGTGGGGGTAGGTATGGAGAGGCAAGGTCCTAGCTATGGAGAGGTTGTAAACACAAGGGATGTACGAGTTCAGGCCCTTCTCGGAAGAAGTAATAGCCCTACGTCTCGGAGCCCGGAGGCGGTCGAGTGGATTATGAGTATATGAGTTACAAGGTGTCGAACCCCTCTACCTGTGGAGGGGGGTGGCTTATATAGAGTGCGCCAGGACCCCAGCCAGCCCACGTAGGAGAGTGTTTAAGGTGAGTTAAGTCTGGGGCGTTACTGGTAACGCCCCACATAAAGTGTCTTTACTATCATAAAGCCTACTTAATTACAGGCCGTTGCAGTGCAGAGTGCCTCTTGACCTCTTGGTGGTCGAGTGAGTCTTCGTGGTCGAGTCCTTCAAGTCAGTCGAGTGAGTCCTTCGTTGGTCGACTGGAAGGCGACCTCTTCTAAGGATGTCCTTGGGTAAGGTACTTAGATCAGGTCCATGACCCTACCCTAGGTACATGACCCCATCACCCCTCGCTGTTCTGTCGGCCGCCAACCACCGGCGCGCTGTTGATGGACGCCAAGCGCTGCTGCTGGCGGCGCTCGAAATACGCCGCCCAAGCCGCGTGGTTGTTGGCGGCGTACTGGGGGAGGGAGAGTTGGGCGTCGATGAGGGAGGCGCGCACGACCTCGACTTCCTCGGCGAAGTACTGCGGCTTCGCCACGGCGTCGGGCAACGGAGGAATGGGCACTCCCCCGGCGCTGAGCCTCCACCCCGTCGGCCCGACGCGCATGTCCGGCGGCGCCGGGATGTTCGCCTAGAACAGAAGTCAGGACTCCTATTCGCGGAGCGAACGGCGGCCGAAGCCGTTGGCCGCCGCCTCGTCTCCGGGGTAGCGTTCCGCCATGGCGACGGACTCGGGAGAGGTAGAGAGATAGAGGGAGGGGTTGGGCGACGGCGCTCGGGAGAGGTAGGGAGAGGGAGGAGCTGGGCGGCGGCGAGGGGCGGGGCTGGTGTGGGCACAGGCGAGTGCAGGCCACCGGCTATATAGCCGCGCCGCACCCGTGTGTACGCGTGTGAGGGAGGGGAGGCGTCGGCGCGCCGTCCCGTGACGCGCCGCCCGTGAGGAATCAATGGCAAGGCTGACCGGCGGCAGCCTTGGCATTGATTCCCCGCAGGAACCGAGGCCGTTGGAGGAAGACGAGGCACCGTGTCGCTGACGCGGCGGGCCCACGGCTGTTTCGCGCCAAAACAGTTTGCCCCGGCTCCTCCGGGCGCCCCCAGCACGCCGGGTTCGGCCTGGCTCCGCCGGCGCTGTTTTCGGCCCAGGCCGGCGAAAATCGGGCTCCTGGGGGCGCGACTGGGCCATTTTATTGGCGCCGGCACGAAAAAATCGCCTGGGGAGGCCTTCCTGGGGCGCGGCTGGAGATGCCCTTAGGGACGGAGAGAGTACGTCTATAACATAGTCACGTGTCGAAATTTGATGAACTGCTGAGTAAAAATATTTGATTAGTTTTACATCGCGTCATAATCACTGGTTCAACTATTTGCAGCCGGTGACTACATATTTACTTAACAAACACTCGCAAAAGCCATTACCAAAAAGCCTTTCTAAAGAAGTACTATATTGCTCTCGCCATCTCCAACAACTACGTACTGTAATACATAATTTGTCAGGCAGGCTGTTGTTCTGGATCCAATTTGGGTGAACTGTTGATAACAGATAATTCACTTGTCCTACTTGAGCAACCAGCATTGCTCCTATTCCTATATGTACCCTTAGCATACTCCTAAACTAGCTAAGAAAACCACCAACCACCAGAAGCAACATCAGCAGCAGTAGCGGGCGAAGCTCAGTTAGCTACATATAATGGGCTCGGAAATGGTCGCTGGCCCAGCTGCTGGCGACGAGGAGGCGTGCATGTACGCGATGCAACTTGCCGCTGCATCTATCCTACCGATGACGCTCAAGGGCGCCATCGAGCTGGGCATGCTCGAGGTCCTGGTGAGCGCAGGCGGGGAGATGTTGTCGCCTTCGGAGGTGATTGCGCGGCTGCCATCCAAGGCGGCCAATCCGGACGCGCCGGCCATGGTGGACCGCATACTGCGGCTGCTGGCGTCGTACAACGTAGTGTTGTGTGAGGTCGACGAAGGTGAGGACGGCCTCTTCGCCCGCCGGTACGGCTCCGCACCAGTGTGCAAGTGGCTCACCCCCAACGAGGACGGTGTCTCCATTGCCGCGCTAGTCCTGATGATCCAGGACAAGGTCAATATGGAGGGCTGGTGAGTTTGATCGTTATTTTCTCAAGACTATTGTTCTTTTGGACTGTTTTTCTCTTCCACTCTTCCTCACCTTTGGGTATCTATATTTCTACTAATTATGGAATATTTTACTAACTATTAAACTCAACAGTGAAGTCTCATACTTGACTTCAGTTGATGTCAATATATGGTGTTTCTATTCCATACAATGTTGTTCTCTCAGAAAAACACATATTAATTAGCTTTGACACATTAGTATATATACATATATATATACAAGATGGACGTATGCATCACAATGATGCAGAGGACGGGGTTTATTCCGAATTTCTGACACACACACACACACATGTATGCGTCATCAAATATGGCCAACTTTGTATGTTCTTGCAAGTTTTTAAAATGAAATATCATGTAGAGCTCCTCCAATATCATGAATTTCAGATTTCAGTGCTAAAAGTGCTCAAAACATCAAGCATTGAAATCTTTTTCTTGCGTATATCTCCTCGGATGTTTTTTTGGCTTGAAAACTTGCAAGCACCTACAAAGTTTGATCATATTTGATGTTGCAAAGTTTCATTTTTTTTTCTAATTTACTGTTCGTAGAGGATGTAGGGGCACTCGAGATCTGAAAAACCACTCTCCTTTTCTAATTATCTCTCCATTATTTTGCATTGTCTTATGTTTTCTTGGCACAAAGAGAATGTTTTATTGTGCACTTGAATTTTTTTTTCTAAAATTATTATGTACTTGACATGATTTGTTCCTTACTTTTTTTTGTAAAACATCTTCTTAATTAATCCCAACGTTGTATCTTCTCTTTATGAATATGCATGCATGTGCGGATTCGCTTGCCTATTTTACGTTCACGCATTTTGATATATAACAGTTAATTACCGGTAAGTGAGCGATCCTCGCTTATTTGCATGGAGGAGTGTATTTATGATCAAACAGCATTGTTTTATATAATATCTCTTGTGAAATTTTGCTACGTACTTTGTTCATGAAGTACATGAAAATCAAATTGCTATTTTTTGTGTTCGTTTTCCTTTTTCCTTTGAAATATCATGTGAATATAGAGTTTGTATATTTATCTACCTAATAGGAGTTATATCCCATCAACCGTGAAGCTCCAAGATTCCAGTCATTAGAAAGTTATATCTAGTTTTGCGCGTGTGGTGGTGTTTGTAATATATGCGTCTATGTTAACTTGTTGTTTCCAGAAAATAGTTTTACCTACTATGAATTTAGAAATAGACCTGTATTCTTTAGCTATAAAATAATACACTCCTCCATTAATTTTTGGCGGAGTCTAGATTTGGTCCCTCAACTTTAAAACCGGACAACTTGCGCCCTTAACTACTGAAACCGGCCAAGATTCATCCCTGGTCACGGTTTTGACCGGTTTTGGTGCTGTCCCAACCCGGTTTTGACCGTGTCGACTCAAATTCGCATACCTTTTCCAAGTCCGTTTAATGTTTTCAAATTCGGGTATTTTTTTCAAATACGTGAACTTTTTAAAAATTTATGTACTTTTCCAAATCTGCGTACTTTTTCCAAGTTCACGTACTTTTTTTTAAATCCACGTACTTCTTTAAAGTTCCTGTGGTTTTTTCAAAATTCATGTAATTTTTAAAAATTGGCATACTTATTCCTATTCACGTATATTTTTTTGGGTTTGAAAATTTTATGTGAAATTGAAAACATATGCGGATTTGAATATCTTTTACGCGAATTAGAAAAAAATGTGTGGATTTGAAAATCTATGTCAACTTGAAACAAGTATGTGAATTTCAAACAAAGTTCATGGATTGGAAAGGAACAAATCTGCGTACTTTTCCAAATCTGCGTACTTTTTTTTAAATCCACGTACTTCTTTCCAATCCATGAACTTTGTTTGAAATTCACATACTTGTTTCAAGTTGACATAAATTTTCAAATCCACACATTTTTTTTCTAATTCACGTAAAAGATATTCAAATCCGCATATGTTTTCAATTTCACATAAAATTTTCAAACCCAAAAAAATATACGTGAATAGGAATAAGTATGCCAATTTTTAAAAATTACATGAATTTTAAAAAAACCACAGGAACTTTAAAGAAGTACGTGGATTTAAAAAAAAGTACGTGAACTTGGAAAAAGTACGCAGATTTGGAAAAGTACACAAATTTTTAAAAAGTTCACGTATTTGAAAAAAATACCCGAATTTGAAAACATTAAACGGACTTGGAAAAGGTATGCGAATTTGAGTCGGCACGGTCAAAACCGGGTTGGGACAGCACCAAAACCGGTCAAAACCGTGACCAAGGATGAATCTTGGCCGGTTTCAGTAGTTAAGGGCGCAAGTTGTCCAGTTTTAAAGTTGAGGGACCAAATCTAGACTTCGCCAATAACCGGTCAAAATCGAGACCAGGGACAAACCTTGTCCGATTTTGTTAGTTGGGGGTGCAAGTTGTCCGGTTTCGGAGTTGAGGGACCAAATCTAGACTTCATCAAGAGTTAAGGGACGAAAAGTATACTTTTCTCATAATATAATAATAGATAGTTTCTTAAATCAACATGTTATATATACCTTCTCAGGCAGTTATGACTTCCGACTTTAGTTCTGATAGTTTAGTCTGGCTTGTGATCCTGCGCCAACAGTATCTATTCAATTATAGATTTATCCACCAACTGCCAATTAGTCGATGCAAAACTTGAAACTTCGACCAATGTCCAAGTACTAACTAGAAGTACTGAAAAAAATGTTTTTCTTGATGAATTTGCTTGTAAAGTTGGAAGTTGAACAACTGCATGCCACCATTACTCCACTATCAGTAAACTAAACTAGAAGCTCGTAACTAATTTGCAGGTACCATTTGAAGGACGCAGTCCTTGATGGTGGCCTCCCGTTCCAAAGAGCATACGGGATGACGTTGTTCGAGTACAACAGCACGAACATGCACGTTAACAGCATGTTCAACGAGGCCATGAAGAACCATTCAACCATCATCACCAAGAAGCTCCTTGAGTTCTACATGGGCTTTGACAGTGTGGGCACCCTTGTTGATGTCGCCGGTGGTGTGGGTGCAACCATCCACACCATCACCTCCAAGTACCCGCACATCAAGGGGGGTCAACTTTGACTTGCCCCACGTTATCTCTGATGCGCCGTCCTTCCCTGGTGTGGAGCATGTCGGGGGTGACATGTTCGAGAAGGTGCCCTCCGGCGATGCCATCCTCCTAAAGTGGATCTTTCATGACTGGACTGACAAGCATTGCACGAATCTACTAAGGAACTGCTTTGACGCACTCCCTGCTCACGGCAAGGTCATCGTCATGGAAGGCATCTTGCCGTTGAAACCAGACTCAACATCCAGGGGGCAGCTGATGTTCTTAGGTGACATGATCATGCTCATGCACACCCCAGGTGGCAAGGAGAGGCAACAGAGGGAGTTCGAGGAGCTTGCAAGGGGTGCAGGGTTCACCAGTGTCAAGACCACTCACATCTACGGCAATGCGTGGGTCATTGAATTCATCAAATAAATTTCAGTATTAGCTTCTAGTTGTTGCTCCTAAAATCCACAAATGACTTTCGAGTTTCCATCGTGTTTACTTAATTTTGAATCATTAACATATTTTACGTACATAATAAAGGATTTGGTACTTAAGTTGTGCGAGAAATTGCTATTTCTATGTTGAGTAAATTTGGCAATGTTAAGCCTAGGAACTTGTGTGCAGGCTTACGCATATAGAGCACATCAAGCATGTTTATTTTGTTTTTTGTTGTTGAACTGTGTTGTGTTGTGCTATGTTTAGTTTACCCAAATACTTAAAAGTGTCGTTGCACTTTTTGTCAAAGCCGAGGACACGCACTGTAGTCGTCAATCGCGTGATGCGGAAAAAATGCATGGTAATTTGACCCCACCCGTTGGCAAAAGGGGATGCAAAGCAAGTACATTTAATGCAACACGTTCACATACTGTGTAAATCAAGGTCTCTTATATGCATTAAATTTCATTTTGTAAAACTTTGAAAAGCTATAACTTTTGAAGGGAACGTCGAAATTGTAATCCATTTTCGTAGCTAGGTTTCTCGCGAGGAGTTCTTCAAAACAGATCCCGTGAGGGTAGGTTTCGACAAACTTTTAGTGCTACATGTGCAGACTTCCTATTTGTTCTCTTACCATAACCGTCAATTAGCCCGAGGCCCTCCTAAGTTGACTACTTTGACTGTCAAGTAATCGCACTATGACTCTCCAATTGGCTAACATTGTCCTCAGTTGCTTACTATGAACCAATAGTATTGTAATAATATCCTAATTTGTACTGCAATAGGTTTTTATGTAGTACGCAAATTAGAAATTATGATAGGCAATTTTCATAGTAGAGTAGGCAACTGAGCATCTGTGGTAAGTAAGTTCGTAGTGGTATAAATAGTACTCCCTCCGTTTCAAAATAAGTGACTCGACTTTGTACTAACTTTGAAGGAGTAGTACACTAGGCATAGTAGGCATCACAGGTAAGATGCAGATGTGTTGCTTGTAGTAGTTTATAAGTTGGTTTACCATGATTGATAAGTTACATACATTGGAAACTAAGTTGTAATAGTTTAGTTGCCTACCATACTATGAAAGTTTCCCAGTGTAGTGTGAAATTTGCATATCATAATTCCTAATTTGTCTACCTCGGAAAACTAATTTCTATACTCGCTAGATATGTTAGCAACTTAGAACTAAAGCTACTCAACTTTGTAGTTATGGTAACCCAACTTATAAGGACTCCCCGCTGATAGACAATCATATTAGGCAAACTAATAATAAGTTGTCTCTCTACAGCATTAAAGTTGCCTATGTGGCCGTCCAATTTGTTCATGAAAATTTTAGTCAAACATACTCATATGGAGTCTAGTTTTGAAGAGATCATCCCAAGGAACTTAGGAATGAACACGAAATTTGATTTCAACGCTCGGTTCAAAAGGTAAAACATAAAAAATGCAAATGCAAATTAAATACATGCTTATTTATGCATTTCCAACTAAATTTCCCACACGTAGTACATTGCCCCTATGTTAGACCACACCCTATTTGTACAAATCCCTAATAGATACTACCCTAAGTTTCCTGCCATGAGTGAATAGCCTAACATCATTCAAAGTTGCATCCAATACTTTTCTGGTATGGTAAGCAACTTACTTCATAGATAGACAACTTAGCAACACTGATGGGCAACTTTTAATGTATTATAGGCAAATGAAATTGTAAAGGGCAGGCAACTGAGCACCACCGATAGGCAAGTTCATAGTGTTTTGTAAGCAACTTAGAAAAATAATGATAAGAAACTTCATAATATTGTAGGTAAATAATATGCAAACTTAGCAAACTAAGTAGCAACAGTAGGCAACTAACTACCAATAGCAGGCAAATGGGCATCGATGGTAGGGCAATTTCATAATAACTGCAGCCACGACAGGCAAGTTGGGATAATATTAGCAAATTTTCTTGATACAAATAGTGCAATGAAGTTGTTTGTATGTAGAACTAAAGGTGCCACATGTTTTGTATGATTTTCCCATTTTTACACAATGGATCTCGCGAAGGTAGGCAGTGGTCGTAGTCTGCGTGGTTTCCCTACGATTGAGAGCGCGAGCTAGTGGAGTGGAAAGAGGCATCAACAGGGCATCGTCCTGGGGTCCGAGTGGGCTGGATCTGGCCCTGGCGGGTAGCTGAAGTGGCGGCAAGAATGTGCTCGCGTACGGCTCTGGTGGTGGAGGTAGGTGGCGGTGGGTGGCGCTCTTGCCTCAACGAGTTCTGCAAGATGCGTGTGTTCCCATGCAGCGCGTGCGACATGGTTTGGTGTTATCCTCCCAGACTTTCTGCGACTGTGTGAACTGGACTGCTCTGGCATTCTCTTGGTGGCGCCGGTTGAATTGGGAGCTGGTGGGGTGGGTTGCATAGATCTGGGTGAAAATCTGGTAGAGATGTTGTCGATGTCGGCGGCGACTTGTTTTGTGGACGTTGATTCCCTCCTTGGGGGTGCCATCGAGGAGCCTATTGCAACCACGCAACTCATGTCTTGAGACTCCGGGTAAAAACCTTAGATAGGGCGTTCACTACTAGGAAAAGGGCTGCTAGTGGCGCACCTGTTTTGACTACTAATGGCGCACTACTAGCATCACGCCATTAGAATATTTTACTAATGACGCTCCACAGGTGCGCCATTAGTATCTGGTATATATATACTAATGGCGCACCATGCAGTGCGCCATTAGTATATCCCACGGTGCGCCATTACTATCTAGCTTAGTAATTGCGCACCACATAGAAGTGCACCATTATTAACAAAAAAAATTCAATTTTTTTCCATAATTTTTTTTATTTTTTTTTCGTTTTTTTCTTAATCTCGAGTCACTATGGCTTAATCTCGGGTCAATATGCTTAATCTCAAGTCAAATGGCACTCTTTGGTCAAACTTCCCGAAAGGTCACTCATCCTCACACTACTCCAGCCCGAACACGCTTAACTTCGCAGTTCTATCCAACCCCAGCACCAGCTCACTTCACATGCACTTGTTGATATATATATCATATCAATCCTATTAAACCTTGTTAATGTCTAGGACTTTGTTCATGTTCATAAGTGTGAACAAATTTTGAAAAAATATTTCAAACTTCTCGGTCATATTACGTATCATATTTTGAAAAAAAAATCCAATTTTTTTGAAACCAATTTTTTTCTGTTACTAGTGGCGCACCTAGCAAATGGTGCGCCACTAGTAAGTTTGAATTTTTTCATTTTTCCGCCCTCTAGATCTTAAAAGCTCCATATATTTCGTTCTGTTAGGTTTTTGAATATGTTGAACGGGGTTCCCCCGGTTCAATACGTATGTAACTTTTCGAGCAGATGATTTTTCATATAAAAAGCTTTTTAATCAGAGTTCGTATGCAAAAGTTATGCTCATTTTACTAAATTCCAGAGAGATTTTGCAAATAAAGTCGAAATTCATATTTGTAAATTTTTCCGACAACTAGATCACATATCACATGGGAAACTTATTTTCTTTTATTTTTTTGGTATTTCCAGCATTTTTTTATTTTTTTAAACTGAAAAGGCGGTCTGGAGGGATGCATTTAGCACCAGGGTTAATAATGGCGCACCTGATGTGTGGTGCGCCATTAGTAGTTTTGAAAAAAAATAAAAAAAATTTGTTAGTAATGGCGTGCGCCATTACTAGTTAAAATTAATAATGACGCACTGTCCACTGGTGCGCCATTACTAACATTTTTTTTTCAAAACTACTAATGGCGCACGTTGGGTGTGGTGCGATTACTATGTCAACTAGTAATGGCGCACTATCTCATGGTGCGCCATTACTAACATTTTTTTTTTGAAAACTACTAATGGCGCACCACACACCAGGTGCGCCATTAGTAATATATATATTACTAATGGCGCACCTGTATCTGGTACGCCACTGCTATATAGCAATGGCGCACCACATACACGGTGCGCCATTAATGTCCATATCATCTATAGCCCTTTTCCTAGTAGTGGTTGCCGTATCGGATGATGGTGTTGGTTTCCATTACTTTCTCCTTCGTGCCGTCATTTGTGGAGTTCTTGTGGAGGGCTATCACAATGCGGCTGGTTGAAGAGGGAGGTTGGTTTCGTGGGTGGCCGGTGGGGGCATGTGTTCTGTAGGTGGTGGTGGTGGAAGTGCTTCGCTGATTTAGGACAGGCTAAGTTTTGGTTCCCTCTCTAGATATGGTGGGCTTCCTCTCAGGAATGTTCATGGTGGCGGTAAGGTCTCGATGTTCGACGTCGTGATTCGAATATGTTATAGGTTCTCGTTGCTTTGCATAGTGCCCAAGTTTGGTCATTCGGTGAGGGTGGTCGATGTGGCACCAAGAGGAGGTGCAGTGCTCATTAATTTCGGTGGAACATTGCCCTTCGGTGGCATTAGTTTTCCGTTCTCGCGATGTCACCTTGGTGATGGGATGCCCTTTGACGACGTTGCGACTCTCCTAGGTCTTCAAGTTGAAGAGGAATCGTTGGGCGGGTCGTGGACTTTTTCCTCTCCATTGTCTCGACGTCTGGTATTCATTCGATTGATCCAACAAGACTCCTCCGTTCTCTTCTTGGTTTGTTCCAGTTTTGTTTGGTGCCAGGTTCAAGGCTTGTACCGCTAGGCAGAGTTCATTTTGGTTCTCTTTGTTTCCTTGTTCCTTCTTGTGGGTGTCAGGTGCTACATCTTGTAGTCGTTGTGTTGTATCTTGTTCTGGTTTATGAAAATGAAAATGGTTTAGGCCGGCTTTTGCCCGCCGTAGCAACTTCAATAGAAATACTAGAGGGTGGGGCTTCATTATCAAAGATGTGTGTGGTGTGCAATGGCTGCTCTTGCAGGTAATTTGAAGCGTGTCTCGTGTGAACTTCACTTGGAAGCTTTTGCAATACTTTATGCCATAAAGACAACCACTGAGCTAGGTTGTGACTAAGTGATGACGGAGTGATGATAGAAATAGATTCTGTGCAACTGAATAACACAAGAATCTTTCAGCATTAGGGGCTATTTTCAAAGATATTAACATACAACTGCATGTGGTGTTTATGGATGTATGTTTGGCATCTTATCCCCGGACTTCTAATGGAGTCGCAAACATTATACATGCGTATGGTGTTAAACTAGGAACTAGTTTTGTGTAAGATTTGGCTTGGCCAGGTTCCATACTTTGTAAAATTTGTTGTTACTGGTGATTTGTCTTCCCCAATTGTACAATGGAATGCACTGGGGCATAAGAACATCTCCAGCGGCGTCCTCAACAGGTCCTTTTCAGGTGAATTTTTCACGCCGGCGCTCAAAAATTGGTCCAGTTGTGTCTCCGAGAGCTCGTTTTTCGCCGGTTTGAGTCGAAACTGGCGCCGACGCACCCAGACCGAACCCGGCACGCTAGGGGCGCCCGGGGGCGCCGGGCAAGCTTTTTTGGCGCGAAAGCGGATGGGCCCGCCGAGTCAGCGAGACGCCGCTTCGTCGCCCTCACCGCCTCGGTTCCCGCGGGAATCAATGCGAAGATTGGCGCGCTGCCGCGCCGGTCAGCCTCCATTGATGCCTCACGGGCGGCGCAGTAAACGCGCCCCGACGCGCGTCCAGCCACGCGTCGCCCGGCATGCAGCCCGTCGCCGCCCAGCTACGGCTATAAAAGGCGACCTCCCTGCCAGTGGACGCCACAGCTCTCATTTTCCCCCTCCCCGACGTAGATAGCAACACTCCCCTCTTCCCGACGACGAGAAAGATGGCCAAGAGCTACCCAGGCGATGGCGCGGCGGCGAACGGCTTCGGCCGCCGCCATCTCCAAGAGGCGGAGGCGCGCCTGTTCTACGAGACCGAGTACCCGGCACCCCAGCACATGCGGGTGCCGGGGACGTGGAGGCTGAGCGCCGGTGGCGTCCCGGTGCCACCGGTGCCCGAAGGAGCGGCGCGGCGGGCCGAGATCGCCCACATCTGCTTGTCCATAGCGGAGGAGCAGCAGGACGAACCGCGCTACGCCGCCGACAACTACCACCTCTGGGCCACGTACTTCCAACGCTGCCGCGAGGAGCAGATCGCCTCCACCAACGGCGTGATCCCGGGCGGCTGCCTCAACTCCGACGGGTGGCGCGAGTGGTGGGGCGTGCCAGGCCACACACTCGAGGCTGTCCTCGACCATATCGAGACCGGCAACATGCCGCGCCTCGAGTACCCGCCGCGTCCGTCCTTCTCTCGCCGTGGGAGCTCCTGGAGGCCGCGGCGAATGGAGTCGGGGTCGTCCTCGTCGTCGGGCTCCGGCTCACCGGCCGTGCTCCGCCCCGTCAAGCCCGAGCCGGAGGAGACGCCTCTCGGGCGCCGCACCCGCAGCGATGCCCTCGTCATGAACGAGGGTGCCCAGCCTTCCCCGCGTGGTTCCTTCCGCCTGGTCCAACCCAAGCCGGAGCCGGGGCTGCTCCCGGTGAAGCCGGAGCACGTCGAGATGGCGGACTCCGACGACGAGTCCGCCCTCAAGTGGGCGAAGGAGGACTACGTCCGGAAGCAGGTCCGTCGCCAGCACCGGCAGTACGCGGAGCTCCAGGCCCGGCGCCGCGAGCGCAAGGAGGGCGGCCTCATCGTCCTCGACAGCGACGAGGAGAATGAGGCCGGGCCGTCCAGTGCGCCATCGCGCCTCAGCGACCCTAGTAAGGGTTGCAGCAGGGATGGCGCCGGCCCAAGCCAGCCGTGCGACGACGACGACGACGGCGGCGGCGACTACACCCGCTTCTACAGGCTTTTCGGCATGTAGACGACGGCGGCGGCCGCGGCGGCGGTGGCGGCTAGGCGTAGTTTAGGCGTAGTTCAGCCGTAGTTTGCATGTTTTCATATTTTTTATACAAATTTCAATAAATGTTCGCCGTGTTTATGCAAAAATCGCGGAGTTTGCATATATTTTGTACGAAACATCGCCGAACCCAGCCGGCCTGTGGGCTGACGATTGGGAGCTAGATCGCCCCCACACGCCAATCTGACGCCGGCTCGCCGCCAAGCGGTTTTTTTCTTGACGCCCTGGAGGGCCGAACGGCTGGAGATGCTCTAAATGGCGGCTGGGAAGCCATGGCCGACGGCAATAGGGAATGACAGACGGTGGGTTGTGCCACGATAAGCTCCACGCGGGCCTGGGTAGGCAAAAAGCCCATTATGATCACGCTCAAGCCGAGGAAGCAAACCATCAGATCCATTCAGATATTTGAACATGTTTTTTTCCAGAAAAAATAGAACCTCAAATATGTTGAACGTCATTTTACTATAGATGATCCTCTACTGCCTTGCGCGAAAGAATTGAGGCAACGATCGGTCCCCTCCCGAGTTATTCGATCATGCATGCATGTACGTCCATGATCAGCTCGCCAATTCGTTGACTTAGTGCATCCCATTTGTCCATCATTTGCTACGCACAACCTCACGGCAAGGGGGGATCCTTGCATGCCTCCCCCTCTGCGCTTCACATCGCCATCCTCCTCGCAGCACTGTGGTCGCCACCCATTGTAGCACGTTGTGGTTGTAGTTTGCAACACCTGGTCGCCACGGCCACGATCCCGTGGCACACTGGCCCACCATCCCTGTCGCCCGGCGTAGGCTTCACAGCTCCCTCGTTGGCCTATGCAGCATCACAATTCCACCATGCGGGCTGCAACATCAGCACACACCAACATCACCGCACATTGGTTGGAGCATTGTAGGTCATCAGTCATAGCACACGGAAATAGCCTCTCGCAACACCCACTGGCGAGCTTGTAGCTCCCGCCGCCTCTCCAATGCAGCTCCAAGTCAACGCGGCCGTGAGCTACTGGGTGGTCTCCGACCCCTTGTCACTTGATTATACTCTTTGCCGTTCAAACAATACAGGTTTGTGCTAGGAAAAGCTTTTTCTTACATATAGTTCACTAAAACTTCTATTGCAACAATGATTTATCTTCTTGAGATGTCTTGTGGCCACCAAGTGTTTAATTCTTGATTGTTTTTCTTCATCCATACCAATTGGACGAGCATCTATCATCATTTTATGAACAAAAGATAGTTTTTTCACAAAGTTTAGATAAAAGAAGTACCCTCTGCTTACCTACAAGCGTAAGCACGCCATACTGTAATTGATGTGTGAACAAATCAATTTCATATCACTGACCTACACAATAAGGGCATTTCTAACCGATCCCTTACAACCAGTTGTAGGAGTAAAAATTCATTTTTACTCCTCTAATTGGCACCTAACCGATCCCTTATCTGCCGTAAGGGAGTAAATTGTTTGCTCCGGCGCCAACTTTCTCCCTAAATATACTCCACCGCTCGGCGGCTGAGTAAAAAGTTGTGCCTCTCCCCCGCGTCACCACCGTGCCTCCATCTTTGCTGGCACGCCTTCCGGCGACCCTCCGCCAACCCCGCCGCTACCTCGTTGCATCCCTTACCCCTCGCTTCCCTTTTGCCCATCATCGAGCCCATTTAGCCCCCGTTGCCGTCATCGGAATCAAGGTGTAACGTCGTCGCCGTTGCCATTCTTGATTTGTTGGATTTCTCTGTAGTTTCTTCTGTTTTTGCTGGTCACTGCATCTCACATTGCTGGAACACCACTGCAGGTTATTCCCTCGCGTCGCCGCCCGCCGGTTTGGTCAAAACGATAGCGGCCGGCCAGTGCACCAGCACCGCACTACAAGTGTTCGACGAATTGCCTAGGTGAGTTTTTTTGTTCGGTTCTCTTTGAACCGAACCTTCTGGATTGAACCTACCTCTTTGGATTGTAGATGAAGAGGTTGAGGGAGATGGTCTTGGTGGACTCTTCATCATCGAAAGAGGAAGAAGACGATGATGACTTTGACACCATCTTAGGCATGGTTATCAATGATGATGTCCAGCGGCCTAGGAGAGGATCACAGTTTGGCCGCATACAAACCAATCGTGACAAAGAGTAGGGTCATGCAAAGATCATGAGACACTACTTTCACCCAAAGCCAACCTATCCGAAGAAGTACTTTCGCCGGCGCTTTTGAATGCACACAAGTCTTTTTCTGACCATTGCAAAAGTCGTTGAGAGATATGATGATTGGTTCAAGCTCTGGGGAAATGCATGTGGAGAGATAAGTGCAAGCCCTCTACTGAAGTGCGTTGACGCTGTTCAAGTCTTGGGATATGGGTGTTCGGCCTATGCAATCAATTACTATGTCTGCATTGGTGGACATAATCTTGGGCGCTATTCGAAGGTTCAGAAAAGCAGTGATTAATGTCTTTAGCCCGGAGTACTTGAGAGCACCAACCGAGGAAGACACCCAGAGGCTGATGACCGAGAGTGAAGCAAGAGGATGGTCAGGCATGCTTGAATCACTTGACTGTATGCACTGGACATGGAAGAATTGTCCTGTAGGGCAGAAGGTTCAGTACAAAGGCCACTGCAGTGATCCAACCATCATTCTCGAGGCAATTTCATCGAATGATCTTTGGATATGGCATTCATTTGTTGGTTTGTCCGGCTCTCACAATGTCTTGAATGTGTTGGCAAGATCACCACTATTTTCTACGCTTATTAACGGTGAAGTCCTTCTTGCAGCTATTTGGTCAACATGCAAAATTACTCAATGGGTTACTACCTTGTGGATGACATCTATCCACCATGGGCCACCTTGGTCAAAATGATACCACGTCCAAAATGTAACAAAAAGCTGCTAGGAAAGATGTTGAGGAGTGCTTCAGGAGTGCTTTGCAATTATTCGTGGCCCTGCCGAGTACTGGAGCTCCAAGGTTCTATGGCAGATCATGACTTGATGCATCATATTGCATAACATGACCATTGAAGATGAGAGGGATATGCTTGAGAACTTTTGGTACATCACCAATGGGTGTCCGGTTGAGCCAGAGTATGATACGAACAGGATCATAACATTCCTTGAGGAGCATCGCAAGATTAAGAACTGTTATGCTCATGCTGAGCTCCAACAAGATATTGTTGAGCATCACTGACAACGTCTTAGTGAGTCCTAGTTGTTCTATCACATGCTATTTGCTACATCTAACCATTCAGCGTGTTTAAATTTGAATAATTCGGTTTGTAAACTTTGAATTCGGTTTGTAAACTATATTCATGATTTGCTTGAACATCCAAACTTATGTTTAGTTTCTATATGTGTTCTGATATGTAATTTCAATTTATACTAGAATTGCAAAGTTTAGAAAAAAATACTCTGTTAAATATAGGGGGTCGGCTAGGTCCGACCAAAACCTAACGGTTTACTCCGCCGGATACTCCACTATTTTTAGGGGGTCGGTTAGAAATGCCATAAGTAGTTACCTACTCATGCATGCTACTCACGGTACATGGCCTACATTACTTCTTCACCCAATTTTCCAGTCATAGCAACATCCACTCACCTATATAAACCCTTCACTTGTTAGCTCGTAAATTTCGCAGCCTACTTTCCATGCGTACACCTTAGCATGAATATGCTTATAGATCACAAAATATAGACAATTAGTTGCAATAATGTGTCAATGATATATTCATTTTAATGCTTAAGAGTGGTTCCCGGTCTAGAACTTGACGAAGAGCTCTGAGAATGAAAGGCATCGGAAGAAATGATACGTGGGAGGATGACGGCCAAAGAAATGACGACCCGTCGAGAAATCCCTTCCAATGATGTATGACGTCACAATAGATTAGGAGCATAGATGGACTCCTGACTAGGCTTCCCGTCAGTGCTCCTCGTTGCGCTGATGGCGCTGGAAGTGGTCCATCATTAAGAGGCTTAGCCCGCTATTTAAAACTTTCCTGCCAACTGTAACTTAAGTTCATTTCTTTTTTATTGCGCCATCTAGTTAACAAACTTCTTTTAAAAATAAAATCCATCTTTGTTTGTTTTACCTTCTTGTGAAGAGCTTGGTTCTTTTTTATAAAAAAGATTTGCTCGTTTGTCGCGATAGAGTGGCAACAAGTCCTAGCTTGAAGCAAGCCAACTAGCAGCAGAACCACCACCACCACTCCACCACCAACAGACCAACTACCAGTAGCCGCCACCACCTCCGCTCCAGTGCCGTGCGTCGGCGCGCTTATCTCTCAGACTCTCGCACGCTCACCATTCACACGGTGATCGTCCCCGCCAGGTCATTCGCCTCACCATTCACACGAACTCTTCCTTCACCGCCGCTCAGAGCGTGTGAGAGTCTGGGAGCGCGTCAAGCAAGTAAGCGAGCACTGCACGTTGTTGATCTTGGCCGTTTCGTTTAGTCAAAGGTGGTGGAGAGGCCGGTGGGGGACATGGCGGTGATCAGGAGTGGGCTCGGAGAGCTCTGCTGCGCGGGACTCCCTGCCAGGACGTGTTGGTGCTGGAGAACCACGACCAGCCCTGCAGCCGCCCACTCATTCGACTTCAAGAGGTTCCACATCAACTCCGGCCCCCTAGCTCATCTCCAATTTCTAGTCAGAGGCCGACAAGTCATTCCCCTCGCCCAGGTCACCCTCTATTAATTGGTTCCTCTGCAAATAACAAATGAAAACAACAAAATAGGGAAAAAAAATCTTCAGAGAAATTAACTCTGTCCTAATTGTGGCTGATGATGATTTGACCGGCCCTGCGGATCCTCTTGTGCTAGGCCAATCGGTTCGGTGTGCCTTGTATGACTCTTGGATGGTGGATGTCACCCAAGGCCAGTTCAACTCGCGGATAGGGCCGACTGATTTCCCCAAAGTTGAGTTAAAACCTGATTAATTTGCAATGAATTGTTCTGGACTCATCGATATGATGTTATCGATTGATCGAGTTGAAACTTAGTAGTGCTCTATCTTACTGCACTTTTGTTGGATGTTCTATGTTACACTTTGTATGAAAATGCTCTGGCCGTAATAGTGGTTTCCTAAAATACTACCAGGAGCTTTAGACCTATGGTTGTCTTGATGCAACCAGGGAGTGGATAAATATTCTAGTGAGTTCCTTATATTCTACATTTATTTTCTTAGGGGAAGAAGTCTTTTCAGTTGCCGAAATTGCTTTTGGAGCCTGAGCTCCATGGAGGCCTCCAAAAGCAAAATAAAAAATTCATGAAAACTCATATTTTTGCATTTCAAAAAATTCTGAAAAAAATACAGATATATATATGAAGGCATAATCCACACATGTGTAAATTTTCAGGACAAAATACGCAAAAAAAAAAACAAATCTGAAGTTTTTTAACATATGATACTGTTCATCCTCGCAGGCCATGAACTTGTCTTTTTTGTACAGGTCGTATTTCAATTTATTTCATCCTGACATTTTACACACATACACCTGACATCCATGTTTACTTGTACAAATTTTTTCAGATTATTCTGAATCCAAAAATTTCAATTTTTGATTTTTTTTAAATCGGCTTCCATAGAGGCCGAGATCCAAAACGCCACTCTCCTTCAGCTGTACCTAGACAGACTGAACTGCTGAAAAGACACATGTTGGCAAACGGGCATTGCATCACTTCGTTGTGCGTTTTAAATAGCATAATATACAATCAGCATGTGAATTTGTGCAAATATCATGATTCAAATGTCAGGCCAAGATTAGCATACCATGTTAACGACCGCCTGAAACCTCTGCTAATGCAGTATTACTACAAAACAATCTCAGGTCTCCACTCTTCATCCTAGGTGATTTGGGCATCCTTTCCACAGCGTCCAGCAGATATGCGCCTTGTCTGTTGCAGCCCAACATAAAAATGAGACCTCGGGGAGCCCTAGGCACCACGAAACTGCTACGCCGTTCTCAGAGATCGTTGATTCGCCAGATTGACCTCCTGTACTTTCTGCTCGCGGGCGTCAAAGTCTGACAGCAGTCTGTCTGCAGAAATGGTAAGTTGATAAATTCTGCCTGCTCAAATATCCTGTTTCACTTAAGTGCTTGTCCCAACCCCAACGTTTTTGCTTTACATGAAAACTCCGCAACATCAAATGGTAAGATATGATAACTGATCTCCTGGGTGCAAACTCCACAACAACAAATGGTAATATATGATAACTGATACAAAAATGCCATAACATGTCACACGTGACCACACGAAGTATATAGGTGGAGGCACCCTAAACACAATGGTTATGTACCTGCATTTATTTTTATTTTTCAGGGGGTATATGCATCTTGTTGGACTGTAATAAATCGTTCACATGCATGAAAACTAAATACATTAAAAAGCAGTGTATTGTGATAATCAAATAAAAGAGATAGAATAAATAAGTAGTGATGCATTTGTTTCTGAGAAAAGAAAAACTAAATGTGGCTGTTGGGTGCTTG
Source organism: Triticum dicoccoides (assembly GCF_002162155.2). Taxonomy (NCBI): domain Eukaryota; kingdom Viridiplantae; phylum Streptophyta; class Magnoliopsida; order Poales; family Poaceae; genus Triticum; species Triticum dicoccoides. The sequence continues at coordinate 584,897,344 of NC_041380.1, forward strand.
TCCCAACCCCAACGTTTTTGCTTTACATGAAAACTCCGCAACATCAAATGGTAAGATATGATAACTGATCTCCTGGGTGCAAACTCCACAACATCAAATGGTAATATATGATAACTGATACAAAAATGCCATAACATGTCACATGTGACCACACGAAATATATAGGTGGAGGCACCCTAAACACAATGGTTATGTACCTGCATTTATTTTTATTTTTCAGGGGGTATATGCATCTTGTTGGACTGTAATAAATCGTTCACGTGCATGAAATCTAAATACATTAAAAAGCAGTGTATTGTGATAATCAAATAAAAGAGATAGAATAAATAAGTAGTGATGCATTTGTTTCTGAGAAAAGAAAAACTAAATGTGGCTGCTGGGTGCTTGTCCCAACCCCAACGTTTTTGCTTTAGATGAAAACTCCGCAACATCAAATGGTAAGATATGATAACTGATCCCCTGGGTGCAAACTCCACAACATCAAATGGTAATATATGATAACTGATACAAAAATGCCATAACATGTCACATGTGACCACACGAAATATATAGGTGGAGGCACCCTAAACACAATGGTTATGTACCTGCATTTATTTTTATTTTTCAGGGGGTATATGCATCTTGTTGGACTGTAATAAATCGTTCACATGCATGAAAACTAAATACATTAAAAAGCAGTGTATTGTGATAATCAAATAAAAGAGATAAAATAAATAAGTAGTGATTCATTTGTTTCTGAGAAAAGAAAAACTAAATGTGGCTGCTGGGATTTGAGCCCAGGTCTCCACGGCCACAACGTGGAATTCTCACCACTAAACTAAAGCCACTTCAAGTGACATAATTTTGTAGTTGTCCAATATAATATCAAAGTCGTGGGTGTATGACTTATTAGCTTTTCCACATCAAATCAATCCTTAATAATTGGTGGCTCTGTTGAACACTCCCTTAAAACACGCCTACTCACCTACATTTTTTCATGTGTACAATTCTGAAGATTTATTTTCACCATTTGGTCTAACCACAATATCAGGAAAATATTCTTTCAGTTGATCCAACAGTAATGCCTGTCATGGCATGCCTTGTTGGTATCATGCTCCATGAAAAATGGATGTCTAGATAGTTGGCATTGGATTATGACTTGTAAGACTTAGCTTTTCCACTGATTAAGCATTAATGACTTTGCTGAACTCTCACTTGAAATGCGCCTAACATATTTCAAATAAATAGTTCCGAAGTTTTTATTTCCATCATTTGGTCTAATTACAAAATATCAGGTTTGCATGTTTGCAGAATGATACAACCCAGGGAGCTTGCTCAAGTACCCTCTTGGCAGAAGTGGAGTAATAATTGACGCCCTTGTGCAGGGTATCAAAAAGTTTGGTAGGAATTTTCATATCACTAACCTACACAATAGAAGTGCATTATTATCACCCACTTCTCCAACCTACACAATAGTAGTGCCTGGCCTGCATCTGCTCACAGAACATGGTCCACATTATTATCAGACACTTCTTCTCGATCCATAACAATGCATTCCCCTATATAACCCCTTCACTTGTTAGCGAGTGAATTTCTATTCCACACTCCGCACTTGTTTCTTAGCATCGATACAGTAGGTTTGGTTATACATCACAAATTTCTACATGGCTGATGAAAAGATCATGTCAATACTACATTCCTTTAGTGCTCAATATTGGTTCCTGCCCGAGAACATAGCAGAAAACTGTGAGAATGAAAGGCATCCAGAGAAATGCAACAAGAAAAGGAGAGCAGGTTAGTAGAAGAAATGACGACTTGTCTAGTCTCACGATGTGGACCAGTTAGCTATTACTATAGACTAGGACCAACTCGTGTCTTCGTTGCCCTGCGGCATCAATGGCTCACTGGCCAACGATGATTAATTGTCGTGTTGCGAATATCATCGTCACATTCGTGGCCGTGTCTCGGCTTGAAAAGAATTCATTATCCGCCCACGATGAGAATCTTCTGCCAATTCTATTTTTTCCCTCTACTTAACCAGCTTTCTTTCAAAAATTTATGTTCATTTCTCACGGTTGATTGGAAAAACATATAAAGTAGTTAGTAAGACTAGAGAGCCCGGCCGCTTATGTGAGGAGAGAAAGGGCGGCGAGGGGCCACGTGTCCCCAGTCGTTGTCTCACTCAAGGGCTCCACTCCCCTCCTCTTCCACACCCAAATTCAAGCCCTTGCCGCACCTGCACGCACCACCTCTACTTCCGCACTGGGCTCCCTGTACTGCACACTCACATGCACCACCACCCTCGTGTAATCCAGCCACCAACCGTAGCTCCAGTTTAGTACCATGTCGGTGCCGCGGCACACTGCCCAGTGGTGGAAAACCCCACCCGCACTCGCCACCCAGGTATGTACTATTGCCCCGCCACTCACACCATCTCTTTGTTGGCCGCCAATTCAGACCGTGTAAGAGTGAGCGCATCAAGCAAGAAAGCAATTTGGCCATCACCATCGTCGTTTCATTTTGTTTTAGGGTGCAGTGGCCGCAGGCGGACGTGGTGGTGATCGAGAGTAGGCTTGACGGGCTCTGCTGCGTGGGGCTCCTAGCGAGGTACAACCAAGAGGTGGTTGTGCTTGAGAGCCATGACCAGCCTAGTGGCGCCGCCCACTTGTTCGATCATTAAGGGGTTCGACTGGCATCTAGTTATGTACTAGTCCTAGATGAGTGTAGTGAAAGTCAGAAACCCATTTTTGTTTACATGATAATATCATCTTTTGTAGCCCCGCTCCTCTAAGTGGTGTTTTCATCACTCTTCTACAAAGAGTTTGATGTGAATAAGCACGGCCTGGAACATTGTTCATATTATTTGACTACAGGGTGAGTGTGATTTACAGTGCAAGTTTCAGCTAGTAACTTCGTCACATCTAGTATCAAAGCTCGCTACTAACTTTCAGCTTTGTTGCATAAAATAACCATGGAAATGAGGTAAGACAAGTAATTGGGCCGAGTAAATGTCCAATCAAGCGAGCGCACACCGGATTTCTAGTTGAGAAGTTTGATGCATCTACTCTCTTTTACCGTTTTCTTCTGCAAATATTTTGCTCCAAAACCCCATGTTCTTCAAGTGATTGCCGGATGGATCATTGACCAAAACATTATGGTGTGTTGCTGCAATGGACGCATTGGTGTTGTATATCTTTCAATCTATGCAAAGGACTCACCTAGACGTATGTACCATAAGCTTGTGTTTAACATACACGATAGACTAGGAACATCGACAAAGCTGCAGCCTCTTCAACCTCGACTTCTCGTGATGACGCTCCTCGAACCTGTGGCGACCCATGTAGCGGCCACGGATGATTAAATGTCATTTCTCCGTGGAAACATTCGGTTGCGTTTGTGGCCTTGTTTAGGCTTTAACAAATTCCTAGATGTCCTGAACTTGACAATCTTCATCCATTTCTCGTTGTTTTACCTTCTGGGTGACAACTTTTCATTTTCATTTTCTTGTTCATTTTTCGCAGTAGATTTCAAAGAAGTTGAACCAAACCAACTAGCATCAGGTGTGAGGTGAGAGAGCTCAGCCACAAGGTGAAAAAGGGTGGTGAGGCGCTACATTTCCCGAGCCGTCGTTTTACTCGACACTTCAAATCCGGGGAAAAAGGGAGGCATACCTTGGCTAGGGATGGGGTAGTGCACGCACGACGGCGACCACACGACAGTTGTGCGTGTCTTCCTTGTATCCACGGGGATCGAAACTGGCAGGTGGGACAAAGCCTTGCCAACGGTTGAGCTTTCCACGATGCCTTCACATCTTCCATGTCTAGACGTCGTCGAAGGCAATTCAGACAACATGTATTTTTGCAGGTCTTTACACGAGATGTTGGACACCCGTTTTGGGTTCTCGCCATCCAAATCGAGTCCACACGTCCATTTCTACGAACTGCTAGAGTTGCTCTCCTTTTTTGTGGGAAAAGAGAATCATTGCTTAAACATGGAGATTACAATCGTTCTGATACAGAAAATGAATTCATTCAAGTTGGATGAACTCATATACACAGCTAAATGAACAAAACTTATGAACTATCCTCATGTTACATGAAAGGGTATCCTCTTCCCTTACCTACAAGCATAAGTGCACACTGCTAGAATTGGTTGATGAGACAAAGCAATTTTCATATCACCGGCCTACACACTAAGTAGTGCCCGACCTGCATCTACTCACAGAACATGGTGCACATTATTATCTTCACCCACTTTTCCATCGATAGCAACTTTCACTTGTTGGCGCAAACCCGGAAATCATACGCACAAGATAACCCAACTCGAGCACGAACTCAGAGCAATGGCGACGAACGCCGCGGCCGCGATCCGGCCTGTATCTTGGCAACCTTTATTCACTTGTTGTGAGGAGGACAACTAGCCAACTAACTCAACCGGCCACACATGACCCGGCCGTGCATGTGGTTGAACGAACCCAAGATCAGAATTATACTAACATCACTCTCCTATATAACCTCTTCTCTTGTTAAACGGTGAATTTCTAGTCCACACTCCACACTTGTTTGTTAGAATCAATACAATAGATTTGGTTATACATCACAAAATGTTAGACGGATGACAAGAGTGTGTCAATACTACGTTCATTCAATGCTTAATATATTTTTGTCGAAGAAAATAGGGAAGAGCTTTGAGAATGAAAGGCATCAGGAGAAATCCTACAAGGCAAGACAAAGAAGTGAGCAGATGAAAGGAAGACTTATGTAGTCATACCATGTTGTACTGTCTAATATTAGCATAGACTAGGATCAACTCCTATCTCTATTAGCCAGCGACGCTCCATGGATCTACAGTGCGATCCAACACAGTAGCCATGGATGATTAAATGTGGTCGTGTTGCAAATATCCTCAGTCACATTCGTGGCTTTGTCCAGGCTTCAAAAAAAATCGCAGCCCACCCATGGCGACAATCCTATGCCCATATCTCTTTTTTTACCAGCTTTCATTATTATCTAAAATTTTCTTATAGTTGATTGCAAAATCATATGAAGCTCGTGAGGTCGGACAGATCAGACGATCAAATGAGGGGAAAGAGACCGACAAGGTAACAATTGTCCCCAACCGCTACCTCACTCAAGCGCTCCACTGCCCTCCTCTTCGTCACCCAAACTCTAGTCCTAGATGCGCACACGCGCACCACCTCTGATTAACGAGTGTGATGAGACCGCCGGCCTAGATGGTTACCGCCACACTGACCTCCCCCAAGTTGCACCTTCGTACACACTAGCACTCCAGACCAGTGAGGCGCCATGTGGTTCCAATCACTGCCTCACTCACACGCTCGACACTGCACTCCATTTTGTCTTCTGATTATCTCGTCCATCTAAACTCAAAACCTTATGGCGCATAGCACCTTCACATCAACGACGACTAGTCCGTCTGCCAAGATGGCCTTTGTTCCACTGCCCTGCACGCGATAGCACCACCACCCTACCATCGTGCATGGCCAATAGCCACCACATCTTCTCCGATCTAGCGCCAACTCAGGGTAGTCACGGGAGGTGACTAACCCCTTGCCACCCGAGTATGTCGCCAATCATTCTCACGGTATATAGCAAAAAACTACCACTTTATGAGCTATGTCTACAAAAAACTATCACTTTTAAAAAAATAAAAACACCATCACTATTTTGGTTGGCTGTTCCAAAAAACCCAAGTGAATGAACCATTAAGTTTTAATCAAAATTATGGCAGCTCGGGTCCACTCGTCGGGTTGACCGTTATCTTTGACCGTTAGGTTGAATGTTAACAGATTATGACAGGTGGGCCCCACACATTTTTGTAGTGCATTCAGGTCCCTATAGAAAAAATAAAAGCAATCAGGTCCCTGTAATTTTATTAAAAAAGCAATCGGGTCCTTGTGAAAAAGTATAAAAAGCAATCGGATCCCCGCCGGCAAGCTCATCGCTGGAGCCGACGAAGGGACCATGTGCACGTCGTCCGTCATTGCTCTGGAGGCGGAGCTCGAGGGCGTTCCGGCTGTTGCACACGGTGGAGCCGCTGCTCCTGTTGTTGCACGTTGTGGCTCCCGCTCCTCCCGTTGTTCTGTTGTTCATGGCTGAACATGGAGGGGCGGCAGCAGTAGGTGACAATGGCGCTGCGGGGATTGGTGGGGTGAAGGGAGGCGGTGGTGGGTTAGCCACACCCTGCGACGACGCATCCGCGTCACGGCGCTGGTGGAGGCCGTTGCGGCTTCGACGGTGTGTCGCCGATGCAGTGGCATTGTCAGAAGCAGGTGGTGCACGAGGTAATGCTAATGGCAGCAACGGTGCCAGGCCGTCTTCGTCTAGCTCGGCGTTGCAGAGCTTCACGCAGTGGCGACAGCCGGTGCACCACCCGCCGCACGTGGCCTCGTCGGCGTCAGTGGCGGCCACGAGGTGGCTCGCGGCGTGGGGTATTCTCGGTGGGGGAGGTGGTGCCAGCCATGGCTGCTCCGGTCTTGGGTCTGCTCGGCCGTGGCGGCGCCGGCTGGCTCGGGAGAGGGTTAACATTTGAGAAAAAGGTAAGAAGAGGGAGAGGAGAGGAGAGGAAGAAGAGATGGCTTACATGTGGGCCTCACTTGTAAGCTAACAGTAAAATAGACAGTCAACAAATGGTTTGGTTAGGAGCTCGGCTGACCTGTCATAATTTGAATTAATTCTAAACCACATGATAGTTTGGGGTTTTTGGAACAGCGAACCAAATTTGTGGTAGTTTTTGAAAGATTAAAAAAGTGATAGTTTTTTGTGGACATAGCCCATAACGTGATAGTTTTTTTGCTATATACTCCATTCTCACCAAATCTCTGCCGTTCAAACAGTACATACACTATTAGAAAAAACAGCACACACGCATGCCAGGAAAAGCTGGTTGTTCAGGCCTTAAGGAAAGTCTTTTCTCACATATAGTTCATTACTATTTTTACTGCAATAATAATTTATCTTCCTTAGACACGTTCTAGTGACGACTCAGTTTGTAACGCAGACATATGTTTCTGTGTCTTTAACTCTTGATATTTAAATGCACCTTGTACGTTTCGTTCATCGATAGCAATTGGACGAGCTTCTGTCCGCACTTCATGAGCAAAACATATTTGCTCAATAAAGTTTATATAAAAAGTACTCTCCACAATCTACAAGCGTAAGTGTATAACATATATAATTGATGTGTGAAATAAATCAATTTCGTATCCCTGACCTACACAATAAATAGTGCCCCACTCATTTGTGCTACTTACGGTACAGTACATGGTGTACATTACTTCTTCAACCATTTTCCCATCCATGGCAACATCCACTCACTTACAAAACGTTCGCTTGTTAGCTCTTGAATTTGATAGTCTACATCCCAGCCTCGCATCTTAGCATGAATGTAACAAGTGTGCTTGTACATAAAAAAATTAGATGATTAGTTACAAGAGCGTGCCAATGCTGCAGTAATCTAATGCTTAATAGTGGTTCCTGGTCAAGAACATGGTGAAAAGGTTTGAGAATGAAAGGCATCGGGATAAATCATACATGCGATGCGAGGACGAAAGAGTGGGCCGAAGAAATGACGACTCGGCCAGCAATATCTTTCATCCCCGTATGATATTACAATAGATTAGGAGCATCGACGGTCTCATGCCTTGGCTTCCCGGCTATGCTCTTTGTTCCCCTCATGGCACTTGTACATCAATGAACGGATCCTCGTCTTGCAGTGGATATTTTCGGTCGTAATTCTGGCCTTTTTCTAGGTTTCTTGAAGTTGATAGGTGTGAAACAAAGAGAAAATAGATTGGATCGACACACCTAGCACGGTGGTCTCGTGATCATTATATAGGGCGCCTCTAGGGCTGCCGCTAGGGTTTACAGAGGATAAGTACAGGTTGTTATACAAGATAACTACATCCCTAGATACTAGCCATATCTGATAACTATACAGTTTAACATTCCCCCTCAATCTGAACTTCCCACACAAAGATTCAGATTGTGCCTATTTAAAACAAATGGCGTCTCAGCTAGATGCTTTGTGAATATGCCCGCAACTTGATCCTTAGAAGATATGAACCGAACATCAAGTGCCTTGGCTGCAACTCATTCACGAACAAAATGGAAGTCCACTTCTATGTACTTGGTTCTGGCATGGAATACCGGATTCGCAGATAGGTAAGTGGCTCCTAGATTGTCACACAACAGAACAAGACGTCGAGAGAGGAAGACCCCAAGTTCACCAAGGACTGACTGTATCCATATTACCTCAGCTGTTCCATTCGCAAGTGCCTTGTACTCAGACTCCGTGCTTGACCTGGACACCGTAGCTTGCTTTCTTGAATTCCACGAGACAAGGTTAGGTCCAAGAAAGACTGCAAAGCCACCTGCATCTGAAAAACAGCTTATCAGCATGGAGGGTGACTTTCGAATAGACAGGCCCATACTGTGAGTATACTTCAAGTATCTCAAGATCCTCTTTGCTGCTGAAAGATGTGCAGTCGTGGGTGCATGAAGAAACTGACAAACACGGTTAACTACAAAGGAAATGTCTAGCCTCGTGAGTGTTAGATATTGGAGGGCTCCAACCAAGCTGCGATACTTGGTGTTGTCATCCTGAGACAGTGGATCACCACTGTCCTTACTAATCTTCTCACTGGAGGACATGGGCGTCGTAGAGACTTTACAATTTTCCATGTTGGCACGACGAAGAATATCGCTGATATACTTCTGCTGAGACAGAACAATTCCCCCTGGCGATGACTCCACATGGACTCCAAGGAAATAATGCAAGGGGCCCAGATCCTTGAGAGCAAAAGAGGCTTGAAGATCGGCAAGTAGCTTGGTAGTAGCAGGAGGAGAGGAGCTGGCCACAATAATGTTGTCGACATACACAAGCATGAAAATGGTGACACCACTCCGGTTGTAGACAAAGAGAGACGTGTCAGCTTTGGATGCTATAAAACCAAGTTGTTGGAGCCAAAAACTGAGCCGAGAATACCACGCTCGAGGAGCCTGTTTGAGACCATATAGAGCCTTGCGAAGTTTGCACAAATGATGAGGCACCGAAGGATTCACAAAACCAGGAGGTTGGCGCATGTATACCTCTTCTTGGAGAATGCCATGAAGGAAGGCATTTTGAACATCCAACTGACGCAAACACCATCCTCGAGAGACTGCAATGGAGAGAACTAGGCGCACAGTGACAGGTTTAACAAACGGGCTGAACGTGTCGTCATAGTCCAAGCCATAGCGTTGTTTGAACCCCTTTGCAACCATATGTGCCTTGTAACGATCAATAGATCCATCCGGTTTGTGTTTGATCTTGAACACCCACTTGCAATCAATGACGTTGACACGAGGAGGAGGAGGAACCAAAGTCCAGGTGCCATTTTGTCGGAGAGCATCGAGCTCAAGTTGCATGGCCAGACGCCACTCCGGTGAGGAGACCGCTTCACGATGATCAGTTGGTTCCCGCAGGGCCAAGAAGGCACGTCGGGAGTGATTGTACGTGACAGTACCATCAGTGCGTTGCAACGGTTTGCGAGTGTGATCACGTGTGCGCGTCGTCATTGTATGCACAGGTGGAGAAGAAGATCCGGTGGCCACAAAAGATCCGGGTGGAGCGCATGCAGATGAGCGCCCAGGCGAATCCCCCTGGAATCCCGTGTCGGATGAGGAAGGCGACGCGGCCGCCAGATCCTCCTGGGATCCAGCGCCGCCAGCAGCAACGGCCCGCTCCGCAGGCGCCAGGTGGACAGCAGCCTGGGGTGAATCGGGAGGCACAGCGGTCTGCGCAGGGGTGGTCCCCACCACCACGTGAGGCGGACACGCGCATGCAGAAGCCGACACGGGAGGCGCCCCGGTCCGCTCGCCCGCAGGAGACACGGGATTGGCGGGGGGCGGAGACCCGGGCCCAGTCTGGTCGCCTGGCGCGCGGTCCCCTGTTGTCACACGGTCGGCCGCCGCCACGTCGCTGTCGCCAGGTGACACGTGATCCAAGGCGGATGCGGCGGCAGATCGGGAGACAGGATCAGCCTGGGAGTCCGTGGGAGGGATTTTCTGCGCCGAATCGGTACCTGCATCCAAATTAGTTCGAGAAACAGGTGCACCATAGTTCATGTGGTCATGTGGAAATAAAAGTATGGCATGTTCAGTGACGCGGGGTGGTATTGGAGAGGGTTGAGCATTGGCAAAAGGAAAAATTTGTTCATCAAAAGTAACATCTCATGATATATATATACGAGCGGTAGGTACGTGAAGACATTTATAGCCTTTGTGACGAATACTGTACCCGACAAACACACACTGCTGTGATATAAAAGCAAGTTTCTGAGTGTTATACGGGCGTAGGTTAGGCCAACATGCACATCCGAACGTGCGAAGGGATACGTAGTCAGGCTTGGTGGAGAACAATTTTTCCATGGGACTCATATTACCAATGACACGGCTAGGTAGTCGGTTGATAAGATAGCATGCAGACAAGTACGCCTCGTCCCAAAAACGGAGAGGCATAGATGCATGCGATAATAAGGAGAGACCCATGTCAATAATGTGACGGTGCTTCCTTTCGGCCGAGCCGTTCTGTTGGTGTGTGTGGACAGGAGACGTGATGAGCAATGCCAAGTTGCCGAAAGAATGTGTTGCTAAGCTTTTCGTATTCCCCACCCCTGTCTGATTGAACACACGGGATTTTACGAGAAAAGAGGCATTCAACATGGGCAAGAAAATCACGAAAGACATCAAACACATCACACTTTCGTTTGAGAAGATAAATCCACACAAATTTACTATAATCATCAATAAATGAAACATAGTACTGGAACCCACCAGAGGAGGTTTTGGCAAGTCCCCACACATCTGAAAAAATAAGTTCCAAAGGAAACGAAGAAACACTCGAAGATCTAGGGAAAGGTAGCTGATGTGCTTTGCCTTGTTGACAAGCATTACACACATGGGTCAAAGCCCGACTTGACGATGCTAGTTTATTGGACGCCAAAACATGCTGAACGACTTGTGTGGATGGATGCCCAAGCCTAGCATGCCAATCTTCAGCAGAGAGTCTAACTGAAGATAGGGCATGAGAACGTGAAGGCCGAATGGGATAGAGCCCATTTTCACATCTGCCTTGAAGAAGAATCCTCTTGGTTGTCAAATCCTTCATAAGAAAATGAGTAGGATAATATTTTAGATAAGCATGATTGTCAGTGGCAAGACGATTAACAGAGAGGAGGTTCTTATCGGCATTGGGAACATGTAGTATGTTGCGAAGTTTAAGGTTGGCAGAGGGAGTAGGAAGGAGAGCATGACCACGATGAGCTATGTGCAAATCTGATCCTTCGGCAGTGTGGATGCGTTCCCTTCCAGGATACTTCTCCCTCACGGTGAGGTGGTCCAAGTCCGACGTGATGTGGTCGGTGGCCCCCGTGTCGGTGAACCAGGTTGGATCGCCGAGGATGGATGGCGGTGATGCAGCTGCTAGACCCGCCATCTTGGAGTGTTGGGGTTGGAAGGCGTGGTTGTAGCGTTGAGCACACTCCCAGGCATAGTGCCCGGAACCCCGACAGAGTTGGCACTGCAGACGTGCATCCCCGCCACCACCCTGGTCACCGCGGTCACCACCATGGTTGCCATTCCCGTTCTGGCGGTTGCCACCGCCACCGCCGCGGTCACCGCGATACCCGCCGCGGTTGTTGTTGTTGTAGTCACCGCGGTCACTGGAGTTGCCACGGCCCTTGCCGCGGTTGGTGGTGTTGCCGTTGTGGTCGTGAACGACATAGTTGGCGGAGGAGCCGCCCGTGTGGAGTTGAAGACGAGTCGTGTGATACTCACGGCGACGCTCGAAGGAGATGGCATGGGAGTAGAGCTCGCCCAGCGTCATGACGTCAATGTGGGTCGTGATAGCCGTGATGAGGGGCTCGTAGTCGCTGTCGAGGCCGGTGATGAAGGCGGTGATGATGTCCTCCTCGCGCATGGGACGGCCCGCAGCAGCGAGCTGATCGGCGTTGGAGCGGATCTTGGCGAAGTAGTCGACCATGGAGAGGTTGCCCTTGCGGAAGTTCATCATGTCCATCTTGATCTGCACCACGCTGGCGCGGCAGTGCGTGACGTACATCTCCTCGAGGTGCGCCCAGATGGCACGGGAGGTGTCGAAGAGGTGGACCTGCTGAAGCACATCGTCGGTGAGCGAGGCGAGCAGGTAGCTCGGGATGATTTGATCCTGACGAAACCAGGTAGCATACTCCGGATTAGGGGCGTGCTCCCCCTTGTCATCAGGCGGGAGGAGGCGATCTGGGGTAGGGGTGGTGCCGTCGACATAGCCGGTGACGCCAGTGATGCGAAGGGGAGGAAGGATTTGAGCTTTCCAGAGAAGGTAGTTGGAGGAGGTGAGTTTGGCAGTAATGAGGCTAGCAGAGGGTTGGGGAACAGCGGAAGACGGTGGCGCCTGGAGACCAGTCGGCATGGGCAGAGAAGCAAGGGTCGAGGAGGTCATGGCGGCGGAGGAGGGAGAACCCATCGTGCAGTTATGCGAGATGGCCTGATACCATGTGAAACAAAGAGAAAATAGATTGGATTGACACACCTAGCACGGTGGTCTCGTGATCATTATATAGGGCGCCTCTAGGGCTGCCGCTAGGGTTTACAGAGGATAAGTACAGGTTGTTATACAAGATAACTACATCCCTAGATACTAGCCATATCTGATAACTATACAGTTTAACAATAGGTCCACCAACCGCGACTTCGGTCCTTTTCTGTGTCTTGTGTCTTCTTGTTCAGTAGATTCTTGTAAAACAATACAAAAATTCATTTCTATTTGTTTTATCTTCTTGTTAAACTGCTTGTTTCTTGTAAAAATAAAATCATTTTCATTTCTCGGGGTAGATTACACAATAAGTCGAAGGTTTGAAGCAAGCAAACTACTCCAGTAGTAACAAAACAAGGTGAGGTGAGGCGAGAGAGCTCAGCCGCGGGGGGAGAGAGGTTGGAGATGCGTCATGTGTCCCCAACCACTGCCTCAGTGCTCCACTCATGCTCCATCTTCTCCACCCAAACTTGTGACCTTGTCATGCGTGCCACCTCTGATCCAGTGGCGATGAGACCGTCAGCCCAGATGGTTTTCTCTGCATTGGCCTCCTCTTCGTCACGTGTCAACTGCCACCCTCACGCGTGCCTAGCGACAGCAGCAGCCACCGCCGCTCCAATGCCACGATGTGTCAATGTTGCCGCTCATTGCCCGGTGGTGGCCGCCCCCATATGACCTTGTCGTGCGTGTCATCGTCGTCGTTGTTTCATCCAGGGTGGCTGAGAGGGCAGAGGCAGAGGTGGTGGTCACCGAGAGCAAGCTCGAAGAGCTCTGCTGCACGGGCCTCTGGCGAGTTTCTTGACAAAACATAATTTCTCAAGAAAGTTTTCTTGAAAAAACATAATTTCTCAAGAAATTTTAGATAAAAAGGATCCTCCACAATCGAATATCTATTTCTGAGCTTGGGCTCATCTGCAACTGGTGAACAACATTATAACTGTGATGTGTACATATTATTATAACTGCGATGTGTGAAATAAATCAATTTCATATCACTGACATACACAATAAGTAGTGTCCCACACATCTCTGCCGTGATGGTACATGGCATACATTATCTCTTTACCCACTTTCCCACCCATATTAACATCCACTAACCTATATAAACCTTCAGTGGTTTGCTCATGAATTTCATATTCTACACTCCACGCTTACACCTTAGCATGAATATAATATGTTTTCTTACACATCACAAAATTAGATGATTAGTTACAAGTGTGTGTCAATGCTATATTCATTTAATGCTTAAAATATGACGAAGTGTTCTGAGAATGAAAGGCATCAGGATATATGATATGTTGGAGTGTGAGAAAGTGGGCTGAAGAAATGACAACTCGTTGAGAAATTCCTTTAGATCCGGTGTGATATTACGATGTATTAGGAGTACAACTGCCGATCCCTGTACACCATCTATCAAATCATTGTAGTGCCGCGGGTGTAAATCATTGTAGGTTTCTAGAAGTTCATAGGTTTGTCTCCCATTTTTAGACTCGCTCCCTCGCGTCGCCCTCTCGAGGGCGACCAACCCCCCCCCCTGCCTCCTTTCCTTCTTGTTTCCTGTCCTCGCCGCCGCGGGAGACCGGCGCCGGGTCCCCCGCGCGGACGCCGATGAGGGTGGCGGCGAGGCCCTCGGCCGCGACGCCACTTGGGCTCGGGCCTAGGGTTTGAGGCGGCGGCCTCTGCTGGTGAGGGCGGCGTCGTCCTAGCGGCATGCAGCGCTCGCCGGAGTTGAGGGCCGTGTCTACTCGGTCGCGCGGGCGGCGAATTGGCGGTGGACGCGGGCACCGCATGGGAGGATCTCCTGCTGATCTCCTTCGCCAGATCTGAAGAAGGCGCCCCCGTGCTGCTGCTTCCTCCTCGTCAGTCCGGCCGGGTCCGGTGGCGGACTGCGCGGATGTGGGGTTGGGAGCTCTGGATCGGAGTAATTTCTTGGCCGGCTGCGGCGGCCACGACGTCGGCGGCGCTCCAGGCGCTGTTTCCTTCTTGAAGGCGGCTTCGAGATCCCGTTCCCTCTTCCTTGTCCTCCCCCTGCACCCGGGTGAAAACCCACAACTTTGGTTGGGCGGCGGCGGTGCCCGGCTCCGTCACCTTCTTGAAGGCGCCGCTTTGGGTCCGCGGGGAGGTGGGACAGCTGCAGCGCGTTCTTGGCGTTCCTGATGGCGGCGGTTCTCTTTAGTGGTGTCGCTTCGCCATGGCGGTCGGCTGAGTCCGGCTCTCGTGGTGATTGTGGTGCTCAACTCTTCGTCGTGTCTTCCTGGGGTGCTCTCGTCCTATTCAGAGAGGCTGGAGATGGAGCAGCTTCATCTTGCTGGGAGCTTCGGTGAAGATGTCAAGTCATGCCTGACCAACAGGTGCTACGCTTTGTCATGCCTAGTCGGCAGGTGCTACACATGACAGATCTTCCAAAGACTTCAAGATGTGTCCGCTGGTGGTACTTGGCAGCATGGTGCTGAGGTGTATCAGTGGCGACCGCAACGTGCTCAGTTGTTTGCACGCAGGGAGGAGGTGCCGTTGGGTGCCGTGGTGGCGTCGACGATAGCTGGACCGAGCAAGGTTTATGCATCAGTACAGTTCTGAAGATGGAGCGGTGGCAGTTGGCGGCGGCGGCCTCTGAGTGCACGCCGGACCGGTGAGACCCATACCCGGCAGGCGTCCTGGATGGGACCTCAGGTCTTAGATGTTAAGTTTGGTTGCGATGTCTGTTTGGTATTAGACTCAGGATATCTGCGTCCTTTCATCAACTAGATAGAGTTGCTTAGACGACGGCTTTAGCCTTACTGTTGTATTACTTTGTAAGGTCTTGTGAGAATAATTAATAAAGTGGCCGTATGCATCTCCCAGATGCAGAGGCCGGGGATCATCCTCCTTTTCTAAAAAAAAAGAAGGTCATAGATTCAGACGACGGCTTCTGGATTCTTCGGTTTCTCGATTCGTGCCGTCTTCTTAACTGGCTTCTGTTTCTCGATTCATTTTTATGTGTTTTACCTTCTTGTTGACCAGTTTCATTTTTGAAATTCAATTGTTCTCATTTCTTGTTGAAGCGAGCCAACTACTCCATAATTTCAGAAAAAATTTAGCACCAACCAAAATTACCGAAATTCAGTGAGTTTCAATACTAAAGTTAACCAAATATTTTTTTAAATTGAAAATTATTTAAAAATATATTTGAATTCATATGTGCTGCTGAAATTGCTGAAATAGTTTGGCTAAAAGATAAATATTTCAGTATCCACTAAAAAATTAATGAAATTCAATAAATTTCGTCGAAATGACGAAATCTGACTGAAAGTGAAAACCATGGTGAGGCGAGAGAGCTCAGCCTCTACGGGAGAGAGGCCACTGAGGTGCTACGTGTCCCCAGCCACTACCTCATTCATGTGCCCCACTCATGCTCCCTCTTCGCAACCTAGGCTCGTGAACTTGTTGTGCGTGCCACAAGCGATTCACCGACGACGAGACTTCCGGCCCATATGGCTTCCTCCGCGGTGGCCTCCCCTGGCACCCCGCCCTCTACCGCACGGCAACCGCCACCCTCGCGTGTGCCCAGCAACAGAAGCAGCAGAAGCGGCGGCTCTAGTGCCGCACTGAATCAGTGCCGCAACGTGCTGTTGGGCAATGGCCGTCCCTGACGGCCAACCTCCACCCGGGTACGTATTAATTTTTACCCAACCACTCGCACCGGCTCTTTGTCATTCAAACCATGTCGGAGGCTAGGAGCGCGACAAGCAAGCGCCTGGGCTACCATCGGCGTCGTCATCGTTTCATAGTTGGTGTGTTTTGCTTTTAATTTTCATTTCATGTACTTCCTCTGTTCCACAATATAGGGTCTATAGAATTTTTAGAAAGTAGCCAGGAAAAGATGATTATTCATGTCTCTAGGAAAGCACTTTCTCACATTTAGTTCATTTTTTTTCTGCAATAGTGATTTATCTTCTTGAGATTTTTTTAAAACGAAATGTATTAATATCGCGAAGATACCAATTACACTCAATTTCTGCACCAATAAGATGTCTCAAAAACATCCAGGATGCACACAGCTCAAAAAGAAAACAAAAAAGAACGGAAAAAAAAGTAAAAAACCTCACCACACTGATCAACTCCTCGCACAGTACACAAACCACCACCAAAGACAGCACCCAAAAAATGTAAAAGGTCTCCAAAAGCGACGCCTTCAAGAAGGAAATAGTGCACACGCACCGTGTTCGTCCGATCCAAGATCTTATGTTTTCACCCTGAAGAAAGTCCAACCCTTCAAAACAATACCTTCGGTAAGGTAATAGCCACGCACAAACAATGAAGGCCAAACCTTAGAGTTTCCCTGAAAGTAACGACTCAGCACCTGAGGAGCACCACCAAAAATGAAATCCTCTAGTGTTGCCGCCCCCACTTGTGACAACTACTTCTGAAAGTTATCAATCACCTGGTTGGCTCCATCGCCTTCAAGGGCACCTCCGCCTTAGTGATCCTCCAATCTAAGCCACCGTGAGTTTCTATACCACTATCTATGCCATGGAAATCGAGATCTTGACATGTCACATGGTTTCAACAAACAATAGAGCTTCAGGTCGCGCCCTCATGGACTCGCGAAGATTGATATCGACGCGCACGATCGCATTCTATCTGATCCAGATATCCTTGGGCAAAATCTCTGGCAGTAGTTCCGGAACACTTTGATGGCCAAGTCAACCAAGACTGGTCATGCAGATCATTGTCGGGATGCGTTAAGAGCACTAGGACCGCCACTACACTACGCTGACGCCATCACCACCGCAGCGGAGGACACCGACTTGCGCTACCCATAGCCCGCGACGTCGGCTGAAGACGAACGCCAGATCGAGGCGGATCCCGATCCGCCGCTACCCCCTCGCCTGCATGATCCGCCACCTCGAAGCCCGTCGTGCGCCATCGGTGCCGAGTGCTGCCGCACCACCGCGACCCTCGCCAGTGTAGTGTCCCGGCCCAGCCGCGCCGCCCCATGGCGAAGGCCCTACGCGAGAAGGCGAAACACTCCACCGCTGTCGACGCTGGCCAGGCTTTGCCTGGCCGCGTCCTCTAGCAGCGGTGATGGGGGGAAGGAAGGGGAGAGTGCTGGTGGTGGCAGTGCGAGCGCCCTCCTCGTTGCCCACAGGAGCAACGTGGGAGGGTCCGAGATCTATAAAATTGTGAGAGAATTTTACTTCCCTGCCCATCTTCTTGACAAATTTTTAGTAGCCACTTAGTTTTTAACTAGGGTTAATTAGATAAATGACATTCCAATTATGGTGATTCATAAAACTGCCACTACAATTTCCAAATTTTGAAAAATGCCACTGCAATTTTTGTAAACCGCTACGGGCTGAGCAAGAACCGTTCTTACCTACGCATCAAAAACCACAACGTAGTATAGTGATTGCTTTTTGATCTTCAGAAAGAACCCTATTCATTGAAACCGATTCAACTAAAGTTGGGGAAACAGACACCTACTAGCCTCCTGTGTGCGAAGCACGGCGGTAGAACCAGTCTTGCGTAAGCGTACACGTAATGTCGGTCTGGGCCGCTTCATCCAACAATACTGCCGAATCAAGAATCAACTAGTAACGGCAAGAAATATGTATATACCCACGCCCACAACTCTTTTGTGTTCTACTCATGCATATAACATCTACGCATAGACCTGGATCGGATGCCACTGTTGTGGAACGCAGTAATTTCAAAAAAAATCCTACGCACACGCAAGATCATGGTGATGCATAGCAACGAGAGAGGAGAGTGTCGTCCACATACCCTCGTAGACCGTAACCGGAAGCGTTATGAGAACGCAGTTGATGTAGTCGCACGTCTTCATGATCTGACCTATTCAAGTACCAAACGCATGGCACCTCTGAGTTCAGCACACGTTCAGCTCGGTGACGTCCCACGAACTCCGATTCAGCAGAGCTTTGAGGGAGAGTTCCGTCAGCACGACGGCGTGATGACGGTGATGATAATGCTACCGACGCAGGGCTTCACCTAACACTACTAGGGAAAAGCCTAGCAGCAGCGAGGGTTTTGGGCCTCTCAGTAGCGCGGGTGCCGGCGCTACTAATAAGGCGCTACAGCTAACGTATAGCAGTAGCGCCTGTTGTCCCACGCTACTGCTATAATGAATAGCTGTAGCGCTCTTTGGGAAAGGGCGCTACTGATATTATCTGCAGCGCTGTTTGCTGGGACGCGCTACTGGTAAGGAGGCGCTACTGCTAAATTTCCCCCCTCGCTACTACTAGTTTATTTATTAGTTTTTTTCCTGCATATTTGTTTTGTATTTGAATAGGCTTTATACAATAATCTTTAGCATATCATACACATACAAATGTAATCATAGCATATACATACAATTAGTCTCTTCAAATCATCTCATCATCATAATCATCATCCAACACGAAGTGGTCTCTCGTCATCATCTCGAAAATAGCGATACAAGTCTCGATTACTTGCAAATACATCGTCATCCATCTAAATAATGATATACACGAGAAGAGCTATCACTTTGAGAACATGAGTTCGTATCCCTCTCTCGCATTAGCGTGAACCTAAACTAACTACTGTCTGTCGCTCGAAAACCGGAAACCGGTACACCTTGCGGCCTGACACTCCGGCCACTTGTCGTATATATACTCCTGGCGTAGCACTCCTTCGCCATCTATGATCTATGCACCTGCATCATCACATGAGTCGATGATATGCAACATATATAGTTGAGCAACAGAAAGAGACAGACTTGGCAAAAATAGAAACAACATATCATAAGCATAAATAACAAAGTTCATCATACCCCAAAATGCCCTAACTAGAGTGATTTTTGCTAGTCGAGGAGGAGGACGGTTTAATTACATCACAAATAAAGTTTCACCGTGCATAACTCAAAGTTTTGTCATACAGAAAGTATGGACTAAACAGACACATTGTCATATATCGACAATCACTCCAACATGTCGTTCCATCCATCCAAGTCAGGGAGATAGTCCCCGAGCCTAGTGAAAGGCTTCAGGTCGAGACGCTGAGAGGCTATCCTCATATTTTCTATCTTCTGTAGTTTCTCATCGTTGATGGTGGCGGTTGTCCGTACGATGCAGCCTATTTGATTGTCGTAGCATCGATGCGCTTCCTCGGGCGCCGTTGGCTCAAAATTGCCGCCGTCCACCTTCGTGACCACCACTCTAGTAGTCCTGAGTTTGTTAGGAACCCGTTGCCTCTTTGCTTTCGGTTCTACACCGGCTCTGCTCCCCAGGCAGCGCCGGTCTCAGTCTCAGCGCCGGTCTCGATGTCGGTCTGAGTCACTACTACTAATTTCATTCATTTAGGTTATTCATTTAACATCACCTAATTAACCTACTGTACCACTACTACTAGCAGCACTACTAACCTAATTAACCTAGCAAAACTCTAGTGCCCTAACTGAAAAACATCTAATTAACATCTACTAGTACCACTATTGCCCTAACCTAATTAACATCTACTAGTATCACTATATACTATAGAAGCAGCATCTATACTAATTAAACCCTACTGCCATAACTAACTTTTGCTCTACTATTTTTTTCTCTAAAATGCAGAGAGAGATGAGTGGGGGGAGGGGTGGGGGACTTACAGAGAGGGGAG
>NC_041380.1:584918043-584945199 GCF_002162155.2 Triticum dicoccoides
GGGCACGGGCAACGGTGGTCCTGGGCGGGCTCGGGCGGCGGTGAGGTGGAGGGCGCCGACGGTGACGTCGAGGGCGGCCTCGGGCGGCGGCGGTGAGGCTGAGGGCGGCCTCGGGCGGCAGCGGGGAGGATGACGGCGGCCTCGGGGGGAGACGGTGAGGTTGCGGGCGTCCACGCCAGTAGGAGACGGCGGCAAAGTGGGCGACGACGAATTGGGGAGACGGCGGCGAGGGCGAGGGATTTGGGGAAGAAGTGGTGGCCGGGGGGCGGGGGGACCGCTGTTTAAGTGAAACGTAACGGTAGCGAGTTTTCAAAAACGCGCTATAGCTATGTTAGCTATAGCGCGTTTACTGAAACCCGTTACTGCTATTCCTTTCTCCTTTTTTCCTTTTTTCTTTTATTTTTCTTTACATTTTATTTTTTTCTTTCTCCTTTCTCTATTTCTTTCATTTTCATTTACTTTTCTACTTGTTTTTCACTTTATTTTATTTCCGTTAGTAGCAGCGCCTTACACATAAGCGCGCTACAGCTAAGGAGCGTAGTAGTAGCGCTGGGCCAGTATACGCGCTACTACTAGGTTGGGCTAGCCATGTGCGCCCAGTTCAAACATAGCAGCAGCGCTTTTCGCCAGTACGCGCTACTGCAAAAGAAGTAGCAGTAGCGCGGTTTATTTACGCGCGCTGCTACTAATTAGCAGTAGCGTTTGATTTTGTACAGCGCTACTGGTAACATTCTGTGTATAAGGTTTTCCCTAGTAGTGTAAGCATCGCTACGATATGACCGAGGTGGATTATGATGGAGGGGGGCACCGCACACGGCTAAAAGATCAACTAATCAACTTGTGTGTTCTAGGGTGCCCCCTCCCCACGTATATAAAGGAGGGAGGGGAGGCCGGCCGGCCTCTCTAGGCGCACCAAGGGGGGAGGAATCCTCGTAGGAGTAGAATTCCTCCTTTCCTAGTCCTACTTGGAGGGGGGAGGAGAAGGAAAGAGGGCATGCAGCCCCTCCCCTAGTCCAATTTGGACTAGGCCCATGGGGGCGCGCGGCCAGCCCTCGTGGCTTCTCCTATTTCTTCCTTAAAGCCCACTAAGGCCCATATGTACTCCTGTATTCCCGTAACTCCCCCGATACTGCGAAAAATACCCGGATCACTCGGAACCTTTCCGATGTACGAATGTAGCCTTCCAATATATCGATCTTTACGGCTCAATCATTTCGAGACTCCTCGTCATGTTCATAATCTCATCCAGAACTCGGAACAACCTTCGATACATCAAATCACATAAACTCATAATACCAATCATCACCGAGCATTAAGCGTGCGGACCCTACGGGTTCGAGAACTATTAGACATGACCGAGACATGTCTCCGGTCAATAACCAATAGCGGAACCTGGATGCTCATATTGGCTCAACTGCATAACGGTATACGTTGTTCCCTTTGTCATCTTTATGTTACTTGTCCGAGATTCAATCGTCGGTATCTCAATACCTAGTTTAATCTCGTTACCGGCAAGTCTCTTTACTCGTTCCGTAATGCATCATCCTGTAACTAACTCATTAGTCACATTGCTTGCAAGGCTTATAGTGATGTGCATTACCGAGAGGGCCCAGAGATACCTCTCTGATAATCGGAGTGACAAATTCTAATCTCGATCTATGCAAACTCAACAAACACCATCGGAGTCACCTGTAGAGCACATTTATAATCACCCAGTTACGTTGTGACGTTTGGTAGCACACAAAGTGTTCCTCCGATATTCGGGAGTTGCATGATCTTATAGTCATAGGAACATGTATAAGTTATGAGGAAAGCAATAGCAACAAACTAAACGATCATCGTGCTAAGCTAATGGATGGGTCAAGTCAATCACATCATTCTCTAATGATGTGATTCCGTTAATCAAATGACAACTCATGTATATGGTTAGGAAACATAACCATCATTGATTCAACGAGCTAGCCAAGTAGAGGCATACTGGTGACATTCTGTTTGTCTATGTATTCACACATGTACTAAGTTTCCGGTTAATACAATTCTAGCATGAATAATACACATTTATCATGATATAAGGAAATATAAATAACAACTTTATTATTGCCTTCAGGGTATATTTCCTTCAGAGACTGGCAACGTGCCGCGCCTCGAGTACCCGCCGCGGCCATCCTTCTCTCGTCGTGGGAGCTCCTGGACGCCGCGGCGGATGGAGCCGGGGTCGTCCTCGTCGTCGGGATCCGGCACGCCAGCCGCGCTCCGTCCCGTCAAGCCCGAGCCAGAGGAGACGCCTCTCGGGCGCCGCACCCGCAGCGGCGCCCTCGTCATCAACGTGGATGCCCGGCCCTCCCCGCGCGGTTCCTTCCGCCTGGTCCAGCCGAAGCCGGAGCCGGGGCTGCTCCCGGTGAAGCCGGAGCACGTCAAGATGGCGGCCCCCGACGACGAGTCCGCCCTCAAGTGGGCAAAGGAGAACTATGTCCGGAAGCAGGTCCGCCGCCAGCGCCGGGCAGGTACGCGGAGCTGCAGGCGTGAGGAGGGTGGCGTCATCGTCCTCGACAGCGACGAGGAGGACGAGGCCGGGCCGTCCAGCGCGCCACCGCGCCTCGGCGACCCTGACCAGGGTTGCAGCAGGCACGGCGCCGGCCCAAGCCAGCCGCGCGACGACGACGATGACAGCGGCGACTACACCCGCTTCTACAGGCTTCTCGGCATGTAGACGACGACGGCGGCGACGGTGGCGGCTAGGCGTAGTTTAGGCGTAGTTCAGTCGTAGTTTACATGCTTTCATGTTTTTGTACAAATTTCAATAAATGTTCGCCGTGTTCATGCAAAAATCGCCGAGTTTGCATATATTTTATATGGAACATCACCAAACCCGGGCGGCCTGTGGGCCGACGACTGGGAGCTAGGTCGCCCCACGCGTCAATCTAACGCCGGCTCGCCCTTAGACGGCTCTTTTTCAACGCCCTGGAGGGCCGAACTGCTGGAGATGCTCTAAGTGATGGCTAGGAAGCCATGGCCGACGGCAATAGGGAATGACAGAGGTTGTGGGTTTGCCACGATAAGCTCCACGCGGGCCTGGGATAGGCAAAAAGCCCATTATGATCACGCTCAAGCCGAGGAAGCAAACCATCAGATCCATTCAGAGATTTGAACATGTTTTCTTTCCAGAAAAAATCTATATCTTATATCTATATCTATATTTATTCTATATCTATACCTATATATACCTATACCTATAAATAAAGGGGCTATTGCTTCTTACCACCGTAATTTCGTCCGTTTTTCGTCTGTCGTCAAGCCACTAAAATCGTAAGTATGCCGGGGGTCCACCAAGGCTCGAAGCGCTACAGGCGATAGGAGGCGATCGCCAGGGCGACCGCGTTCTCTCGCTAGGGTTAGGGTTTCGAAGCACTGGGGTGGTTGGATTCTGGCAAAGCTCGGGGCGGCGACGGCGTCTCCTGTGAGTCAGGCCAGTCAACTTGTGTCTCTACGCTTAGGAGCGGCGCTCATGGTGGGAGAAGCAAGAGGGAAGGATGCCGACGCGGTGAACAAATCCACACAGATCCCATCTGGGGCGCCGGCAGCCACGCATGCGCGGAAGGGAGTCGGATCTGCTAGCAGGGAGGCGAGTAAGTCTCCTGTTGAGAGCAAAACGCCAGATGCGGCGGCAAGTCTTTCGGCGAGGTTAGGAGGCATGGTGCTCATGGACAAGGAGGAGGAGGGGTTTGTCTTCGAAGATCCACACCCAAAAGCGCAAAGATCACCATTGGTCTGCTGTAGGTAAAGTTTGTTCTCCCCGTCCTATGAAGATGTCCGTTGTGGAGAAGACGATGCCTAGGGCTTGGGGACTACACAGAGAAGCTAAGTTTGCTGAAATTGGTCCTAATATTTTTGAAGTTCACTTTGGTTCTGAGGGTGACTATAGGCATGTCATACACAATGGCCCTTGGCAGTTCGATTTCAGCGTGGTGGTGATGAAGGTGTACGAAGGAGATAAGAGACCGTCTGAGATGATTTTTGATAAAATTGATGTGTGGGTGAGGATCTCGGACCTGCCACCAGATAAGAGGACCGAAGCCTTTGGGAGGGCATTGGGAGATTGGTTAGGGGAGACGGTGAAGGTTGATGTGGATAAAGATGGAGTTGCCAGAGGACAGAATTTTAGGATCCGAACTAAGATCTCTGTGTTTGAACCGTTAATTCGTGGTATTTACTTGAGGAAGAAGAAGGATGATGAGGAGAAGACATGGTTTGCTTTTTACTACGAGAAGATTCCGCATTTCTGCTTTGACTGTGGAAGACTTGTTCACAAGGGGGGTGAGTGCGATCCCCCAGTTGACGCATCGTCACAATGGGGGGGCTGGCTTCGAGCGTCCCCAGGGAGGAACAATGGGAGCAAAGATGGGTCAAAAACTGGAGGTATGGGAGGCCAGAACAGCTATGGGAGCTCTCACACGGGTGAGACGGCTAATAACAACACCATGCACCCGAGGGTCAGGGATATATCTACAAAAAGAAATTTACAAACGGAATTTTCGCGCACCTCAGATGGTCGCACTGGTGACCGTCCAGTGCATGCAGCAGAGGAAGTATCCAGCCCAAACAAAGCTAGAGAGAAGCTCGACATGACACGTGGGAGAGACCTCGGGGACAGCCTTGAGGCAAGGAGGGAGACAGAGATGAGAAGTAAACTAATGGAGCAGCGTGTTTGGAGTCAACGGGCCAAGTTCAGGGAGGCGGGGCACGAAGAAAAAACAAATCGGGGCAACAGGGGGTACAATAGGAACCATGTGTCGGGGGGCCATAGCGGGCGCCATGCAGATCTAGAGCGGGTCGACCCACTGGGGGGGACCCGGTATGCATGGGAACCGGGAACGACGTAGGGGCTATTACGTGAGGAAGGACAGGTCAGATCTTCAGGAGAGACGCCGCTCGGAACCAACTTCTTGGAGAGAGGGAGATAATAGGAAGAGGAGGCCGAGGCAGGTGTGGATACCAAAAGGAGGTGCACAAGGGACCAGTAGAGAGGATGAGTTATTTCGCGATATGAGGAGGAAGACTTCCTCGGTGTTTGACCGCATCCATGACAGAGATGATAAAGCGGCGGACCCTGGAGCCAAGGGCCGCCGAGAGCAATGAATCTCCTTGCCTGGAACTGTCAAGGACTGGGGTTGGACTCGACAGTGGGCGAACTGCGGGACCTTATTAGGTCTCACAACCCAGCGGTGGTGTTCCTTTCAGAAACAAAAAATCAGCTAAAGCAATGGAAAGGTTGAAATGAAGTTTGGGATTCACTAGTGGAGTTGCGGTGAGTTGCAATGGGAGAAGTGGGGGTTTGGCTTTGTGGTGGAGGGAGAATGTTAAAGTTACAGTGAGGCCGTGGTGCCAATACTTTATAGATGCTGAGATCGAGTGGGAGTGTAAACTCTATAGGATCACTGGATTCTATGGAGAACCCAAAACCGAGTTGAGGAAGAAATCATGGGATGCTATCCGCTTTCTTCGGGCTCAAGATAATCTTCCGTGGCTATGTGTCAGCGACTTTAACGAGGCCCTCTTCCGTACTGATCAGGTGGGGGGTAACCCAAGGTGCTTCAATCAAATGGAGGATTTTTGAGATTGCTTAGCCGACTGCGGCCTGGCTGACCTTGGCTTCGCTGGCTACCCCTACACGTGGGATAACAAAAGGGATGGACAGGATAATATTCAGGTTCGGTTGGATCATGCCACATGCAATGATGGTTTTTTGAGTTTGTTTCCTGAGACTTCAGTAGAGCATCTTCTCTGTGAAGAATCGGACCACCAAGCCCTCCTGGTGCGTATGTTGGAGACGGCTCCACAGCGCCCGGGGATGGGGGATCGGCCGTTCAGATATGAGGAGGCTTGGACCAGACATGAACAGTATGAGGCCATGATAGCGGAGGCTTGGGGAGCGGCGAGCACGGGCGAGGAGGGGGTAACGGCAGTTTGGCAAAAACTTGGCAAAATGACGGGCTCGATGCAGAGATGGGCGCGAGAGGTATTTGGGTCGATACGGAGGAAGATCAAACAGCTGAAAGCCCAACTCTTGGAAGCAAAGGAACGGGCGCTTAGCTCGGGTTATCAGCACGAGGTTCGGGAACTAGAAGAGCAATTGAGGGAGGTATATGAAAGAGAAGAAATTATGTACAAACAGCGCTCCAGAGTGGATTGGCTAAAGGCAGGTGATCAAAATACAAAGTATTTTCAGAACCGGGCATCGCATCGTAAAAGAAAGAACATCATCAAGGCTTTGCGGCGACCTGATGGCACTAGGTGTACTGTGGACGGGGAGATGAGAGCCATAGCAGCTTCGTTCTATGAAGAGTTGTTCAAGTCGGAAGGATCGGTGGGGGTGGAGGGAGTGCTACAAAACATTCAGTGGGCGGTTACACAGGAGATGAACACGGAGTTGACAGCACGGATTTCATATTCTGAAATAGAGACGGCTCTATTCCAGATGGGGCCGACTAAAGCCCCGGGGCCGGATGGGCTCTCCACGCTCTTTTATCAGCGACACTGGTCGCTACTCCGGGATGACATTTGTAGAGCGGTGCGGGATTTCCTGGGTGGAGTTGCTACACCAGAGGGTTTTCATGCTACAGTGATAGTTATGATTCCAAAAGTCAACTCCCCAGAGCTGTTGTCCCAGTTTCGACCGATTAACCTATGTAATGTGTTGTACAAGATAGCAACAAAGGTGTTGGCCAACAGGTTGAAGGGCATACTTCCGTTGCTTATATCAGAGGAGCAGAGTGCTTTCGTGCCTGGGCGCCTTACCACAGATAACGTGCTAGTGGCCTATGAATGTGTCCATGCCATTCGCAACAGGAAGAGGAAGAGACCCTTATGTGCTGTAAAGCTTGATATGATGAAGGCCTATGACCGTGTTGAGTGGCTGTTCTTGAAGCAGATGATGGCACGGTTTGGTTTTGCAGAGTCATGGATAGAGATGATCATGCGGTGTGTGACGACGGCAAGCTTCTCGGTAAAGCTCAACTGTGCATGTTCTAGGTGTTTTTTACCCTCCCGAGGTCTCAGACAGGGAGATCCTCTGTCGCCTTATCTGTTCTTATTTTGTGTTGAGGGTTTCTCGGCTCTGTTGAGGAAAGCGCAAGCAGAAAATAGACTGAAAGGAGTGACGTTTGGGAGCACTGGCCCCCATGTTACGCATCTCCTTTTTGCAGATGACAGTATTGTGTTCTTGGAGGGATCCACTGAGTATCTAGAGACTCTAAGGGAGATCTTAGTGAGTTACGAGCAGGCTTCGGGACAGAAGGTGAATTTGCAGAAATCTTCGATTTTCTTTGGCAAGGGCTGTCAGGACAACACTAAGGAAGAGCTCAAGGCGGTGCTGGGGGTGACCTCGGAAGCACTAAGTGAACGGTACCTCGGTCTCCCAACACTGGTTGGACGATCAAAGGAGGGCACCTTTCGTTATGTAACGGAGAGCTCAAAAGGTAAATGTAGTGGATGGAAGGGTTTGGGCCTTTCAAAGAAGGCAAGGGAGGTACTTATCAAGTCTGGTCTCCAAGCAGTACCAACTTTCACCATGAGTTGTTTCCACCTCACAAAGAAAACATGCCGGAATCTGAATTCTATCTCATCAAAATTCTGGTGGGGGGCAAAGGATGGTGAGAAAAAAGTACATTGGATTTCATGGCAAAAGATGTGCACCTCGAAAAGGGATGGAGGTATGGGCTTCCGCGACCTGATAGCGTTTAATCAGGCTCTTCTTGCAAAGCAAGCCTGGCGTGTCTTACAATACCCGGAGGCGTTAGTGGCAAGAGTGCTCAAGGCTCGCTACTTCAAGGAGGAATCCATTTTGAGCGCAACGTGTCCTGCTACAGCCTCATACACTTACAGAAGTATTTTGCATGGCCGGGATTTACTTCGCGAAGGCCTGGTGTGGAGAATTGGAGACGGCTCCAAGGTGAATATACACCACGGTAACGTCCCAAGAGGCGGGTCCATGAAGCCGTTGGGACAGACGTATATTCCTGGCGTGACGAAGGTGGCCGATCTCCTGTTGCCGGATGGAAGAAGCTGGAATCGCGACCGGGTTAGGGAAATGTTCACCCCGAATGATGCTAGCGACATTTTGCAAATTGTGGTGGGTGGTTTGGGTGCTGATGACTACCAAGCTTGGAATTTCACAAAGAATGGAATCTTCTCTGTACGCTCAGCTTATCACTTGAAAATGGCCATGCTCAAATCGTGCTCCGGACGGCCGGAGTCATCTAGCTCGGTGAACAAACACAAGGCGTACATGGCCCTTTGGGGCACGAATGCACCGGGAAAGGCCAAGATCCATCTTTGGAGACTAATTTCAAATGGACTGGCAGTTGGATCAGAACTCCATCGACGAAGGATAAAACCTGGGGTCTTCTGTGTTGCTTGTGGGCGTGAAGAAACTATATTTCATCGGTTTTGGGCGTGTCCACACTCTGAACTTTTTTGGCAGCTATTTCGATCGGAGAAGGGAGATTTGGTGGCGATCCCACCATGCTAGTTGGACTCCCAGAGAGAGAGATAGCACGTTGGCTACTACAGTGGCTAGCGGGAGCATCCGATGAAGCAAAGCAGGCAACGATGCAGGCATTATACAGCCTATGGCTGGCGAGGAATGAGACACGAGAAGGGAAAATGATCAAACACCCACATGAAATACTGGGTGCGGTTTTGAGGCAAATGGAGGAGTGGAAGATGGCACATCCCGCATCAGATAACACTTCGGCTCGCATGCAGATTCAGAAATGGGAGCCACCGGACGAGGGCTGGATCAAGGTGAATTCTGACGGCGCAATATCCAAGATGGGAAACAAGGCTGGAGGTGCTGCTGTGCTACGGGATCATATGGGAGCATTCAGAGCTGGTATGTGCCACCACTTCCAGGAGGTGCTCGATCCCGAGGTGGCTGAGATCTTGGCGTGTAAGCGGGCTCTCGAAGTAGCAAAAGATATCAATGCGACACGCGTGCATGTCGAGCTAGACGCTAGAGGAGCTGTGCAGATGTTGAAGAAACACACTAAGGAGCTCTCGGCGTCCGGGCCTCTGGTGGAGGAGATCAAATCCTTGATGCAGTCCTATGTTGACTCTAAGGTGTCATGGGTTAGACGTTCTGCTAATGCTGCCGCGCATAAGCTAGCTAGAGTAGGAGTTGATGATGAACTTTGTAAGGTTTGGTTTGGGGCTTCCCCGGATTTCGTTCTTTCGGTTTTGTCGGATGAGATTCCGAACATCGTAAGTTAATAAATGCGGCAGTATTTTCCCTAAAAAAAATCGTAAGTATGCCCGAGGTGGTCCTAAAATAATACAAGCGCACGGTTACCTTTTTCTCTTCGTCTGTCCCTTCGTGTGTCTCGTACTGGGCCGAGCTGTGCCTGGGCCTGGTGCACGTTAGTTTGGGAAGCAACTGGGCCGAGCTGGGCCTGGTGCGTATATTTTTTTTGGTCGATTGTGAAGACGCAAAAAAAAGATGAGTAGCTCTCGCCTGGGTGTTCGAACACAGGCACTCGCATGTTATGCGAAGGAAGCATCCGACCGAGCTGGCGGTTGATTGTGTTGTCAAATAGACTCTTTAATGAAGTAAATAGTACCACCTGGCTACTTTGAATAAACTTGGACCAATTTATATATGCCCTGGGTACGAGAATCAACAAGCGTCTTGAGAATCAACTAACGAACTAGGGAAAAGGAAGGAATTGAAACGCCCAGTTGACCTTAAATGAAAAGGATGAGCTGTAGAAGATGCTCCACTCCGACTGAAGGCACTTGCCTTTTTTGTAGGTGCATCAGGTAGGACACCTGAAAAAACTGAGCTTTTTTGTGGGTAGGACAATGAATCAATTAATTAATAGGTCGTGAGCTACCATAAAATGATCCAAAACTTCTAGAAGAAGATGTTCACTGCACATAAGAAGATGTAGATGGGAGGATCAATAACCTGTAAACGTCAACATCCATTTGGTTATATTTGTGAAACTGCATTTGGATGCCTTTGGGGTTCAAGATTTTTTAGTTAAAACTTTCCCTGAATGGTCAACAGAAAGGTCTGCTGTACCAGCATGTATCCTAAGAGCTAGGAGAAAACACATTGCTTCGCAAGATGCTCGATGTTGAAAATTCAAAAAATCTTGATCATGACTCTCAATAGCAAATCGATGTCCATGCATCTCATCCTAGAAATGCCCTAGACTGGAGAATTAGCGGCTGAGTATTGCATCAAAGAGTGCCCTATTCAAAGGTCTTCGAGTAAGCGTGTCAACTTGCTTATCATATCGTCTATCTTCATACTGAAAATAACAAGCGGGCTTTGCGAGCATCAGTGATAGTAGGCATGTCTTCTTGGTTCACATTCATTACGATTATCAGTGATAGAGCCCTGAAGAACCTTACTCTCAAGAGTCTCAACTCATCCACCGTTTTGCATTTCTTCCGTAGTGAAGCATATTGATTTTTTTTTCGTTACAACGCACGGGCATATTTGCTAGTAGAAGCTCAAATATGTTGAACGTCATTTTACTATAGATGATCCTCTACTGCCTTGCGTGAAAGAATTGAGGCAACGATCGGTCCCCTCCCGAGTTATTCGATCATGCATGCATGTACGTCCATGATCAGCTCGCAACTCGTTGACTTAGTGCATCCCATTTGTCCATCGTTTGCTATGCACAACCTCACGGCAAGGGGGGATCCTTGCATGCCTCCCCTCTGCGCTTCACTGTCGCCATCCTCCTCGCAACACTGTGGTCGCCACCCATTGTAGCACGTCGTGGTTGTTGTTTGCAACACCAGGTCGCCACCGCCACGATCTCGTAGCACACTGGCCCACCACCCCTGTCGCCCGGCGTACGTAGGCTTCACAGCTCGCTCGTTAGCCTATGCAGCATCACAATTCCACCATGCGGGTTGCAACATCAGCACACACCAACATCACCGTGCATTGGTTGGAGCATTGTAGGTCATTAGTCGTAGCACGCGGAAATAGCCTCTCGCAACACCCACTGGGTGAGCTCGTAGCTCCCGCCGCCTCTCCAATGCAGCTTCAAGTCAACGCGGCCGTGAGCTACTGGGTGGTCTCCGACCCCTTGTCACTTGAGTATACTCTTTGCCGTTCAAACAATAAATAGTCGTACAGACCTATCCGCGGCGTCACGTCTCGCAGCATGTTTAGAACACTAAGATCAAGGCTGTCTAGTACGAAAAGCTGTGATACAAACACCAATAAGCAAAACAAATTAGCATGCCGATTCTGAATAATGTTAATGTGCAAAAACGTACTTCATGAAAGACCAAGAAACAGATCAGAAAATACTTGCAGGAACAGATGACAACCAACTATGTGGACGGTTGGGTTTCTCTTGGACACATCTGCCTTAAACTTCTTAACAGCTTGGAACAGATTCTTGAGTACATATCCTCCCCAATTCCAATCCTTTATCTTGCTGATATCACTCAGTGCGGCCCAGAAGTCTATGGATACGTAATCGTGCTTGGCAGTGGGGGCAAGCACATGACCGACTACAAAAATAACAAAAGAAATTTTGAAACAGTCCTGCTCTATCTGAGGGGATGATTCTGTTATGTCTCGAATTAAGTACGCCTCAGCTGCTTTAAGACTGTGCGTGCCTCTCTCGCTAAATGATGCAGCCACACGCGTGTACTCAATATATGCTTCAGACGGCTCTACACCTTCACCTTGTATGACTGAATTTCCACATGGGATGCCAAAGACATAGTTCAGGTGCTGGTCACATAATTCAAGAACACCTTGGCCCTCTAGATTTATTATGCTGGAATCTACATCAACTCTGTCCATTAGGTACACGCTGTACTTAAGGCTGATCTTCTGCCATGATTTAAGCTCTAACAGTCCATCGAAACCGGTTTCCCTGACTAACTGCCGCTTAAAATCACTACTAGCCTATGACCGATCCAACTTTTAGCAAAGAAAGCCTGAACGGTCCTTCTTCTGCCATATTTGGCCGAAATTTAACTAGTTTTTATCATAATTTCGCCGAACGGTCCTTCTTTTTTTATTTTAATACGCGCCTGAGGGCGACCCTGGGGGCCGACGGCTGGGGACCGACTCGCCCCCATGGCCATTTTTTGCGCCGGCTCACCCCCAGACGGCGCTTTTAGACGCCCCCTAGGGGGCCAACGGCTGGAGATGCCCTTAATTGTTACCCAACCACTCGCACCCGCTCTTCTTGAGACATGTACCATAGGACCCCTGGTGTGCCATATAAACCTAGGGGCCTGGCTTATATACCTGGCCATGCCTCGAGCCGGGCCTAGCCAAACCCGGCGCAAAAAACCCAGGCCCGGGCCCGGCCCGGCCCGGCCACCGGGCCTGTTTTTTGGGCCCAAGCCCGGCCCGAACATATAAAAGCCCGTCGGGCTCCGGGCCAGCCTGGCCCGATCTTCGAAAAAGTGCAAAAATGACGGGCCCGGCCATCGGGCTCAAAATCTAGGCCCGAGCCCGGCCCAGGAGCAACGTCAGGCCGGGCCGGGTCGGGCTTTTTTGAGTCGGGTCGGGCCGGGCTGGCCGGGCCGGGCTTCCCATGGCCAGGTATACTGGCTTATAGATACATATCAGAAATCTATTGGTAGTTTACATGTACTTTTTACACACTCCAACACAATAAAACACATACAAGACGTAAGGTTTTGTCTCTTCAAAGAGCACAAACCTGGGCGAATTTTGTGTCCCTGGTATCATCGTCCCATGAAGCCTAGTTTAGGATCCCTACCAGGAGGTATGCCAGATTTAGCTCCGACATAGACAGGTATGGAGCACGCATCTGCCCAGCCGTGCTAGCTGTCTGATTGCCCGCGATCCATAAAGTAGTTGGATCCTGCATGAGGCCACAACAAGTTTTAGGTTTTAGTTGCAGAAACATACTCGGTCATAGGTTCTGAAACTTATAAATTTTTCGGACGTTCTCACCAAGTTCCGAAGTTGAAACTAAAAAATTATGATTTTGTTGGTCACAGGTTCTGAAACTTATAATTTTATCGATCGTTTGTACAAATTTTCAGAAAATGAAAGTTAACAAAATTTTAAAAACTCATCAAAATGTCTTCAAAATGGATCTAATTTGAAAGCCCTAGTCACCAGAAACATGAATATGCAAACGAAACTTAATTTAAATTTTTAGTTCAAAAGATATGAAAGATTGTAAATAGAAAGTCAAATGAAAAAGAGGGTTGCGTGCCCTCACCCATGCGTGCTACAAATCCTCTCCCCTCGCTTACCTAAGCTCAAACCCTTGCAACACATGCCACCTTCACATCAACGACGACTAGACCTTCGCTCTGCTGACTTCCCTAGCATGCGGCACCGCCACCAGCCCACCACCACTAGCCACCCTTGCGCATGCCCAGTAGCCACCGGATCCTCTTCTATGTAGACTTTGGGCGGTCACGATCTACCAGGTGGTGGCCGGCCCCTAGCCATGTCGCCCAATCACTCTCGCCAACTCGTTGCCATTCAAACAATGCATGTGCACCACTAGCCACCCTTGCGCATGCCGAGTAGCCACCGCATCCTCTTCTATGTAGACTCTGGGCGGTCACGATCTACCAGGTGGTGGCCGGCCCCTAGCCGTGTCGCCCAATCACTCTTGCCAACTCGTTGCCATTCAAACAATACATGTGCATGCCATGAAAAGTTGGTTGTTTAGGCCTCAAGAAAAATCTTTTTTTCACATGTACTTCATTACTACTTTTACTGCAAGAATAATTTATCTTCTTGAGACATGTTCTACTGGTGAATCGGTTTAAAACTTAGACATGTTTTCATGCCCTTAACTCTTGATAATTGCATCTTATATTTAAATCGGCTACGTATGTTTTTGTTCATATATGCATATATTTTTCCGAAAAGGAGGTTGAACCCTGACCTCTGCACTATGCGCACTTTATGAACAGAATATATTTTCTCAAGATAGTTTAGATAAAAAGTATCCCCGCAACCTACAAGCTTACGTGTATATATTATAACTGATGTGTGAAATAGATCAATTTCGTATCACTGACCTACACAAATAAGTTATGTCCGACTCCGGTCTGCTGCTTATGGTATGGTACATGGCGTACATTATTCCTTCACCCACTTTCCCACCCATATTAACATCCACTCGCCTATATAAAGTCCCCACTTGTTTGATCATGAATTTTATATTCTACACTTCACGCTTACACCTTAGCATGAACACAACAGGTTTTCTTACACATCACAAAAATTAGATGATTAGTTATAAGAGTGTGTCAATGTTATATATTCATTTAATGCTTAAAATAGCGGTTCCCGGTCAAGAACATGGCGAAGAGCTCTGACAATGGAAGGCATCGGGATAAATGATATGTTAGAGGGCGAAAAAATGAGCAAACGAAATGACAACTCGTTCAGAATTCCATGCCCATATAGTATGATATTACGATATGTTAGGATCGTCGATAGACTCATGCCTTGGCTTTCTGACATTGCTCCTAGTTGCG
This sequence comes from Triticum dicoccoides, assembly GCF_002162155.2. Taxonomy (NCBI): domain Eukaryota; kingdom Viridiplantae; phylum Streptophyta; class Magnoliopsida; order Poales; family Poaceae; genus Triticum; species Triticum dicoccoides. The sequence continues at coordinate 584,932,564 of NC_041380.1, forward strand.
TCGATGACACATGTAAAACAGCAGACAAACGATCATCATGCCATGGATATTTTCGGTCATATTTGTGGCCTTTTTTCAGGACTCGAGAAATTGATAGGTCTGCCGACCGTGACTGTAATACATCCATTTGTGTTTCTGATGCCTTGTTTACTGGCTTCTTCTAAAAAATTATAATAATCCATTGCTTATTCTCGTTATTAAACAGCATTATTTTTAAATAAAAATCAGTTTCCATTTCTCGTGGGAGAATACGGAAGCCAACGGAGCAGCGGAGGCGAGAGAGCTCAGCCGCAAGGGAGGAGAGGCAGCTGAGGCGCCACGTGTACCCAGCCGCTGCCTCACTCACGAGCTCCACTCGAGCTTCCTCTTCCCCACCCAAACTCGTGATACTGCTGTGTGCGCCACCGGCAACGAGAGCCCCGGCCTAGATGGCTTCCTCCATGTTGGCCTCCCCGGCACCTCGCCCTCCCGCACGCGGCAACCGCCACCCTCGCACGTGCCCAGTAGCTGCCGCCGCCACTGCAGTGCCGTGTCGTGCCGTCTCGGCGCCGCGGCGTGCTGCCGGGTGGTGGCCGCCCCCGCCGGCCCCTCGCTAGCTGGATACGTGTTCGACGCCATTTTGGCGGATTTTTGTTATGAAATATAAAAAAATGGTGTCAATATGTATGTGCAAGCATGAATATGACCAAGAATAATATGTTGATATTCATCAAAGAGGGTCTTCAAGACCACGGAGCAGTGATTATTTATGTCCACACATACTTGACCTAATCAACCTGATTATCTAGCACCCAGTTCGTACATAGGCATGCAAAAGAGTTATGCACGGGTACATCTCACGTGCAAATTATGATTAAGATGGAGATCCTATGCGTGCATGTGGCTAGCAACGAGCTAGTTGGCTCTGGACTAGCCATGCAGTCCGATCAGGCCAGGCCACTACGTGCCAGCCGCGACCGTGTGCAGCTCTAGCTGCTGCACCGCACGCACAAGAGATAAGTTTCATCAAAAGAGATAACGAGCTTATCATCTCCATAAGAATAGGACCTGCCGAACAACTCTTCCGCGGCGCCCGTGCAGCTCGTTCATATCCATTTCCGTAGGACCCTCGCCTATAAAAGGCTGTGCAGAGCACACTGGGGAGGAGCGAAGTTGAAGGGGAGACGCGCCCACGGCGGCAGCGTCGACGTGGCGAAACCGATTGAAGAGACGCGCCCGTAGCGGCGGCGTTGGGGAGAATCCGGAGGCAAAAGCGATCAGATCGTACATGATCACATGAGATCTCAAAGGTAGACGCTTCAGCGAGCCAAGGTGCGAGGTCGTGAACGACGCGCCCTATCAGGAGATGTACGCAGTCCGTGGCAGTGGTGGCGACAGCGGCAGCAACGGCGCGGAACCGTGGAGAACACAGCCGATCGATCACGATGCACTTCTTCTTACTTCATGGTTTATCTATATATACATATATCTCGTTCTTTCCACTCCTAATCTCTCAGGTGACGCGGAGGTGCATGCGTGGTTAGCTGAGAAGACCCACACAAGAAACGGGAGGCGACCCAGGGAGGCGAGGACGCTCCTGCGGCAGCGCGCGCCAGGGACGGCCAAAACACCAGAGGCTGGACGCAGGAGATGCGTGAGCCCTTGGTGGCGGGCGACGGCGCCCTCACAAGCGCGCCCATGTAGAGGAAGCAGCGGCGGCAGCGTGCCGGCGGCCGGAGTCAACGCTGGTCGTGTCCGCAAGGCCGGGAAGTTGCGTCGCCAGCGGGGGCGCACACTTGGCCGCTTTATATGGACTTGTCCAAGCTAGCTCCACGAAAATCATCATCTGGAGACATCTTATGCGGTATATACATATATCTCGTTCTCTCCATCCCTAATCTTTCAGGTAATCGACACGGAGAAAAGCAGCGAGAGGAGACCTCAAGGCCATCGGGAGATTACCCCGGGAGGAACCGAGCCAAGAGGAGACGCGCCTGCGGTGGCTGCGTCGAGGATGTGACGACGCGTCGGCGGCAGCGCGCACGGCCACCCCACATACGCATGGAGGCCAACACACGCCCAGTTGGAGATGCTCCCATGGCGGCGGGGGCGAGGAGATCGCGAGGACGCGCCCATGGCAAAGGCATGCTCGCCAAGCAGCGCATACACCCTGGTCGTCCGGCGGCTGCAGATACACGAAGGAGCCCGCACAACTGGCCCTAGCACTCAAGGCGGCCGCGGGCGCCACCTATGGCGCCTTCTTCGATCGGCGTCTTCATCCATCTACACCACCACAAGGCTGGCGGCGTGTAGCATGACACCAACTCCACCTCGGCGATGACATCGGAGAGGCCACCGGCGTCCAGCCCGTCGCCATCTATACCACTACAACGATGTCAAAGCCGCTGACCTATAGCCCGGCGCCATCTACACCATATGCCAGCATCGGGCCTGTCGCCATCTACACCACCGCGACAACGTCCAAGCTGCCGGCCTACAGCCCGGCGCCATCTCCATCCTGCCATCATCGACCTGCACCATAGTTGAGAGCGGCAACACCTCACGCCCAAGAGCTGGACAGATGATATTCACGTACAAAGGAAGAAGAAGCTCCGATGCCATCTCCATGGAGTCAACAAGACACTCGGTGGCAGCGACGTAGTACACGCTACAACAAAGCTCAAGATGGCAGCGACCAGGCGCGCGCCCATGAAGATTGCGGACGACGCACCGAGACTAAGCATGCCGGCGTCGACGATGGACTTGCGTGCATACGTACTAGAGACGGAGCAACACATGCATCTTTCAGGAGAACCCGTGTAGCCACGAGGAGGAGGCGGACATCTAAGACCGCGCCATCATCTACCTCAACAAGGGAAGATCAAAATCACGGCATCCATCTTCTTCAATAGCATGCCTACTCACACCATCTTCTCTTTACCTCTTTCTCTCTTTTTATCCCTGTCATTTCAGCCGATCCAGAGTTGAGCGACTGATAGGACTCATTATGGAGATGATGGCCGGATGATTAGAGCTCGCCCGGTGCCACCAAAGAAGACGGAGGAGGAGTTACCTATCGTCCTGGCATCTTTATCAACCTCGCCAATGTCATCATCACTGACATCAGGCTCGACGGTCATTCAACTGCATCAACTCTTCATCCGATGAGGACGATGTTTGCATCAACGCGCCGTCGTACGCCTACATCGACTTCATGCGCGCCGTCATACGCCTACATCGACTTCATACCCGGGGTCGACGCCGTTTACCGTGCCACGACATCGCAATCTTCATCAACTCTTTGTTTGGCGAGGATGTCCTCTACCTCGGCGCCACCGAACTTCGACATGATGATATTGCCATCTTCTTTGACTTACTTCCTGGCGAGGATGCCGACTGTATCGGCACGCTACCATCCTTCTACACCAACCGTCTGCACTAAGTGGAGGTCGTCATCGTAACTGCGACGTCCCGAGCTCTACATCGACAAGCTCGTCATCTTCAAGCGAGGCCGCATGCCAGGCAGCGACACTCAAGTCTACTCCAACTTCTACATCAACTCTTCATCCGACGAAGCGAAGCCACTTCACCGACATGTCTTCTTCCGATGAAGCTACCCATATCTTGCTGGGCACCGACGAGGCGAAGGCAAGCCACCATGTCCGACACCAACGAGGCGGACACAACCAGGCCGGGCACCGATGAGGCGAAGGCCACCCATCTGTCTGAGCTGACGAAGCCAGACATCTTCATCATTGGACATCGACAAGCCGGAGGGATATTGCAAGCATTGTCGGAGCGAGGGATGTACCGCTCCACCCTTCTATCATCATCTCCATCATCTACACCGACCACTTGGAGAAGATGAGACTTGAAGACAACGACCATTATAGCAGCTTAATCGGAGGTGGTCCGCGACTTCGACTCGCGGACGTAATTAATCGGGAGCCTTCCGAGGCCCCGTGAACCAGAACTTCACAATCGCCCAAGTCATATCGGCCGCGCTAGCAGGCCATGGAGCGCTTATGTAAAGAGATCATGTAATTCGTTTCTCCTATTAGAGATTAATAACGTACAAGTTTGTCTATGTTTTTTTGTGTGTACTTAATACACTGGCATGCTCGCATATTTATTTCTTCTGACGCATAGAGAGATAATAACACGACAATCACCGTTGTTTTTATTATTTTTCATGTCAAACAGTACGTATAAATTATTACCTGACCACTCGCACCGGCTCTTCACCGTTCAAACCGTGTAGGAGCGCGTCAAGCAAGCACTTGAACTGTCGACGTCGTCTTTACGTTTTGTTCAGGGTGGCAGAGAGACCGGAGGCGGACGTGGTGATCGGGAGCGGGCTCGGGGGGATCTGCTGCGCGGGCCTCTTCCTCCTGGCGAGGTACAACCAGGACGGGGTGGTGCTGTAGAGCCACGACACCCCCCACCTCTCCTCCGCGCGGCACCGCCACCACCACTTGCCACCCTCGTGCATGCCCAGTAGCTATTGTAGCCTCTCCGATATAGCGCCAACTCCACACAGTCGAGAGCTACCGAGTTGTATCGCCCAATCACTCTCTTTACCGTTCAAACAGTATGCGTGCATCCTAGGAAATGCTGATTATTCGGGCCTCTAGAAAAAGTCTTTTCTTACATTTGGTTTATTACTACAATAATAATGTATCTTCTTTAGACATGCATAAGTTACTCCGTCCTTCTCAAAATAAGTGGCCCAACACTTTGTTCTAAAGTCAGTACAAAGTTAAGACATTTATTTTGAGGCGGAGAAAGTAATTGATGTGTGAAATGAATAAATTTTGTATTCTCCAACTACACAATAAATAGTACTCCTGGACTCCTTTGTGCTGCTTACGATACGGTACATGGTGTACATTACTTCTTCAACCACTTTCCCATCCATAGCATCATTCACTCGCCTATAAATCGTTCGCTTAAGGCTTAATAGCTTGTGAATTTCATAGTCTACACCCCAGCCGCACATCTTAGCATGAATTTTAACAAGTTTGCTTGTACATAAAAATAGACGATTAGTTACAAGAGCATGCCAGTGCTATAGTAATCTAATGCTTAATAGTGGTTCCTGGTCAAGAGCATTGTGAAAAGGTTTGAGAATGAAAGGCATTGAGATAAATGATACATGTGAGGATGAGAGAGTGGACTGAAGAAATTTCGACTCAGACAGTAATGTCTTTCAGTCCGAGATATGATTTTATGATAGATTAGGAGCATCGACAGGCTCATGCCTTGGCTTCCCGGCTATGCTCCTTGTGCCTGTCATGGCGGCTGTACGTCAACAAACAGATGCTCTTGTTCCAGAGGATATTCTCGGCCATATTTCTGGCCTTTTTCTAGGTTTCTAGAAGTTCATAGGTCCACCGATCACGACTTTGGTCCTTCTCTATGTCTTGTGTCTTCTTGTTCAGTAGATTCTTGTAAAAATACAACAAATCATTTCTATTTGTTTTGCCTTCTCGTTAAACCACTTTATTTTTACAAATAAAATCATTTTCATTTCTCAGGGTAGATTACGTAGTAAGTTAAAGACTTTAAGCAAGCCAACTACTCTAGTAGTAGCAGAAGAAAGTGATGTGGGGCGAGATAGCTCAACTACGAGGGCAGAAAGGCTAGCGAGGCGACACTTGTCCCCAGCCGCTGCCTCAATCAGGTGCTTCACTTGTGCTCCCTCTTCCCACCCAAACTCGTGACCTTGCTTTGTGCACCACCTCCGCTCCAGCGGCGACGAGACCGTCGGCCCAGATGTCTTCCTCCATATTTTCCTCTCCTCCGCCGCGCGTCAACTGCCACCCTCGCACGTGCCCAGCAGCAGCAGCCATCGCCGCTCCAGTGTCGTGCCGTGTCGACGTCTGACGAAGGCATGTACCTAGGGTAGGGTAATGGGCCTGACCTAAACGCCCTCCCCAAGGTCACTACCCTAAGATCAGCGGCATTCAAGGCACATCAATTTTCACCGACTGGAATCACCTCAGAGTACAACCCACTCGACCAATAATTCCACTCGGATAACCCAATACCATTCGACCAGTATATCGTCACTCGACTGAACAAGAAACCACTCGGAGTACAGAAGATCTAAAGTCACTCAGGATGGCAACGGTCAGGCATTCACTCCGTAGTGTTAATGATCATTTATATGTCCTTATTACTGACGTTACTAGTAACGCCTCACCTTAATCTACATTGAACCCTGTGTAACGTGGGACGGCTGGGGTCCTGGCGCATTCTATATAAGCCACCCCACTCCTCTGGCACAAGGGTTCGCATCCCCGGTAACTTCACGCATAATCGAGTCAACCACCTCAGGGCATTGAGACGTAGGGTTGTTACTTCTTCCAAGAAGGGCCTGAGCTCGTAAATCTTGCGTGCACAACCTCATCGTAGCTAGGATCTTGCCTCCTCCTATGTATCCCCCTTTCTACTGTCAGACTTAGAACCACGACAGTTGGCGCCCACCGTGGGGCAGGTGTCTTAGCGACTTTCGGTGAGGTTGCGATTTTTCCGATTCCCATCATCATGGTTTTGAGCAGACGTTTGGCTGAGGGCCGCGAGATCCGTCTCGACGCGCTCGTTTTCATCGCCGACGACTCTGCTTGGCTTCAAGAAGCTCCCCTCGACGTCGAGGCGCTCCCCGTCCACGGAGGGACCCACTTTCAGATATGCGCCCGCGGCGTCCTTCTGCGGCAGCCGTTGACCCAGTATCGGTCGGCTCGCGCAACGTCTTCGCTCTTCGTAGCTCGACGCCGCAAGCGATCCGGTCGATCACGGCTTCAGCGGTGGATCAAGCATGCGGTGGCTCGCCGGTCGGCCACCCCTCAAGTCACGGCAATTGAGCCCGATGAATCTCTCTACGGGTTGTTCGACCTGTTGACTGGCTCCGTTGAGACCCTGTCTGAATGTGACAGCAGCGACCCTGCGGCAGAAGTCCTGATGGTCGACACGCCATGCAGCCCGCCTGGTTTCCGCCACAGCAACGGTGGCGATGGCGGCGGTGATCCGTCGCATGTTCACGAAGAATATCGTCCTCAAGCCCTCACTTTGCAGTAGCGAGAGGAGCTGCATCGTCGCAATACGGAGGCACTCCACACTCCCATCGTTGGGGAAATCTCTGAGGCTCGGGCCTTGGAGACTGCACGCCTGGCCACGTTGGCTGAGCGCGCACGACTGAAGAATCTCCAATGTTCACTCGACGATCGCGCTCGACGACTGGTTCCTGAATCCAATCGACGACAGCGGCAATTGTTTCCCCCCGAACATCAGGTATACCGTACCCCAATTCAGAATCTTACTGTTGCAGCCCGCATAGCAGAGTCAATCATGCCGTCCCAGTCAGAGGCTGGAAGAGGTTTGATGCAGATTCGAGCGCTGCTCCGTGCAGCAGGAGAGCAGAACACAGCAGTTTTTCAGTCATGCAACAAGATCCATAGCAGATATGTGGTTGCGGACACTGTCCAGTTGGCCCATAGCCCAAGATCGCCTCCGCGGCGTGAGGGTCGGGGACACCGTCAAGAGTAGTACATGGGTTGGAACCATGAGCAATATTATTATCGGTTCGGCCATGAGGACCGCCGTGGAGTGTCCACGGCCCCTCCGAGGGGCGGATCGTATGCACCCCGGTGACCCGATGACAGACGTCCGTATGGTGACGAGCGAAGACATCCAGTCAACCCTAGAGAACTTGGATTTGATGCAAGGTCAATTTTGGTACAAGGTTTGGTCGACCGGAATAGAGCGCACAGAGAAGGACAAGACAGAGGTCGACCAACGAGCAGTCGAGTGCATGTATCAGGACCTGAGTGTTTCAGCAGCGCCATCAGAGACGCAGAAATCCCTCCCAACTTCAGGTTGGCGACTGGGGTAAGTAAGTTTACCGGTGAATCCAAATTATTTTCATTTCTCAAGGTAGATTACGCAATAAGTTGAAGGCTTGAAGCAAGCCAACTACTCCAGTAGTAGCAGAAGAAGGTGAGGTGAGGCGAGAGAGTTCAGCCGCGAGGGAAGAGAGGCTTGAAAGGCAACACGTGTCCCCAGCTGCTGCCCCGGTCAGATGCTCCACTCGTGCTCCCTCTTCTCTATCTCTACTATACTTATAAAAGAGCAAACATTATCTTCTATAAACGCACCCCGTAAAACAAACACAGACCCATTACCGCCACATGATTAGCCCACTAAACTTAATCTAACGGCTAGCCTTAATCTAACTCATTTTTTGTGTGCATTTAGCAATTTACATTGACTGACCGTACTCCACCACAGATGAAACTGCACGCCCGGTCAATAAGGAAAATATAATCATCGGCACATTCTATTAGGAAACAGATCACGGGCGCGTCTTAATATATAGGAAACTAATCAGAGGTGCATCCATCCTATTAGGAAACTAAATCACGGGCATATTATAGTTGTCGCTGCCATCGTCTTCTGCCTATAGCCAAGGCGCTCTTGCGTCTGAGTGCGAGGACTACATCCACGTCCAGAGCATGCTCTCCGGCAGCCATCGGCATCCGTGTCGGCTTCAGCTCCGTCTGCATCAACCCACGCCGACAACCGGGCCGGTCTCAGACTTGGCGCAGGAGGTGCCGTCGTCCGGCTGGGCCATCGAGGACCTATTGCAGTTCTCCCTACGTGCACCGTCGAGGGCATCAAAGGTTTATCACAAATCAATCAGGTGAACATTCAATTTAATTTTTTGGGTATTCTCGGCTTTGCACGACTAATACTATACCTTTGGCACTTGGTGGTGGGTCAGATTTTTTTTATCTGCAATTTTATCTATCAACCAATCCTCCTCTCATGCGTACTAGAAACATTTTTTGGGAGAGGAAGGAATTGCTATTCCGGCGTTTAATTAATCATTTGATAATTCCAAATACATGTGATCTGAAGCATGAAAATCATTCCCATATATAGACTAAGGAGGAAATAAGACTGATTGTAAGAGTGTATTTGTTTAGACCTACATAGTTACAATGAGGTTCATATTTAGACCAAGATGGATTTACAATCTGACTACATGCATAAGTTTGTCTGCCTTCATAAAGTGTATGTTCAGTCGGTGCACGTGCATTACAGATTAAATAAGAATCTTGGGGCTTCAAGCAATCTAGAACTCTAGGTTTGGGATTATCTTAGGTTGCCAATGGTTGTACTGCAAATGCATAATTTGATATAACACGTACATAAGATCTGTGTAGCAGTCTTGGCTTACAACTTAGGATTAGAGGGATACTGAAGAATTGAAGATGCAGGTCTTTGTTTCCCAAGATTATTTCTACCACCAGATGCATTAAACTGGACCATATCAAGAGGTAACACCATCACCTTGATTAGATTTGCCTTATTTTGGTCTGATTTTAATTTGGAGGTATACTTAGTTTTTCTTTTGTATTATGTAAGATAATAACGACGCATGCAGGAGTGGTTGAATAATCTACGGTACTTTTCTTATTTCAGGTTTCGTCATGTTTTTGTAATTTAGAAGCTGACATGCCTGAAAGCTTGATAAGGTAAGCTTGACAAATACATTACAATACTTTTTCTTCCGTCTTTATTTTTCTTCATATCTCATTTCAGTTTCTGTAACTACAGATTGTCTTATAGCGTTGTTAGTCTGGTTGCCGAGGCATAAACATATACGAAACCGGATATCATGATGATTATTGGATATTTTTTAGCCCTTCTACATTTCAGTTAGTTCTTGTAAAGCATCTTCTATTCTGCACATATAGAAGTCATTGTACTCACATATCATTTTGTATTTCCTATTACCCATTATATAGGTAGCTATATAATTTTGGCAGTACACATAACGAAAAAAGTATACTATATAATTTTGATTTGAATTAGTACTGAAATATATTTTGCTATGTAGATATTTGGTAATTTTGGCAGTACACATAACTGAAAAGTATATATATTATCTTCCATTTGATTTTTTTGCAATATTTATGTTTATTTTCTACTATGTGAATCTCATCTGGTTGATGTTTGAGACATGCAGTAAATTTACTAATCCCCACCCAAACACGTAACCTTGCCCTCCACGCCACCTCCGCTCCAGCGGCGACTAGAGCGTCGTCCCAGATGGCTTGCTTTGCCATTGGCCTCCCCTCCGCCGCGCGTCAACTGCCACCCTCGCGTGTGCCTAGCAGCAGCAGCAGCAGCAGCAGCATCCATCGCCGCTCCGGTGCTGCACCATGTCAACGTCGCCGCTCGGCAGCTGACGGGTGGTGGATGCCCCCATATGAGGCACTCGGGTACGTATTAATGTTTACGCACCGACCACTCGCACCAACATCGTAAGCAGTGGTGTGCCGCATATGTGTAGTCGAAGAAGTAACGTACATGGTGCACTACTCGGGTACGTATTACTGTGATGTGTACTTCCTCCGTTCAGAAATACTTGTCGGTGAAATGGATGTATCTAGATGTATTCTAGTTTAGATATATCCATTTTTATCAATTTCTTCGACAAGTATTTCCGGACGGAGGAAATACATATTATTATAACCTACACAATAGGCAGTGTCCGACTGATCTCTGACCAAATGATACATGGCGTACATTATTTCTTCACCCACTTTCCCACCCATATTAACATCCAATCGCCTATATAAATCCTCCACTTGTTTGATCGTGAATTTCATATTCTACACTCCACGCTTACATCTGAGCATGAATACAATAGGTTTTCTTACACATCACAAAATATAGATGATTGGTTACAAGAGTGTGTCAATGTTCTATATCCATTAGTGCTTAAAATAGCGGTTCCCGGTCAAGAACTTGGCGAAGAGCTGTGAGAATGAAAGGGATCAGGATAAATGATGTGTTGGAGGGCAAAAAAAGTGGGCCAAAGAAATGACAACTCGTCCAGAAGTTCCCGCGCATCATGAATGATAGTATAATGATACAGTTTGTCTAATTCACATCTAAATGTTTTTTAAGGATGTCTCATCTAAGCTCCCACAAGTATATAATGCAGCAACAAAAATTTAAAAAAAAAGACCACAAACAGAGTGGACATCAAGTTAGATGTGACATAACTATGTCACATCTAGATGTGTCCTAAGCAGACCATAATGATATGTTAGGAACATCGACGGACTCATGCCTTGGCTTCCCGATAGTGCTCCTAGTTGCCTTCATGACGCTTGTACACCACCACACAAACAATCGTCGTGCGGTGGATATTTCTGCTCGTACTTGTGGCCTTTTTCTAGGCTTCGAGAACTTTATAAGTCCGTCGGCCGTGACTTCTTTTGATTAAAATAGGCTATGAAGATCAATTTAATGTAATTTTTTTTTGCGGTGTGTTTATCGAGATCTAATTAATTATGAATATATGATCATCTTATCTATGAATGTTATTGAGTCTTCTCTAAACTCTTCTATGCACGATTAAGATAGCTTTATATTTCTCCCCGATCTATTGATTTTGTTTGGTCAACTAGATTGATTTTTCTTCTCATGGGAGATGTGCATTGTAATGGGTTCAATCTTGTTGTGCTCATTCCCAGTGACTGAAGGGGACATGATACATATTTGTATTGTTGTCATTAAGGATAAAAAGGTGGGGTTTGTTCATATTGATTGGATATATCTCTCTATATCTTGTCATCTTGCTTAAGGCGTTACTCCGTTCTTGTTAACATAATACACTAGATGCATGTTGGATAGCGGTCGATGTGTGGAGTAATAGTAGTAGATGCAGACAGAAGTCGGTCTACTTGTCACGAACGTGATGTCTATATTCATGGCCATTGCCTTAGATATCGTCATAACTTTGCGCTTTTCTATCAATTACTCAACAATAATTTGTTTACCAACCGTATGCATTCTTTCAAGAAAGAAGCCTCTACTGAAAACTATGGCCCCCGAGTCTATCTTTTATCATGTTATTTTTAAATCTACAAAACCAAAAACTCAAAAATACATTACTGTAATTTATTTACCTTTTATTTATTTTGTACTTTTATTTATCTTCTATACCTATATCTATCAGATCTCCTCCTTGCATGTTACCGTGTAGGAGCAACCATGGGTGACTTGTGTGTTTCGTCTACTGGGTTGATACCTTGGTTCTCAACTGAGGAATATACTTATCTTACTTTGTTGTATCACCCTTTTTTCTTTAAAGGGAAAACCAACGCAAGTTCAAGAAGTAGCACCCGCTGCTGGAGATGGTGACCGGGCGTCTGTGGCGTGGTTTATGTGTGCGGCGACTCTGTTGTGGCGGACACACTGCCGACAAGCCCGTATTGGCCACGGCCATGGCAGTAGCGCCCATAGTGGGCGGCTGGTTGTGGTTGTTGCTGAACCCTAGCAGTAAAAGGCCCTGTTGCGTGGCTTTGGTGACAAGGTCCTGATTACCCGCCATGGCGGCCTCCTATTGGGTGGTGGCAGTGAGGGTGGCCGCGTTGGCGGTGTCCTCCCTATTGACCTGCACCTGCTTCCTCCGGCCAACCCTCGTGGTCGAGTGCACGGTCCGCTGCGCCGGCGTCTACTCTTTCTTGGGCTTGGTCGCCTTTTTGCGGACGGCGCGAGCCTTGTCGACAGTGGTGGCGGGGGCGGCGGGGCTTGGCGTCTCGGCCATGGTGACTGGCGGGGGTGGGTGATCGAGCT
>NC_041380.1:584945445-584974919 GCF_002162155.2 Triticum dicoccoides
GAGCCGTGTGCGTCCGCGCCGTGTCTACACCCACGCAAACGCGGCCAAATTTGAGCCTGAATTGAGTTGTCCGTTTGCGTCGGCGTGTTGGGCCATAATTTGTGTCCGTCTCAACCCAAACTTACACACATGGACAGAATGCGCAGGCGCACTGGAGTTGCTCTTACCCGACTCATTTGTGCTGCTTACGATACTGTACATGGTGTACGTTACTTCTTCGACTACTTTCCCATCCGTAGCAACATCCACTCGTCTATACCCTCGCAAAAAAAAAAAAACATCCACTAGTCTATAAATCGTTCGCTTGTTAACTCGTGAATTTCATGGTCTACACTCCAGCCTCATATCTAAGTATGAATATAACAAGTTTGCTTGTACATAAAGGAAAACGATAGTTACAAGAGCCTGCCAGTGCTTTCCTTTATAGTAATCTAATGCTAAAGTTTGAGAGTGAAAGGCGTCAGGATAAATGATACATGTGAGGATGAGAGAGTAGGTCGAAGAAATGATGACTCGGCCAGCAATATGTGTCTGCCCTGTATAAGAGCATCTCCGACCGTTGGCCTTACAGGAGACGCCTAAAATCACCGTCTGGAAGTGAGCCGGCGCAAAAAATGGGCCTGAGGCGAGTTGGTTCCCAGCCGCCTGCCCCACGGTTGCCCCAGGCGCGTTCAAAAAATAAAAGTATATAGCAAACTTCGGTAAAGTTCGGCGAAGTTTGGCTAAACACGACAAATTTCAGCCAACTTGGACATACATTTCGACAAAGTTCGCGGATTTTCATTACATAGCAAATATATAAACTAATCTAACAAAGAAACTGGCTGAACGCCGAGTAGTCGCCGTCGTCGCCGCCATCCTCACCGACGTCGTCATCGTCGGCCTTCTCCTCCTTGACGTGGACGCCCCTGCTGGACCCGGCGTCGCCATGGCGGACTGGTGGCGGCGGCGGCGCGTCCTCGTTGTCGCTGTCGTCGATGACGACGACTCCTCCTTCGTCGCGGCCCCGGCGGCGCTCCGCGAAGCGCCGCATCTTCAGAGAGTCCTGGCGCGCCCATTCAAGGGACGCGTCGTCGTCGAGCTCGACTTCACCATGCTCCGTCTTCACGGCGGGGAGACCCGGCTCCACCTTCACCGGCGCGAGCCCCGGCGCCGTCTTTGGCTTGCCGAAGCGCGGAGGAGGAGCTGACGAGGAGGTGCGCCGGCCGCCCTCGTTGATGACGATCCCGACGCTGCGAGTGCGCCGGCCGAGCGGCGTCTCCGCCGCGGGCTCGGCCTTGACGCCGAGCAGCGCCGGAGTGCCGGAGGAGTGCGAGGAAGAGCGCGAGGATGAGGAAGAAGAGGAGGAGCCGAACCTCCTTGGCGCCCATGACCCGTCACGTCGGTGGTGCGCCGGGGCGGCCGCCCTCGCCGGGGGGTACGCCAACGGCGGGTCGTTGCCTCCCTCGAGGTGCGTCAGCACGCCCTCGAGTGTGCGGCCGGGGACGCCCCATCACAGGTGATGCCCCTCACTGTTCTTCAGGCCCCCGACCACCGCCGCGCCGTTGGTGGACACCATCCGCAGCTGCCAACGGCGCTCGAAGTACGCCGCCTAAGCCGCGTGGTTGTTGGCAGCGTACTGGGGAAGGGAGAGCTGGGCGTCGGTGAGGGAGGCGCACATGACGTCGACCTCGTCGGCGAAGTAGGAGGGTTTGGCCACGGCGTCGGACAACGGGGGAATGGGCACTCCCCCGTTGCTGAGCCTCCAGCCCATCGGCCCGGCGCGCATGTCCGGCGGCGCCGAGATGTTCGCCTGGAATAGGAGCCAGGACTCCTGTTCGCGGAGCGTGCGGCGGCCGAAGCCGTTGGCCGCCGCCTCGTCTCCGGGGAAACGCTCGGCCATCGGGAGAGGGGGAGGGACAGGGAGGGCTGGGCGGCGGCTCTACGGGAGAGGGAGAGCGAGAGGGAGGGCTCAGCAGCGGCGCTCGAGAGAGGTAGAGCTCGGCCGCGAGGGCGGGGCTGATGTGGCCACAGGCGAGCGAGGCCACCGGCTTATATAGCCGTGTCGCGCCCGTGTGTATGCGTGTGAGGGAGGGGAGGCGTCGGTGCGCCGTCCCGTGACGCGCCGCCGGTGAGGAATCAATGGCAAGGCTTACCGGCGGCAGCCTTGCCATTGATTCCCCGCGGGAACCGAGGCGTTGGGGAAGACGAGGCGCGGTGTCGCTGATGCGGCTGGCCCGCGGCTTTTTCGCGCCAAAACCGCTCGCCCCGGCGCCCCCGGGCGCCCCCAACGCGTCGGGTTCGGCCTGAGTCCGTCGGCGCTGATTTCGGCCCAGGCCGGCGAAAATCGGGCTCCTGGGGGCGCGACTGGGCCGTTTTTTCGGTGCCGGCGCGAAAAAATCGTCTGAGGAGGCCTTCCTGAGGCACGGCTGGAGATGCTCTAATGTAACAATAGATTAGGAACATCTACGGTCTTATGCCTTGGCTTTCCGGCTATGCTCTTGTTCCTCTGATGGCGCTTGTACTTCCTCCTTCTTTTTTTAGTCTGCATATAAGATTTGGTCAAAGTCAAACTTTATCAACTTTGACTAAGTTTATAGAAAAAAATTATCAAGATTCACAATATGAAATCAATATTGTTAGATGCATCATGAAAGAGAAAATTCCTTATTTGACACTGTCTTAAAATCCGGTTCCTTATTTGATATTAGAAAAGTTTTTCTTCCCTATTTAACGCTAGTGCTAAATTTTATTCCCTATACGACACTTTCGTCCATTTTAAACCTAAATGACACTTGAAAAGACGATTTTCCCCTCATGCGGTATGTGTGTACGCGCGTGTGTGCTGTTGCGTGTGTGGGTGCACGCGCACATGTGTGCTGCTGCTGCATGTGTGCTGGTGCGTGTGTGTTTGCTACGGCGTGTGTACGTGTGTGTGTGTGTGTGCTGTTGCGTGCCTATGTGCTGCCTGTGTGTGTTGCGTGCGTGTGTGTTGCTGCGAGTGTGCGCGCGTGCATGTGTGTTGCTGCGTGTGTGCGTGCGTGTGTGTGTGTGCACGTGCGCGTGCGTGTTGTTGCGTGCATGTGTGTTGGTGCATGTGTATGTGTTGTTGCGTGTGTGCTCCTGCCCTCGCATTGATGTTGCGTGTGTGCGCTATTGCCCCCACACACATACCACATGAGGGGCAAAAGAATCTTTTCAGGTGTCATTTAGGCTCAAAATGGACGAAAATGTCGTGTAGGAAATAAAATTTAGAACTTGTGTCAAATAAGGAAGAAAAAAATTTCTAGTATCAAATAAGAAAGCAGATTTTAAGATCATATCAAATAAGGAATTTTCTCATCATGAAATTAATTTTCATACCATATAGCTTTAGTATTGTAGATGTTCATATTTTTTCCAACAAAGTTTGACTTTGACTAAGTCTTATATGCATAGTAAAAAAACGGAGGGGGTACATCAACAAACAGATCCTTGTCTTGCAGACGATATTTTCAGTCATATTTCTAGCCTTTTTCTAGGTTTCTAGAAGTTCATAGGTCCACCGACCGCGACTTCGGTCCTCTTATGTGTTTTGTGTCTTCTTGTTCAGTAGACTCTTGTAAAAATACAATAATTCATTTTCATTTGTTTTGCCTTCTCATTTAGCCGCTTCTTAGGGTAGATTAGGCCAACTCCACCGCGCGACCTCATTTTGTCCGGCCCCGTCCGTTTGAAGTAAAACGAACAAATGAGGCGGCCCAACGTGCGACGGCCCGGACCCATCTTATCCGTTTTGTGTCGGGGCCGATCCATTTCGAGCGCAAACTTGCGCCGGGTTTAGGTCGCGGCGGACAGTGAACGAACGCTTCGAACGTCCGCGTCGGGGCCGCGTGGCAGGCGGCCACCTACCTCCCACCCGCCAACATAAATGCGCACGGGCGGGTGGCCCCACCTGTCATCCGCACTGCGAAGGGTTGCCGTCCTTCTTAAATGGGAAGCCGTGGACCGGTCGTCGTCCACAGTTCCCACTCCAGCCCCTCTCTGCCCCCTCGAAACCCTACACTCTCAAAACCCTAGCCGCTCCCCGTCGTCGACCTCGCCGGCCGGCCGCAGCCATGGGCTTTTGGAAGCACGACCCCAAGGGGAAGCACGACCGCGAGGTCGGTCCTCCTCGGGACGCGGCCACGGCTCCGTCAAGAAGGAGGAGCCCGCATCACCACCGTGCTCCTCCATTCGAGCCCCCACGCCTGCCCCCTTCACTATCAGGCCTGGGGCTGCCGGCCAGCGCGACCGGCGGTACCTGGCCGTCGATGTGTGCTGGCGGTACTGGGAGACGAGGACGCCGGTCCCGTGGAGTGACGTGCACCTCCCCACCAACTGGCACCTCTCCGTGGACCGGGTCCCCGTCCCGCCGGTGCCAGCGAGCGGCCGTGCCAGGCGCGATGAGATCGAGCGCCGCCGCCGCCTCCTCCCCGACGACCTATTCGACGACGAGAGGTACGCCCCCGACTCCGTCCTGTGGGACACTTGGCTCCAGGACGAGCATGATGTACGACGCGCGTCATACTTCGCCGGCACGGTGTCGGGGCCGCGGCGGCCACGTCGGGAGGTGCGCGGCCTGACGCCCACGCCGTCGCCTTCCCCATCGCCACCTCCACCTCCTCGCATAGACAGCGGAGGAGGAGGCCCGAATCATGGCGCATGTCATGGATGACTCCATGTACACGCACGATGAGCGCCAATGGCCGGGCCTCGAGAAGACGATGGCCCTCTCGCCGGCGATGTCGCCATCCCCGAGCTGTAGATGGTGCCGAAGGAGGAGGTGACGGAGGAGCCGTCGGTGGCCTGCTACCTCTTGAGCACTGCGTTAGATTTCCCCGAAGAGGAGAGGATGATGCAGCAAAGTAGCGTAAGTATTTCCCTCACTTTTTGAGAACCAATGTATCAATCCAGTAGGAGGCTACGCGCGAGTCCCTCATACCTACACAAAAACAATAGCTCAACGCAACCAACGCACTTAGGGGTTATCAATCCCTTCACGGTCACTTACGAAAGTGAGATCTGATAGAGATGATAAATAATATTTTGGGTATTTTTGGTATATAGATGCAAAGTAAAAAAGTAAAAGCAAAGCAATAATAAAGTGATAGAGATTGATATGATGAGAAAGAGACCTGGGGGCCATAGGTTTCACTAGTGGCTTCTCTTAAGAGCATAAGTATTCTACGGTGGGTGAACAAATTACTGTTGAGCAATTGACAAAGTTGAGCATAGTTATGAGAATATCTAGGTATGATCATGTATATAGGCATCTCGTCCGAGACAAGTAGACCGACTCCTGCCTGCATCTACTACTATTACTCCACTCATCGACCGCTATCTAGCATGCATCTAGAGTATTAAGTTAAAAACAGAGTAACACCTTAAGCAAGATGACATGACGTAGAGGGATAGTTTCATGCAATATGATAAAAAAACTCCATCTTGTTATCCTTGATGGCAACAATACAATACGTGTCTTGCTGCCCCTTCTGTCACTGGGAAAGGACACCGCAAGATCAAACCCAAAGCTAATTAAGCACTTCTCCCATGGCAAGAAAAACCAATCTAGTAGGCCAAACTAAACTGATAATTCAAAGAGACTTGCAAAGATAACCAATTATACATAAAATAATTCAGAAAAGATTCAAATATTATTCATAGATAGACTTGATCATAAACCCACAATTCACCGATCTCAACAAACACACCGCAAAAAGAAGATTACATTGGATAGATCTCCACAAGAGAGGGGGAGAACATTGTATTGAGATCCAAAAAGAGAGAAGAAGCCATCTAGCTACTAACTATGGACCCGTAGGTCTGAAGTAAACTACTCACACTTCATCGGAGGGGCTTGGATGATGATGTAGAAGCTCTCCGTGATCGATGCCCCCTCCGGCGGAGCTCCGAAACAGGCCCCAAGATGGGATCTCGTGGATACAGAAAGTTGTGGCGGTGGAATTAGGTTTTTGGCTCCGTCCCTGATCGTTTGGGGGTACGTAAGTATATATAGGAGGAAATAGTACGTCGGTGGAGCTTCGAGGGGCCCACGAGGCAGGGGGCGCGCCCTAGGGGAGGGGGCGCCCTCCACCCTCGTGACCGCCTCGTGGTTTTCTTGACGGAGGGTCCAAGTCTCCTGGATCTTATCTGATGAGAAAATCACGTTTCCGAAGGTTTCATTCCGTTTGGACTCCGTTTGATATTCTGTTTCTCCGAAACACTGAAATAGGCAAAAAAATAGCAATTCTGGGTTGGGCCTCCGGTTAATAGGTTAGTCTCAAAAATAATATAAAAGTGGAAAATAAAGCCCAATATAGTCCAAAACAGTAGATAATATAGCATGGAGCAATCAAAAATTATAGATACGTTGGAGACGTATCATGGCCGCCTTCCACCCGGGCCTGGTGGGCCAGGGATGGACCTGGTCGTGCACGGCGGAGCAGATGGCGGCCGCCGTGGGGGGCAACTGGTGCCCCACGCCGCCGCGGTCGCCGGAGTGCGACGCCTCGCCTTGGGAGGAGGTGGTGTAGGCACCGGCCACCTTCCAGCTCGCCGCCCCCGTGCATCGCGGACCGCCGGCCCATCTCTGGATGCCGCCGGACTACGTCGACCTCTGCAGCGACGACGACGACACCGGCGACCACCGAAGACGGCGACGGCGACGGCCAGGGCATGGACGGGCGCGGTAGCAGCGTGCAGGCGGCTTTTTTATTTTGTTTTTATGTTAATTATGACACTGGACCATTTAAGTGCGGCGTGAAACTGGGCCATTTTGTGGCCGTGACCTTTATATATGTTTTAATTTTTTTAAGTGTGTTTATTTACTTTTTAGGCATTGTATTTAAGTTTTTTGTTTTTTTAATCACGTCCTCCCAGACATGATTTGGGATGCGGCCGCGCGCTGGGCGCACCCACGACCCAACGGACAAACGCGGACATGGGCGACTGCATCGTCGCCTCAAAGGGACAAAATCCGGCCAAATCGGACATCCATTTGGGGTCGCACGGTGGAGTTGGCCTTACGCAATTAGGTGAAGCCGGAGATGTTGGCAAGGCGACGCGTGTCCCAAGCCAGTCAGGTGCTCCACTCGTGCTCCCTCTTACCAACCCAAACTCGTGGCCTTGCCTGCGCGCGCCACCTCCGCTCTAGCGGCGACGAGACCGTCGGCCCAGATTGCTTCCTCTGCATTGGGCTCCCCTCCGTCACACGTCAACTGCCATCCTCGCGGATGCCCAGTAGTAGCAGCCACCGCCGCTCCAATGCCGAGTCGTGTCGATGTCGCCCGCTTGCCAGGCGGTGACCGCCTCCATATGAGGCGAGATAATTACACCTAAAGTCCTTATACTCTCCGACATGTAACATGATGGTCCTCGAACTGGTGGAGTGCTCCATTATGGTCCTCAAATACGAGAATATGCTCCAATATGGTCCTGGCTACATCTCACGCTACTCCCAGCAATACAGTACAAATGTGGACCTCATATGTCAGCACATCAGAGAGAAAAAATGTAGTTTGGATCAAAAGCACGCATATTTATTGGGAAAATTTATCTATCTTCATTCAGGACCACAACACGAACATTTATTGGGTATCTTCACTATACTCCCTCCATCACAGTTTAAAGGACGTACCTCACATCTCTCTGGGCCCAAGGTTGCTAGCGATTGGCAGGAATAACTGATGCGCTGGAGCTGCGGTAGTTAAGGATATGCGCCTAATTAATCGCCAAACAAACGCATAGTAATCTTTCCGTCCAGTAAAAGAAAGAAACCATCGCATGCATTGGTGGAGTAATTTCAGTTCACACCATGCATGCGCACCAGGAAGGCAAGCGGAAGGAGCTAATTCTTCCCAAAACGATGTATTTAATAGGCTAATTAATGACATGTGCCTTATTTCTTTTTAATTATGAAAAATTCTGGTTTTGGAGATACGCCATTTAAACTGTGGAGGGAGTAGTTTGTAAATACAAAACTATTTAACATAAATTGACAACATGTATTTTGGATAATGTTCAGTGTGGTTATATTTTTATCCAAATCTACGCCTATCTACTGTTTTTTTATTCTTTATTTTCAAGTACATTTTTTTCCTTTTTAACTTTCCCATTTTTAAAAAAGTAAGAAAAACTACAAGAATTATTAATACATAATTTATGTATATTATTTAATAAATTTTCAACTAAAAGGAAAAATAAACACGCAGATGATAAATAAAATAGAAAGGAAACGGATACGTTACACACCGATTTATCTGAAGTTCTATATCATTATTAGACACGAATCATCGTCCAGTCTGTTGGTTAGCTTGTCTGTTAGGTTGACGTGTGGGCTCTGCATCGAATCTTGGATTGGTGATTCTTTTTCCAAGTTCCTCTTTGTTGTGCTGACATGCAGAATATTTTTTTTCATGTTCCTCTTTGATATGTTGACATGCAGGACCCACACGTGTATCGAATGCTGATGTGGCACAGGGCTGGGCAGCAGGTTGTAGTAGGAGACGTAGCTAGGACCGTATTGGAGCATATTCTCGTATTTGAGGACCATAGTGAAGTACTCCGTGAATTTAAGGACCATCATGTTACACGCCGGAGAATACAGAGACTGTAGATGTAATTATCTCCATATGAGGCACTCGGATACATATTATTCTCTTCGTCTCATAATATAAGAACGTTTTTGACACTAATGTCAAAAACATTCTTATATTACAGAATAGAGGGAGTAATTTTCATCGACCACTTGCACTAGCTTTTCACCGCTCAAATCATGAAAGAGCGCGACAACCGACAAACAATCACTTGGACCGTCATGGTCATCGTTGTTTCATCCCCGGTGGCCGAGAGGCCAGAGGCATACATGGTGGTCAATCGGAGTTGGTTTGGAGGGCTCTGCTGCGCGGGCCTCCTTGCGAGTATCTTGAAAGAAAATATTTTCTCAAGAAATTTAGATAAAAAGTATCCTCAGTAACCGAATATTCATTTTTTTAGCCTGGACCCATCTGCACTCGGTGAACAGTATTATAACTATGATGCGTACATATTATTATAACTGTGATGTGTGAAATAAATCAATTTCAGATCACTGACCTCCACAATAAATTGTTTCCGACTCATCTCCGCTCTCACGATACAAGGGGTACATTATTTCTTCACCCACTTTCCCACCCATATTAACATCCACTTCCCTATATAAACCCTCCACTTGTTTGATTGTGAATTTCATATTCTACATTCAACGCTTAACCTTAGCATGAATACAATATGTTTTCTTACACAACACAAAATCAGATGATTAGCTACAAGAGTGTAACAATGTTATATATACATTTAATGTTTAAAATAGCGGTTCCGGTCAAGAACATGGTGAAGAGCTCTGAGAATGAAAGGCGTCGGGATAAATGATATGTTGGAGGGTGAGAAAGTGGGCCAAAGAAATGACAACTCGTCCAAAAGTGTCTTCTCATATTGTATGATATTACGATATGTTAGGATCATCGATAGACTCATGCCTTGGCTTCCTTACAGAGCTCCTAGTTGCATTCAAGACCCCAGTACACCATCACACGAACCATCATTATGCCGCGATATTTTCTGTCATGTTTGTGGCCTTTATTTTAGGCTTAACACAGGTCCGCCGAACGTACAGTGACACAGAGCTGATCTGGGTAGCCCTAGTAGTCTTCGTGCGAAGTCACCATTGTACCTTTGATTAGTCCTCTTTGATCTGGCCATCGGCGAGTTCCGGACATCTCCTTTGAAGGAAACCAATGACTGACGTATATGGCACTTTTTGGACACCTTGTTTGGATTGGGTCCGGTCGTGTGCACCCGCAATATCAGCATAACCAGCTTCAGCGGGGTATCACGAAGCTCTGTTTTTGTTGACACCTTGGGACATGTTTGCATTAAGATTTCCAAAGGATCAACACATGCAGAGAATGCCATGGCATGATTGGAGGGCCTGCAAGCGGCATTGTCTGGGTCTCACAGGTGATGAAGACTTTGCTTCACAGGCAGTTGTTCAGACCTGGCTTGCGGGATATGTTTCCGTCCAGACCGGACACGAGTTCCTGTGAGTCTGGCGGTACGTGACTTGTAGTAGTAGCCTTGGCAAGTGGGGGCGGCAGCATTGGAGGATTTCATTGTTGGTGGTGCTCCTTTGAGTATCAAGTCGTGCTTTTCAAGTTGAAAACACAAGGTCTGGCCTTTATTGATTGTGTCTGGCAGTGGCCTTGTTGAAGGCATTGTTTCCAGGGTGAAAACCATCTTTGATTGGGCAACGGCAACACTTATGCATTGTTTCCTTTGTGGAGGCATTGTTTTTGAAGAACCTTCTTTGTAGTCTGGGTGCTGTCTTTGGTGGTGGTTAGAGTGCTAGTACTTCGGGTGATTGATCATCATGGCAGGGTCATTTTTTCTCTTTTTCTTTTCTTATTTTGTTTTTTTGGCTGTGTGCATCCTGGATGCTTTTAAGCATCTTGTTGGTACAGAGTCTGGGTGTACTTGGTATCTACTTGATATTAATATATTTCGCTTTTCAAAAAAGGTCCGCCGAACATGACTTCATTCTCTGTTTCTTTTCTTTAACATCAGTATAGACGCAAGCGCTCATACATACGCGCATATACTCGTCCCTATGCGCCTCGTCGTAGAAGGGAATGTCTCCTCCCACTGAAAGCGCATCGTCGGAAATACTGAAAGAAATTTAAAAATAATGCGAGCGCTGGGATACCACTATCCCTCTAACCATCCAACCGCATGTTGGTTTCTGTTTCTAATGCCCTGTTAACTGGCTTCTTGTAAAAATTACAATTCATTCTTTATTCTTGTTAAACAGCTTCATTTTTAAATAAAAATCGTTTTTCAATTCTCGTGGAAAATTACGAAGCCAGCTAGCAGCAGCAGAGGCGAGAGAGCTCAGCCGCAAGTGGAGAGAGGCCACTGAGGCGCCACGTGTACCCAGCCGCTGCCTCACTCACGAGCTCCACTCCCGCTCCCTCTTCCCCACCCAAACCCGTGACATTGCCGTGCGCGCCACCGGCGACGAGACCGCCGGCCTAGATGGCTTCCTCCGCGCTGGCCTCCCCGGCGCCGCGCCCTGCGCCACGCGGCAACCGCCACCCTCGCGCGTGCCCGGCAGCCGCCGCCGCCGCCTCTCCAGTGCCGCGCCGTCTCGGCGCCGCCGCGCGCTGCCGGGCGGTGGCCGCCCCCGCCGGCCCCTCGCCACCCGGGTACGTATTAATCATTACCCCTACTCGCACCGGCTCTTCGCCGTTCGAACCGTGCCAGAGGCTCAGAGCTCATCAGGCAATCGTCGTCGTCTTTACGTTTGGTTCAGGGTGGCGGAGAGGCCGGAGGCGGACGTGGTGGTGATCGGGAGCGGGCTCGGGGGCCTCTGCTGCGCGGGGCTCCTGGCGAGGTACGGGCAGGACGTGGTGGTGCTGGAGAGCCACGACCGGCCCGGCGGCGCCGCCCACTCGTTCGACGTCAAGGGGTTCCACTTCGACTCCGGCCCCTCGCTCTTCTCCGGCTTCCAGTCCAGAGGGCCGCAGGCCAACCCCCTCGCCCAGGTCACCCTCCATCGATTGCTTCCTTCCTCTGCAAGCACCAACAGAGCAAAAATTGGGAAACCATTTCAGAGAAATTAATAACTGTCTGAAGTCTTAACTGAACTAATCAACAGAGCAAAACTGTCTGTACTAAATGCAGAAATTGTGGTGAGAGCTCGAGGCTGGTCTGATGCAATGATGAATTCTACTGGCCTTGCAGGTCCTCGACGCGCTAGGCGAATCGGTTCCGTGTGCATCCTATGACTCCTGGATGGTTCATGTCCCTGAAGGACAGTTCGAGTCGCGGATAGGGCCGACTGATTTCCTCAAGGTTCAGTTAACTTGTAGCACACGCCAGACTCTGCTTGGTTAATTTGCAGTGAATTGTTCTGGATTCATAGATGTGATGTTCGCTGCTTGGTCGGCAGGATGAGACTGAAATTTGCTAATAAGCATGACTTACAATTGGTTGCTTTCTACCTATGAAACTTAGTAGTGCACTTTGTTTGATGTTGTATGTTACCCTTTCTTTGTATCCCAATGCTCTGGCAGTATAAGTGATTACATATAATTCTTGCAGGACCTTGAGACTTATGTCGGTCTTGACGCGACCCGGGAGTGGCAAAAGCTTCTAGTGAGTTCCCTGCATTCGATATTCAGTTTCTTAGTACAAGTCTGTTTAGCTGTACCTACTGAAATGCTGAAAAAACACATGAAGCCAAATGGGCAATGAATTGTCTCTTTTTTGTGTATAGCATATACTCCCTCCGTCCAGAAATACTTGTCGGATGAATGGATGTATCTAGACGTATTTTAGTTTTAGATACGTCCATTTTTATGCATTTCTTCGACAAGTATTTCCGGACGGAGGGAGTATATACAAGTATCATTTAAATTTATAGAAGTTTCATGATTCAAATGTGAGACCAAACGTTAGTTTACCATATGGTACTGTTATGCCCCTTGAAACCTCTGCTAATACGGTATCAAAAACAATCTCAGGATGCAGTTATTCCTATATCCGCAGCTGCGATGGCTCTGCCTCCCCTCTCCATCCGAGGCGATCTGGGCATCCTTTCGACAGCAGCCGGTAGATACGCACCTTCTCTGTTGCAGTCCTTGATTAAAATGGGGCCTCGGGGAGCCCTAGGCACCACGAAACTGCTACGCCCATTCTCGGAGATTGTCGACTCGCTGGAGCTGAAAAACCCCTTTGTCCGTAACTGGATCGACCTCCTGTGCTTTCTGCTTGCGGGCGTCAAATCCGACAGCGCGCTTTCTGCAGAAATGGTAAGCTGATAAATTTCCACCAGGTTAATTACCCTATTATCCTATTCTCTTTGTTCGCAAAAACAAAAATTTATCCTGTTCTCTTTAGTGATTGTCCAAAAAAAACCGCATTTCATTTACATGAGAACTGGGCAATATCGTGTTGGACTCCAGTAGTAATTTTATAAATGAAACAAATTGGTGCACAGTCTATATCTATTTGTTTGTTCCTGGCCCTTAAACTAGTAGTAATAGTAATTTTATAATGTCAAAAAACAAAATAGAAAGAAAAAGGATTGTGTGTTTTATAGAAAGAAAAAGGAAAAACAGAATGGATGTGGCTGTTGGGATTCGAGCCCAGGTCTCCACGGCCACAACGTGGAATTCTCACCACTAAACTACAGCCACAACTTGTGATAATTTTCCGTAAGTTATGTACATATTACTGCAGTTACGGATGGCAGTCATCTGGTCCATGAATCATGACAGAGGCGCCTGCTCCATGAACAAATTCATGTCCGGATATTTGGCATTGGAGCCATGGGCTTTTGTAAAAACTTGTAATCAATCTTTACCTCTTGTTAACTATATACAATTCTGAAGATTTATGCTCGTCATTTGGTCTAACTACAATGTCAGGTTTATATGTTTGCAGAATGGTACAAGCCAGGATGCAAGCTGGAGTACCCTCTGGGTGGGAGTGGAGCGATAATCGATGCCCTGGTACGGGGTATCGAAAAGTTTGGTGGAAGACTTGCTCTTAATTCTCATGTGGAGAAGATTTTGATCGAGAACGGTCGGGCTGTTGGCGTCAAGCTACGAGGTGGACAGGTAAGCCGCTCCAGAGGATACCGTTTTATTGCCAAATATATGAAGTATAATATTAGTTCATGGGAATTAACAGCTTGACAATTATTAGTAAGTCTTTGATTCAGACGACATATATTTCATAATATCTTCAAGATGCCAAAATTCCTCGAGTCAGATGGTACAGTACAAAATGCAATAATTAATACAGCCTGTTAGTGGCAGGAAACTACATGCTCCAAATCTTCTAAGCCACTGGCCCAATTTTTGATAGATTGAAATGTCCTTGCCTCAAACAACCAAATCATCAGCTTGCTCCAACGTCAAAGTCCAAGAACTCGGCTAATCACCTCTGTATCTTTCTTTGCGCCCCTTCAGCAGTCGGATAAGCGAAGCCTTTTACTGAGCAATAGCAGGTGATACACCTGGTTATCCCTAGTTTCTTATCTCTCGAGTCAAAGGAACATAAACCGCCAAGATGTTCACAAGTTCCCTTCAAAACGGGCAAAGAGAAATTACTGTTAGAAAAAAGATGTGGAGCAAGAGCAAGAATGTCTTTCTTATGTCCACATTAGAAGCTTGCCTTGGGTATCACGTTGTGTTCTTCGGCAGTTTCCATCTTCTTCTTCAGAAAATATGTATAAAGCTCAATATCTCCTGGAAACTGTGAGGGGGAAATGAGGGAAGAAAATATTAACAACACTGCTTATGAACCCTTATAACACTAAAAAAAAGGTCAAGAGATTTTACAAAACAGAACTTAGTTACCAGCTTATCGACCTCGTTACAGATAATCCTTTTGTAGGTACCGTCCTTGATGCTTTTCTTTGGAGGTGACTGTGTTTTGTTATACGCAACAAAAATTGAATTAGAATATTTCCAAATCATAAACAGACAATAAAATGCAAATACAGAGAAATTTGAGCAAATAGATGAATTGCGTAGGTATGCATGGATTTAAGATTATTTGTTGAAAGCCAATTTGTCAATGATTAATATGATATCTCAATTTCTACCAAATAATAATCTGAAAATCTTGTTATGTTAAGTACATTTTCAATCCTCGCGCGTCAAAAGTTTGAAAGTGTACAACTAGATCCCAATTTAAATTTAGCTTCTGTTTAAATGATAAATGAGTTGCAAAGAACTGAATGACAAAGAAAGATAGCTCTGACAAAAAGCCACTTCAAAAATAGAAATGCCACAAAGTGCTACTCTTAAGTATTTTCACATCTCATCTAAGGATATATGTACAAAATGCCTTTCCTGAAAACTCCCTATAAGATAGGATAGCAAACATGTATTTACCGCTTAAGCACTGATGCATTAGAGGAATTGAAAGAGTCATATTAATCAGAAGATAGGGCCGTTTGGTTTCTATGGAGGAATTAGGCTTCATCAGGAACATAGGGCCCGTTTCGTTTGCTACCAACATGAGAGAAGCCTTACCAAACTTTTGGGGCATTTCCAAATGTTAGTGCCAAACCAAGTGGAAGCCATTTTTATTGGCTTGCCAAGGCAAAAGTTGGCACTACACCAAGCAAATCAAACATATGCATGTTTTGCTTTAATTTTCATGAATAAATAGCCCAAATCGCTTGACAAGATAAATTCATGGTAAACACATGAGACCATGGCAAAAGAGTTGTTTGAGGAAAGTGTCGTATGCTATGGAGGAAACACAAAATTCTAACATCAGAAGAACGCTATTGACTAAAAGGGTCATTTGCTCTTCTTGGAAAATAAATAAATGATAAGCTTTGAATGCTACCTTAGCACCAGTAAGATCAATAAGATGATCAACCTGAAAAGTATATGCAGAACAATTAACTCCATAATGTGCAATATTGTGTGTAAACAAATATTAAATGGATGGTAATAATACATGTGAACCAGTACCGTATCTTGTACAGAAGATTCACAATCCTCCAAATCTAGACCAGCAAACTCAGTAAGATCGTAGACCAATTGAACTTTTCCTTCTCGGATTTGGTCGATAATATCTTGACGGTCCTTTCTTTTAATGAGAAGTTCATGCACAACATAGTAATACAACTGATGCCTCTGCCCCATCTTCTCCAGATGCTCCATGAGTTGTAAGCACTCATTGACAGCAATCTTAATTTGGAAAAACAGCATTTTATTGAAAAGTTTATTTTCCATGACGATAGCCTTAGCAAGCACCCCATCTCTGGTCTCTCTATACCTCGCTGACTCCATTAGCTTGTCAAAAAACTCGATGTATTGCAAATCACCATCCAGGGTGGTAGGTTCAATATAATTACAACATGGAGAGGAATACTGTCAACACAAAAAACATACAAAGCTAAGACTCCAAATGCGGTACATTACATAATCAATGCATATATGAAATTAAGTGATAGTTGGAGGAAAGATCTAGATGTGTACCTACCTCCCCAGTAAATTGGTGGAAGAAGTGCGGATAGGACTTTGCTTTGATGCCATCACGTATGGCATGATAGTAGTATGTCATGGTGCGAGTGAAGTCGACACGTAGCTCCTCCTTGGCTGCCTGGCAATTGAAGAGGCTCTCTTCTGAATTTTGAGACTCTTTCAGATGGTACATGTCCAAACGAACACGAAGAACTTCATCACTAGTGATGAGCGGCTGTGGTGAATCCACCTTCTCCCCGAGACTCACGTCCAAAGCTGATCCCATGTTGTCACGCCATTCCCCTTGTTAGCAATCAGCAACATTGCTTCCTCTTCGCCCCTTTCCCTTTCTCGATCTAGTATGTGGCACGGGTGACCACGGTTTGCCCGACACTTTATTATAATCTATTTCATCGTATTCATTCGCCTTAATCTCCTCCTCATCTTCCTCCCAGGGATACTTGCATTTATTTGTGTAGAAGGGGATGTCACGGAATTCAGCAAGAATGTGCGTAATTGGCAGGTTTGTAGGATAACTAGGACCCGCATCATTACCAGGAGTATATATGTACATCAACATCAAATAAAAAGATCTCTTTATGCCTCCTGGAACGAGAGCAGCGTGTGTGAATGCAAACTGTATAAAAATAGCCTGCTTAGAACTGAAATTACATAAGAAAGAAGGCATTGTAACTTGACCCAATAGCAAACAATGCACAAGGCCTTGGATTATCCGCGATATCTGGCTACTGTTACTGGGTAGCGTGGTACTGAGTCATCAGTTGATCCTGGTAAGATGAAATCTAATGTAGTACGTAGTTGGAACTCAGTGGCAACATGGGACCTAAAGAAGGCGAGATGATCGAGCTAGGTTTCAAGTAATAACAAGATCAAAAAGCATGTGTGTGCGTTGGCGTTGGAGATTCAGAAAGCAGGCTACCTTGTAGGCTTGTACAGCACTGGAAATTCACAGGAGCGGGCGAGGGGAGAGAGAAGGCAGTGGCACAGTAACCGAGAACCTGAATCGGACGGGAGAATCCAAGGACGGTGAGCCGGGGGTGGCGGCGCTGAAGGGCCCAAAGACGACGGAGGCGGCTCAACCTAATTAAGCAGTCGAATAGAACAGAGGTGAGAGACGAATTCTTACGGGATTACAGTTACCGGGTGAGGTGTCAATACATGGTTGGAAATCAGAGGGGACACAGTAAAATCAATACTAAGAGTAGTGGAGTAATATTTTAGTATCCAATAACGGAAATAGTAACTCGCGGACGTTCGCCAGGGAGCAACTGCCAGCGAATTCCTAAATTGCCACACGATCTTGATCCTACGGTGCAGACTGGATAACTTTTCTACACTCAAAATAAAAGAAATGCCATGAGAGTTTTGCAAAAAAAAAAAGCAACCCAGTTTCCCGAAATATACTGAAACTGTCAGACGAACGTTCGTAAATGCCATCTCTTGTGGCGAACGTTCGCCAGATAGTAAGGCTCCAATTCAGATTCATGTGGCATATCTTTAGTTATGAAGCACTCCCTCTGTCCCAAAATAAGTGTTGCTGATTTAGTACAACCTTAGTACAAATCCGCAATAGCCAATTCTATATAGTATCATCCTTCCCAAGTAAACAAAGTGCTATCTTCTGTACTACTGTCTACTGGATATCCATCCCATTAAAGATTCAGGCCTTTGCCACCTTTGCACTAGCTAGTGGCAGACCATGGAAATCTTGTAGGCCAAGACGAGCGACCTCCTCGTTGTCTCATGCATCTGTTTTCGAGTGCCATGCATGATTACCTTTTCCTTCGTATCGACTTCCATCATGCTTGAAACATTGAATCGGCTGCTGAAATCCTGTCATGAATGAATGTTTTCCTCTTTGCAGATTGTACGTGCGAAGAAAGCGGTCGTTAGCAACGCGTCCATGTGGGATACCTTGGGTCTTCTGCCACCAGATGCCGTCCCGAGATCATACCAAGATCAAGTGAAGGCGACCCCCCAGTGCGATTCGTTCATGCACCTCCACCTGGGTTTCGACACGGAGGTTGGTTAATTTGGTTGTCATATAGTACTATATGCTTCATCCTAACAAATTATCCCTGATAGTCATGTCTACTTCCATGTTTGCTTAATCGGTACATTTTCTCGCTGTAACCATCTATGTATGTAACTGGACAGTGTGTCAAGGAGGACCTTGGGATCCACCATATCGTGGTTAATGACTGGGACAAAGGGGTCGACGGCGAGCAGAACGTGGTGCTGATATCGGTCCCCAGCGTTCTCAGCGAGGGCCTGGCGCCGCCAGGGAAGCACATCCTTCACGCGTACACACCGGGGACGGAGCCTTTCGGCCTGTGGGACGGGCTCGACCGGAAGAGTGCGGCATACCGGAGCCTAAAAGAGGAGCGTTCCGAGGTACTCCACATAGTAATATGCAAACTAGCTAGTAGAAATGTAGAATTGCTACTCTTCCAGTAATCCACATAATAGCTTTGTCCCATGGTCTATTGGAATCAGCACCTAGATAGAAAATCGATGCACTTTACCACTTTCAACATCCTTTGGAGCTCCTTTCGTCCAAAGTTTAGCAAAAAACTTCTTTCACAAAAGTGAAGCAAAAGTTAGTTTATACAGTCCTTCCTTTTTACTGGCCATGAGCTGCTGTAACCTGCTGTCTGTCCTAACCAACTTTGTAATGCAAATGCAAACTTTTCCTTGCAGGTGATGTGGAAGGCGGTGGAGCTGGCGCTGGGCCCGAAGTTCAGCCGGGAAAAGTGCGACGTGAAGCTGGTCGGCACGCCGCTGACGCACAAGCGGTTCCTCCGGCGGAACCGGGGCACCTACGGCCCCGCCATCAAGGCCGGGGAGGCGACGTTCCCGGGGCAGGCGACGCCGGTCCCGCAGCTCTTCTGCTGCGGCGACTCCACCTTCCCCGGGATCGGCGTGCCCGCGGTGGCCGCCAGCGGGGCCATCGTCGCCAACACGCTCGTCTCCGTGGCGCAGCACTCGGAGCTCCTCGACGCCGTCGGCATCTGACCGGTAACTGTGCCCAGTGCAGGACACGTTCTGGTAAAGTGGTAAGTTGAGCACATGCTTGATTACCAGCACCTTTGCTTGGAGTCCAGCTGTGATGAATCAGCTTCTCACAGCACACGCACACTTTGCACTTTACAGTGGCATGTAAGAACTGTAGTGGTATTACTAGTAGTATAGCTGGGCTGGCATGGCATGGATTGACCGGTCAGCGAGCTAACGACAGCGAGCACGATGAGCATGATGAGGATGAACCTTTTGGAGTGCTCCTCTCTGTTGCTGCTGCCACTTGTTTCTTGTTGCCATTCTTGTTGGGCAAAGTTGTGTGTGTGGCTGCAGATGCATTGCCAGGACTTTGCTTGCTTGCATCAAGTTTCAAGTATCACCAGTTTATTACATCAAAGTTTCTCTCCCTGCATTACAGGCAGGCAGGCAGGCAGCTGTGGAGAAGAACCATGCAACATTTTGTTCAGTGGAGTATAAAGATACAGAGAAAAAGAAAGCAGCATATTGCTCGGTACTGCACATGAGAAGATTTATTAATCAGCACATGCAGAAGAGACAGGCAGAGTTTTCTTATGTGCTTCCTCCGTAACTTAATATAAGATGTTTTTTGACACTATGACAGTGCCAAAAAATGTTTTATATTTTGATACAGTATACAGAGGGGGTAGTTTGCAAAAAAAGAAAAAACATGGAATGTATATAAAGTGTTACATGCTGCCTGTACATCACTGATTGTTCAGGTACAGTATAGTGCTACTTACTCCCTCCGTTCCTAAATATTTGTCTTTCTATACATTTTAAATAGACCACAACATACAAATGTATGTAGACATATTTTAAAGTGTAGATTCACACATCTTGCTTTGTATGTAGTCACTTGTTGAAATCTCTAGAAAGACAAATATTTACGAACAGTGGGAGTACATGACATGGAGTTCCAGCACTGAATAACGCAGCCTCTGACGGAGTGGTCTCCTGTTTCTGCCGAAAGTTCTGTGGCACCACACCTCATGGCTCATGCAGCCTTGTGTCCACTTCGGATCACAACGTGTTGGATTTTGTGTTGAATATTACAGTAAAGAATTGGATGCTCTGTCTTTGTGCGTGTGCAACTTTGAAAGCTTGTTTCACAGAAGCATCATCATCTCTCCTGCAGAGCACAAAAAGCTATACTTGTCTTTTTTGTCTTTCAGAAAATGCCCTTTCCACGCCCATGTACCTTCTGTATCTTCCTGTGTTATAACTGCAGTACAAAATTAACGGCAGTTGCATCACTGAGGACGTAATATCCAAAATATTAAGCATTTCACTAACAGTTTTTTTTCAACTGCCAATGTTTAAATACAGTATAAGATAATCCTTTCACATCAGAGGTCACTCCCAAGTAAATACAAATCCCATCTAGTATTATCCATCCATCCATCAGTCAATCCACAGAAATTTCGCTGCGAAATTGACTGCGAATAAAAGGCGTCACCTTCACAGTTCTTCAGTCTCAGCCTCAGTTTGTATCTTTCGATTTTTTTTTCAAACTATGATGATTTTTATAGCAAATTCGAAAACTATACATCCTAATGGAGAAAAATCAAAAGTATCACCCCGTCGGCCTCCTGTTGGCCGAAAAGGGACTTTTCGGCCTACCGTTGGCCAAAAAGTACTTTTCGGCCAACAATTGGCCAAAGAGTCCCTCTTCAGCCCTCTACTTTTTAAAAAATTCATATCAAATAGGATTTTTAGTATTTTAATTTGATTCTTTTTGCATTAGATTAGAAATTTTATGAAGTTTCTGTAGATATCAGGTTTGACTAGATTTGAAACTTTGAATTTGAATTTTTATGAATTTTCTCAAATCACTAAATTGCCTATAATTTGAGCTAGGAGTATTCTTTTTAGATGATTCTTTTTGCTGCTGGTTCTTTGTGACTTTGTTTATCAGTAGTAATTAATTGGTGAATTTTAGGATTATTTAAAATTAGGTTTTATGAAAACAGTTCTATTTTAGTATTTTATAGGTTTTATGCGATTTCTTTTAATTTTAATTGCTTTAAAAAAAATTCTTTAGTTTTTTTGACATATTCTTTTTGTTTCTGTTTAGTTATTTGTAGTATTTTTTTGTATTTTATTTCTTTTATCCTACTAGAAAACTTGTTTTGAGCTTCATAGGAGTTTATATTTAAAAGTGCCTTGTAAATCCTGTACGACCATTGCCGTTTTATGCATGAAAAAAAATACTTTCCCATAATCTTTTTCCCTGCATTTTTTTGCCACCATTTTCTTTCCCGCCATTCTCTCCCGCCACACTAAGGAGTGCTGCATTGACGAAGGATGACGATGATGCCTTCATGTGGAGTGTGAAACACTGTGTGAGAGAAGTCATAAGTGTGAAACACTCTCCGATGATGATGACGAAGCTGCCAGCACTTATGACTTCTCTCAGACAGTGCTTCACACTCCACCAGCAGCACCGACGCAGGAGACACATACCGTGTCAGACGATGTTATCTACGATCGTGGACACCATGAGGCTCGTTTTATAAGTTGAGAAGTGAAGATGGCGAGAAAGAAGATGGCGGGAAAGAAGATGGCGGGAGAGAATGGCGGGAAAGAAGATGGCGGGAGAGAATGGCGGGAAAGAAAATGGAGGGAGAGAATGGCGGGAAATAAAATGGTGGGAGAAAATGGAAGGAGAGAATGTCGTAAAAACCTAATTTTAAATAATCGTAAAATTCACCAATTAATTACTACTGATAAACAAAGTCACAAAGAACCAGTATCAAAAAGAATCATCTAAAAGGAATACTCCTAGCTCAAATTATAGGCAATTTAGTGATTTGAGAAAATTCATGAAAATTCAAATTCAAAGTTTCAAATCTAGTCAAACTTGATATCTACAGAAACTTCATAAAATTTCTAATCTAATGCAAAAAGAATCAAATTAAAATACTAAAAATCCTATTTAATATGAATTTTTTAAAAAGTAGAGGGCTGAAGAGGGACTCTTTGGCCAACAACGGTAGGCCGAAAAGTACTTTTTGGCCAACGGTAGGCCGAAAAGTCCCTTTTCGGCCAACGGGAGGCCGACGGGGTGATAGTTTTGATTTTTCTCCATTAAGATGTATAGTTTTCGAATTTGCTACAAAAATCATCATAGTTTAAAAAAAAAATCGTATCTTTCCTCCTTTCTTTCGGTTCACATGCTCGCCATCACCTCCTCCTCCTCAACTATTTTTCTACTGCATGCCAATAATGTTGAGTGCCAGAAAAAGAAAAGTTTGGAGGGTAGAAGGGGAGGAGCAGCCGCTCCCTGCCCTCCACTCACTCCCACTCTCCCTCCCTCACTCGTCAGTCACCATTACCTACTGGCCGGCCGGCCCGGTGACCGTCGCCCCCCTCCGCCGCCCCGAAACCAGCGGTTCGTGCAGGGAGAAGAATCGCGGGAACCGTGGAACCGCTGAGGGGCTGCGGCTTGATCTGCTCCAGAATTTTCGGCCTTCGATCTCCCCGGCAGGTTTGGTTTCAGGTAATGGTTCTTGGATTCTCTGATCCCGCCGGAGAAAAAGTTCATCTTTATTGCCCGCGCCGGCCCGGTTTGCGGCTGGTTCGACCCAATTGTCTCGGAGGATCTTGGTCCAATTTCCTGAGGGATTTGTCCCTCACGATTTGGAGAGAGTCGCTGGTTTTTTTATTCAGTGGATCTTCTAGGTCTCTGGGTGGGTACAAATTCGGCTGATGTTTTTTTTTTCAGGAGATGTGTGCTCTGACTGAAGAACAATTTATTATTTCCTGACGATTATTTTCTGGGGGATTTATCCATTCCGAGTTAATCTTGACCGAAATTTGTTGTGGGCAGCTGTTGTTGAAGCAGGTGGTGGAGGGAGCTGCATTGGCAGTAGGCTGATGCTTCTGCTGGCAAGGAGATGAGCCCTCTGCTGTTTGCAGACGCTGACCTTGGTGATCTCCATTAATTCCTCACCAATCAGCTGGGAGATGGCGTATTCTGGGCAGAGGCATGCCGGTGCCGCCGGGAGCTCGTCGCGGCAGGGGAATGGCTTGAAGGGGCAGGCCAGCTCAGTCGAGTTCCTGGGAAGGGGGATGGTGGGGATGCAGCTCAGAGATGCAAAGCCAGATGATGCTGATGATGAAAGGGTAGGTTGATTGGTCACTATTCCTGTTTGATTGACTCGTTACTCAACTAATTGTACTGTTTGAGGTAGAATGAGCAATTTATCAGTAATCACTGTATTTAGTCTACGATGAAATGGCACTGCGTGATTCTGCTCTGCCGCAGATTTGCGGTGTGTTCTAGAACCTGGGAATGCAGTTTTATGCTCTGGCTTTGCTCTGTTATGCCTCATGTATATCCACAGCAAGCCTAAGGATAATTGTTGATCAACTCTGCAACTTGTTTTACTGGATAAAGTGACTCAATTCTACATTTTCAGGACAATGAGCCAGATGTGGTTGCAGATTCTGGTTCTGAAGCTGGTCAAATAATTGCAACCACAATCCGTGGTCGAAATGGTCTGCCTAAACAGGTAAAGGTGATGCTACATTCATCTTGACAATCTATAATGTTTGGCTGTCAAAGCACAATTTGCTGATATGGTGGTTAATGAAACAGTCCGTCAGTTACATTGCTGAACATGTGGTTGGAACTGGTTCTTTTGGGGTTGTATTTCAGGTAAACTTCTGGCCTTTGCGTTGTCTAAACTGGTCTATGCTCAACTGATTGTCAATGGCATATAACCTCTTATTGTCAACTCTTCAGGCGAAATGTCGAGAAACAGGAGAAGTCGTTGCCATCAAAAAGGTTCTTCAAGATAAGCGTTACAAAAACAGGGAATTGCAAATTATGCATATGCTTGACCATCCGAACATTGTTGGTCTTAAGCATTACTTCTTCTCAACCACTGAAAGGAATGAGCTTTATCTTAATCTTGTCCTTGAGTTCGTTCCAGAGACAGTAAACCGGATGGCAAGACAGTACAACAGAATGAATCAAAGAGTGCCCCTCATTTATGTCAAACTATACACTTATCAGGTCTGACCTGACCTGGCAGTTAATTTTCTGAACGATGTTATGCTTTGCACAATTGTCCTCCATCTTTATTTGTTTTTACAAAAATTATTTTAAAGTTAATCGTTGCACTAGTTATGCTGTGATGTGGAACTCGTGGTATATGATATGTTCCCTAATTAGTTGCAGCACATTTTTGTCCTCATGCCTGCTTGAAACTTATGTTCCAATACTTGAGTACTGTATTGGGACCTATCTACAAGTTTCAGATTAGTTATTCACATTGATGGCTTGACTAACAACCCAAAATAAATTCTGAGACATCCAAACGTACAACCGAACCAGCCTGTCAGTTCTACAGTCTTTGAATTTATGTTCTACAACTTTCTTCTTGTATGTTTACTTAATCAGAAGGCGCTATTTTCTTTGTATATATCAGTATATCACACAGGCGAGTAGATGCCATACGTTTTTTTTTCTGAGATAATTATGTGCACATTTTTGTAGTAGTGTGAACGTTATCTCTACTAGGGACTCCAATAGACCATCTACTGTATAACCGATGAATCACACATTAGTGCATCCTTGTTATTTACTTGCTTCTTCTTACTACAGATAAAAGTTTAGTTAATGAGTTCTGTCATATATCTGTAATCTGTAATCTGTTTGCTCTTTGTAGTTGCTCAAGTCAGAATATAATGTCCCGGCCATGCAACAGAATTGTTCCTTCAGTTGTCTTTTGATATTGAGTATTAGCTTTACAAGTCGTCTAATTATTGTTCCTGTAATCTCATAACTTTGCAGATATGTCGAGCACTTGCTTATATACACAACTGTGTTGGCATCTGCCACCGTGATATCAAACCACAGAACGTTCTCGTGAGATTTTAACCTCCCTTTCTATGCTTATTGCTTAATATGTTGTGCTATACATATCTTTCCTCACCCTCTGAATTGTTTGGCCAGTTGAGCTTTCTTTACATCAGGAAGAACAATTACTAAACAAATTTGAAGAACCACTAATACATTTTTACTAACCCAGTGAACTTCCCACTGTAGGTTAACCCACATACACACCAGCTTAAAATATGTGATTTTGGCAGTGCAAAGGTCTTGGTAAGTTATCTTCTATATTAGGTTTTGAAATTTAAATGCACGAGTCCTGCTGATTTTGAAAAGAGCATGCTAAACTTTCTTGATAATAAGAATAAAAAAGGTGTGCAGTTATGCCAGTAACCTACCAAGACATGGTGATTTCTATTTTTTTTGATGTAATGTTTTGAATATATGCAGGTCAAGGGAGAGCCAAATATCTCGTACATATGCTCAAGATACTACCGAGCACCAGAACTCATATTTGGTGCAACTGAATATACTACGGCCATTGATTTGTGGTCCACAGGCTGTGTCATGGCAGAGCTGCTTCTTGGACAGGTTTTGTTCACGCATATAGTCATTTCATTTTACTCTGTAGCTGCTTCTCATAATATTCATCCATGCAGCCTCTTTTTCCTGGGGAAAGTGGAGTTGATCAGCTGGTTGAGATTATCAAGGTGAAAACTTATATGACATCTTAAACTGGTCTGTCCTGAGACCTGTATTCTTTACAATGACATGTTCAGTCATAGTGCCTTGCAGGTCTTGGGTACTCCAACAAGGGAAGAGATCAAGTGCATGAATCCAAACTACACGGAGTTCAAGTTCCCACAAATTAAGGCTCACCCATGGCACAAGGTAATTTGCATATTATGTCTGCCATGCTTGATTAGTGGCTGTTTGTTGTGCAGCAGCTGTTTGATTTGGTGCATACTTTTGGAAACAATGACTGTCGTGCTGTTAAATAGTGAGAAATAATAATTAACATAGAAGTCATTTTCATGTCATCTATATGCTCAGGCGCAAAATTAAATCAACATATTTTCTCATGGTTCCTCTGTTACCTCAAAATTTTCTTTTTATTCAGGTTTTTCAGAAAAAGCTTCCACCTGAAGCAATGGACCTTGTCAGCAGGTTTCTCCAATACTCGCCAGATCTTCGGTGCACTGCTGTAAGGCCACACGATCATTTTCTTATGTTGCCTTCCAAATTGCAGATTGATAGACTATGAGCTCATTTATGTTCTAACCATGGAACCGTTCTTCAGATGGAAGCCTGCATGCACCCGTTCTTTGATGAGTTGAGAGATCCAAACACCCGTCTACCTAACGGCCGCCCTCTACCTCCCCTCTTCAACTTCAGATCTCAAGGTAGTGTAACTGTATCTAAATAGCAGTAGCAGCAGTCAAACCTTCACACTCAGTGATTCGCTTCCTGCGAATCTTGGTTGCTATAGGCTTTGCCTCATTGCTGCATTTGTCATGCTTTCTCCAGCACCTTTGGTGTGTCGGTAGTTACATTTACCTTCAGTCTTCCTAGTTCAGAAATGCACCTATCTGCATCTAGTAAACTGCTGCCAGCTGAATCAGCCCATTTTATGTGCCATTTGCAGAGCTAAACGGTATACCTCCAGAAGTCGTCGAGCGCCTGGTACCGGAGCACGCGAGAAGGCAGAACCTGTTCATGGCGCTCCGCACCTAGTTTTCGCGTGCCCTCCCCGTGTTTTTCGCGTTGTTTGGGGTCTGGTCTCTGGAGGGAAGCTGTAGCTTTGTGTGGGTGCAAGCGCTGGAGTAGTAGAGTTGCCCCAGGGTGCATGTGAGGTTTGGAGGCTTTCATGGTTGGTGTGTATAGATGATTTGAGGCTTCTGAAAGTTTCTTGCTTTGGAGCTCGTGTGCAGTTACAGTGCTTGGATGAGTTGATTATGCAATCAAAATCGTTCAGAAATATTTGCCCTCTTTATTTTCCATAGTTACGACTTACTACCAATGCCTTAAGGCTATATTGGTTGTCTCTTCACGGAAGGAAATGTGTGTTGGTAGTTGAGCACATCATGCATAAGAACTGAGACCCTTTTTTTTTTACTTTTTCTTTTGAGATGGCCAGAACTGAAGCTCTGGTGGTAAAAGGTGCACTTCAGTTTTTTTTTGGGGGAGAAGTAAAATAAGAGGTCGAAGTGCAGTAGCCTCTTGACGAGTTGGGCCATCTAGAGATTTGGGTAAGAATACCCACATGGCAAGCCTCAGGTAACTCTGTCCACTTTCTTTGCTCTTTTTGTTGTTTCCTTTTCTTTTTAAACATTATTTTACCTTCCTTTTTATTATAATTATGGGTTTATTTTTTATTTTTTATTTTTTATTTCTTATTTCACTTTACTCACTATTTCTTTTGCTTCAGATGGGAATTTTTTATTTTAAATCTCGTTTTTTATTTCTTTTCATCTTATTTTTATTACTACTTTATCAATTCAAATTTATTTCTTTTTTGGTGGAAAAAATACATTATTGTTTATGCGATACATGAACACTTTTGTTTTGGAAAATGTGATTTTTTTCAACAACTCTATTATATATTCTTGTTCAAATAGATTATTAAAAAAATGTTCAAGTACTCTATTTTATTAAAAAAAATACTAAAGGATGACAGTGGGAGATGACACATCTTGATGGAAGTGCAAAAAAGACTATCTATGGCGTGCCAAAAACAGCCTTGCTGGCGTGGGCACCCGACGCCAATAACATAGTGCCATTGTTAAAAAATAGTGGTGGCGTTGGAGCTTACATCAGCACTATATTGGACGGTAATGGCATGCCACGTGGCCAACGCCAACAGTAATATTCATCAGTAGTGACATTTCATGTTGTTGTGATGCCAGTAATTTGATTTTCAGATTTGAAATAAAGGCTGTACAACGGCGATCGCAACCAAAATGACAGTATAATCCTGTTTAAGAACAGTAAATAAATCAACTTTAAATAGACCGAATAACAACATTTAAGTTCAACAATGCACTTATTGATATAGTTCAACAAAGTAGGCAGAGTAACACATGAATGTACAAGTTTAAATAAATAGAGGTAATAATTACATGAGATCTTCCATGCATGACAACTAGCTAACTAGACTTTTTGGCAAACGAAGTCAAGGTCATAGTACGGAGTAAGTGAACCATCGTCGCTGCCAGCAGGCCTATAGTAGACCATTATCTTGTCACGATCGTAGTCGAGGTAGAACGTGGCTCTCTCCTCAGCTTCCAGCTCGCAAGCAGTTGCAAAGGCTTTCCAACCAGGGCAACCAAAATAGGTGCGGCTTGCCTCGTTGATGACAAGACAATTGAATTGTTGGGTCGTCAATATCTTTATGAGGGTGCACTGGAATGTGATGGTGGCATCTACTGGAACTCAAAACTTCTCTAAGAAGTCACGCCTTGCCCGACAAGGGATGACCTGAGCAAATTGAAATAAAAAAAACTATCTAGTTAGACAATTTTGGGCACAACCGTATAAATCGCATATGAAACTTAATCAGAACATGTTCAACTTAAATATATTGTCCTAGTGAGGAAGTCATTCAACAGATCTATGAAGAACTTCTTATCCCTTTGGCATCTCACTGAACCACTGGTCTCACATGGGGCATCCATTTACTGTTTTATCAAGTTGAGAAAAATAAGCATACATAACAGATGCATAGATATAATGCAACATAAGCGTTGCCTCTAGGACGACCGTGGGCACTACCCCTAGCCCCCCTCCTCCATTATCTCCTCTTTGCTTGATGTCCCTAGAGGTGACCGTCAGGTAAGCCCATGTGCCGCCGGTGAAAGGGGTGGCGGGAATCTCGCGTCCTATGGGCGTGACGTGGCTTCCTGGAGGGGCTGTACCTGGCGGCGCTGCGGTGACAACATGGGGATGCCAGGCATGGATGTGGTGTGATTTACTCCCTCCATTCCAGAATATAAGGTGTATTGATTTCCGTGCAAGTCAACCATT
The DNA here is from genome assembly GCF_002162155.2 of Triticum dicoccoides. NCBI lineage: Eukaryota > Viridiplantae > Streptophyta > Magnoliopsida > Poales > Poaceae > Triticum > Triticum dicoccoides. Next base: position 584,974,393 of record NC_041380.1, read on the forward strand.
TGAAAGTTTGACCAAGATTATAGAATAAAAGCGAAAGTACTTTTAATGATAGTTCAAATTATATAAATTTCGTATTATGAATATCGATATATTTTTCTAGAAACTCAGTCAAACATGCACTCATTTGACTTAAAAAAACAAATACACCTTATATGAAGAAACGGGGGAAGTACGACGCAAGGGCCCTGGAACAGTGGTTCCACTCATAGCGGTGGCGGGCCCTCCGTCGGAAATGATGGGCCAGGAGGCGGCGTTATGCTCCTTAGGGCATCTCCACTAAGGCCCCCAAGAAGCCCCCCCCCCCCCGGGCGCTTTTTTGGATGCCGGCGAGTAAAAGATGCCCCAGTCAGGGCCCCAAGACGTCGTTTTGCGCCGGATTTAGCAAAAGTTAGCGCCGGCACGCTCACCCTGCACCCAGCCCACCGGGGGGCAGCCGGGGACACCGGCATTAGCTTTTTGCAGGCGCTGCCCCACTTGCCAGCCTCTCTCCCTCTCTCCCCCTTTCTCTTCTCCAGGCCCACCCACGT
>NC_041380.1:584975685-585050080 GCF_002162155.2 Triticum dicoccoides
AGGCAAGGCCGGGACGGGCGAGGCCAGAGCAGGCAAGGCCGGGGCGGCCACGGGCGCGCGCGGCCACGGGCGCGCGCGGCCACGGGAGTTCCTGCCCCCGCCCAAGAAGCACCCGCCGATGAGGAAGAGCCGGACGAGGAGGAGGGTGGCATCGACGTCTTCGTGCCCCCAACAGCCATGGCGGAGGAGAAAGGACGGGGCGCGCGACGGAGCTCACGGGGAGGACGCCACGTCTCCGCTCGTCCGAGACCTCGTGGGACACCGTGGTGCGCGCGCCGACGCTATACCTCACCATCGCCCTGTCCGGCTCCAGCAGCGGCGCCGAGTCCGGCCCCGTCCGCTCGCCGCCTCGCCCGGCCAGCCTCCCGCACGCCGGCTGGTCGGCTCGCGCCGGCTCCGCCTCCCGCGGCTTCCTCCGCGCCCGCCTTGCTCCCTGCCTGCTCGCCCCGTCCGGCTTGGGCGCACGTTCCGGTGAGTCGGCCGCTCCTCCTAGCGTCGCTGGCCGCGGCGGGGGCACTGGGCGTCGGTGCTCTTCCTCATGGCCACCTTCCCGAGCTTGCTGACCACCCCTCTCGCTTGATTTCGTGCCGTAACCGTCGTCCCCGCGAGCACCGAGCGCTACCGTCTGCCATGGCCGATGCTCTGCTTGATGCCGAGCTCATCCCGCCATGCACAGCTGCCCGTCGTGCTCCGGGTGCTCTACTAATGCTGCCTCGTTGCTCCGTTGGGTCGCTAGCTACCCGCAACACGGCCGCCGCTCTGCCCGTCGCTGCACCCCACGTCGGCGGCTGCAACGACCACTGCTGGACGCGCCGCACTGCGGGCGTTCCAGCGAACAAACCCCCGCGACCAGCCGTGGCCGGAAACGGCCGGCCGGTGATCGCATCTCGCGCAGTTCCCGCGCTTGGCGCTGCTCCGACGGCTCGTTGCTGCCTGGGGGCCAAACGACTGAAAGAAATTTCAGCCCCAGGCTTAAAATCTCGCCGGCAGCCCCCAAGCGGCGAAAAAAACGCCTCCTAGGGGTGCCAACGGCTGGAGATGCCCTTATGGATTTGGGTCACGAGATTTGCCGGTCCTTGATGCAGTTGTACATATTTACGGATTTGAGTACATGATTGTCTATGGAAATATTCAAATGTGTATAAGTCCATATGTGCATGCGATGTGTCTGCAATTTACTCCTCTTAGAACATCTGTGACTTCTCTACTAAAATATCTGAGCCACACCATCTTATCTCCTGGTGTATACCAGTTCAAAGCAACCGATATAGAATTCCTAAGTAGCTTTCTACGTGCTAGAGCAGTCAATATCAATGACGCTATTTGTAGCAAGAAAGGTTAACTATGATTGTCAGGTTGAGCAAGACACTAATGTAGCTGTTCTTTGTCCAGATATACAGCGCATGCAAAAGTAACTGGCCAACTAACTTACGTGCACGTCTTTATTTCCACAGCATGGCATATAGCTGGAAGGAGCATCGATGTGGATTTAACATAGCAGGTGTCCTCTACACGCATGCCGAACAAATACAACAGGTCAAACATTATCCCTGCTTATGTGATTAGGACGTCTCCTCGACCTGCAAGTTACTCTTTCTCTTTTGGTTTATAATAAGGTATGCACGCATTTCTACTTTAGGCAATCATAAACAAAATATGTGCTATATGCTTCAAAAGTATATCGTTGAATTTGTATTCAAAAGAAGTTTCTAATATATGACTTCTATTATATATTCTTCATTACGTTAGTCAAATTGATGATGTGGAGATATGGGAGTTGCTGTAAGGGAGGGAGTATACAACAATACATACAGCTCAAATCGGGTCTTCAAGGATTCTTGAGCGGAGCTAATGCGTCAAAAGTGATAAGAGATTTATATCCGGCTTAGAGCATCAACTATGTGTGGCAGTGGTACTGATAGTGATGTCAAGGATTGACACCTCATACCGTTTCTAGGGTAGTAAGAATCTTGCAGCAGTACCTTTCTTAAAATCAGATGGGGTCTCACTTGCTAATAAACAATTCACAATATCTCCCCAAAGACCAGAAATTTATGTTTGTGCTTAGCCAAAGAAATAATAATTTAATTGTTCATATTCTCTGGGTGTACCAGATTTTGTTAACTTGACAACACTTGTTTTGCTGGAAAGCTTTCAATTTATCCATCATCTTTCATGGCAGTATAACGAACAACAGAAACAACAAAATTACATCTAGGTCCATAGACCCCTACGGACGTATACAACCATTGGAGCGAGCTAAAGGCACGCTGCCGTCATCGCCCCTTTCTCACTGAAGCCAGGCAATATTGTAGTAGATAGTCGAGAAGTTGTCATAGTAAGGCCCCACAGGACCAGCGCATCAGAACACCAATCACCATTGATGAAGAGAAGTGTAGATCAGAAGGATCCAACCTATAGACACACGAACGAAGTCTGGATGCACGGAGATTCACTGACTACAACACCGACTCAATTCCATGTCATCCTTAAGAGGCATACCTTCGCATGCCCTACGACGATGCTAGACGCACCGTCGGTAATGCGGCTAGGTGGGGAGGACCTTATACCATCTTCAAGCAGCCGCAACACAAATCCTTATCGATCTCAAAAAAACACCAAAAAAAGGAACAGGAACCCTCCTACTGGTAAGGTCCAAGGTCCACCACGCCTCCATGGCCCTAAGGCCACCAGAGATGAGGCGGATCGCCAGCGGCACAAATGGCAAGCGAAGAAACTCTAATAGTCTGGGCCGTCGCGTGAGGAGGTCAAATGGGTACACACTTTGACCATGAATTACTTTGATTAACATGATTTTTATATGCAATGTAGAGTCACAATTATCATTTAATAAGTGACTTTTGGAAACAAATCTAGGGATACCTGTTCTATGGTCATGTTGAGTAAGACAATAATATTTCACGTGTTGATAGTAAATATGCTCGTTAAGACGGTAATATTTCACCTGTTGAGTATTGACGTGCGTGCGTGTGCGTGTGCGTGCGTGCGTGTGCGTGCATGCCTGTGCATGTGCGTGTGCGTGTGCGTGTGTGTCTCCAAATATATAGTGTATTGAAAAGTAACGGGTCAACTACTACTGACTGACACTATTGCATATGGATGCACGTATTGATTTCTCTCCAGGACATGTATAGTTGGAATAGTATGAAGATCGATGTGGATAAGGATAGCAGGTGTCCCTCTGCATGCAAGTCAAACATTATCCTTGCTTATGTCATTGGGGAAAAAAATCTTATACGACCTGGGTCGTACGCCTCGCGTCGTGAGACCACCTCCAGGGGCTGACAGCTGGCAATTCGAATCTCAAAGCAACAAGAGCGATATTCTCTGATTTCCCTTTCTTCTCCAGCAGTCTTCGTGCTCCCTGCGACATGGCTTCAGAATGTTTTGCAGCTAGAGCCTCGACACAGGGCGCCACTGATTCAACCTGCTATGCCCACGTTGGTGCTGGTCCTAGATAGGACGCACCATTGCGCTGAGCTCTGGCTGGAGGTAAATTAGTGAGAGGGCGCAGGCCGCGGCTGCCGTAAATGAGCAAGAGGGCGCAGGCTGCAGCTCCCTAAACTCGTCGCTGCCGTAAATTGGCGAGAGGGGCCGTGGTTGCGCAATGGATATATCATCGTCCATGCTGCTCCTCGCCTTGTTCAGACCATCCACCGGCACCATGGGGATTGGTCGCATGAATCTGCAAGTTTGGGAAGGAGCTGCTGCCGGAGTAGCCAGGAGGCTCTCTTGCCGTCTTCAGAGACGAGAAGGAGAGGGAATTGAAGGGATCATGAAGCATCGGTGGTTCTACAAAACAACAACGATGAGAATCGCGGCGGCGCTGGAGAAAGAAAGGGGAATCGAGAATAGGTTTGCTTTGAGATTCGAATTGCCACGTGCCGGTCACTGGAGGTGGTCTCACGACGAGGGCGTACGACCCAGGTCGTATAGGATTTTTTCCTGTCATTGGGAAGCCTCCTCGGCTTACAAGTTGCTCTTTCTCTACCTTTTTATAATACATCCGAAGGGATTGTTTTGCTAACCCAATATGAAATATATGTCCTAAAAATCACACCATTGAATTCATATACAGAAAAGTTTCTAATGATATGTTGTTATAACATACTCCCTTCGTTTCAGAATAAAAGGTGTATTGATTTCCGTACAAGTCAACCATTTGAATGTTTGACCAAGATTATAGAATAAACTAACAACATCTGCAATATCTAATAGATAAAATATGAAACTAGTTTTCATGATGAATCAAATTATATAAATTTTGTATTGTGGGTATTGATGTATTTTTGTAAAAAACTTGGTCAAACATGCACTCGTTTGTCTTTTGAAAAAACAAATACACCTTATATAACGGAACAGGGGGAGTATAACTTGTAACATGTTGATTAAATTGACAATTTATGGATACTTGCAAGTCGCAACCATACAAACCAGAACGGAGAGGTTACATACACCGATACATACGACTCAAAAGTGAATGATCAAGGATTCTTGAGCAAACTAGTGCATAAAAGGCAACTATATTAAGAGGTTTAGTACCTATATAGAGCGTGAATTATGTGCACAGGGCGCATCGGTGTTGAGGGTTGACACCTCACACCGTGTCCAAGATAGGAAAAACCATGCAGTGTATTAGAGCAGCACCAGACTCACTCTGTGCTGAGGTGGTTGCAGCCCAGAGCTCCACCTTATTTGTGCGTAGAAATTTTGTAAAAATATTAGGTAGAAATAGCATTTCTGGTTCATGATATATGACTCATCAGATTTTGTTAACTCTAACAATGGCCATGAAACTTCAGTTAACATGGTTTATATATGTAACGCAAAATCACAATTATCATTAGGTGACTTTTGAAAACAAATCTAGTGATATCATTTCCACGTCACATAAACCACATATTAATATCATAATATTATTTGTGCCAATGATTTTTGCACAGGACTATTACAACAGCACCATAGAATTTACGAACGACATAAATCAAACAGATTGAACTCCCAAACTAAACGTAAAAGTGAACTTAAACACACACATTAACTAGCATGCAATTGCTAGTTTGGTTCGAGCAGGCACATATTAATTGTTGCGGCGTCTGCGCCGCTCGTCGGAGAGCTGCTTTGCATACTTAGCTAGCTCCTCCGCGTTGGTGCCCCCGCCGGGCACCTCCACATTCCGGCCGGTCTCCAGGTCCACCCCGGACACCTTCTCGCTGAGCAGCTCTTCACCAATCTTCACCAACCTATCCAAGTTGGCTTTGGAGGAGTCGTCGATCGAACCCGCACTCCCGCTCAGTTTATCATACTGCACTTGCGTTTACAACGGATCATTGAGTCATTACTACAACAGATGATGGATGGCTACATGTATCAATCGATGCCAAAAATAAAGACTATCCTCTTTTTTATGTTTTTGGAGTATAAATTACTAATTGTAATAGGTAGGCGGGTACGAACCTGGATGCGCAGGTATTGGTGGGAGGTGCCGAGGACGGCGGAGAGGACGGAGAGGTGGAAGTCGACCATGTCGGCGCTGCCGGCGTTGAACATGTCGAGGATGGGTACGGAGCCGTCCTTGATGAGCCAGCTCAAGATGCCCCACTTGGCGGCATCCTTGGCGCTGTACTTGAGTTTTGGGAGCGATGATGTCCCACAGCCGATGGAGATGACTATATATGACTTTCCCGCCGGCTGCTGCCCGGCGAGGACCATGTGCTCCGCCACCTGGTTCATCGCTAATAGAGTCTGCAGCATACGTACGCAGTCCATGAGTGAGATTATTGTTTATACGTATTGTGAATGCGGCGGCGAGGTCAATTAGTTGGTAACATACAGGGTTGTTGGCGGCCACGGCGCCGTCGATGAGGTTGAAGGCCCTCGTGCCGCCCTTGCCATTGTTGGTCTCGAAGTAGTGCGCCGGGAAGAAGGTAGGTGCGGCGGAGGTGCCGATGGCGATGTCCGACAGGAGCGCGTTCTTGGCGGGCTGGTTCTCCAACTGATCAATCATGCACACAAGCTTAGTCAATTACTTAACAACTACTACTAGGTAGTTCACCATGTGCATGCACCACATGCATGGATACCTGGAAGCTGGAGAAGATGGTGGGTTGCAGGTACGCGATATCGAATGCCGGGATGACCACATGGGTCAGAGCCCCGTCCAGCTTGGTGTCACCGAGGTGCCGATGGAGCAGCGAATGGAGGTACTTGCCGTCGTACTTGGGCCCTGTCGCCAGAGCCAGAGCCGAGCCGATCTTGGAGAAGATGGAGCCCCTGCAGCTTCCCACGCAATAATCCAGATGACGATCGACGTTGAACTTGCGTGTAGTACAGAAATGGACGACATATACAAAGTATGCATGCATCTCAGTTGGTGACTTACTTCTGTGGGAAGATCTTGGGCGACTCGTCGATGTAGAACTTCGCTAGATCCTTGGCGTCGAACAGCGGCCGCCCATCCTTGTCCGGCGCCGCAAGCATCACCGTCAAGAGGCCACCCGTGCTCGTGCCGGCGACGACATCGAAGTAGTCCGCGATCCTAGCATCCGGCCCGTCCAGTTTCTACACACAACACATGCAGTGATATACTCCGTTAACAAGCATGATATACTACACACGAAGAGCATCATCGATGAACATATCAAAGTGGAGTAACTTACCTGGAGCTCTTTTTCAAGGAAGGCGAGGACGATGGCCGGGATGATCCCTCTCACGCCGCCGCCGTCGATGCTCAAGATGGTTATCACCTTCGCTTCGTCACCTGCTGTAGCAGAACTACCTCCTGCCATCAATTTGGAGTTTGCTAACACGAGGCCAGGCTCAAATGACAAACGTTTTGAACAGAAGGTGGGAGATCAAGGATTTATTACAAAGGACAAACTTGTTATGTATATAGACAACGTTCACATAAACTAATTATCAAGAAGCAACACCATTAGTTGGCTCCCTCAACTGCAGGTCTTAATCACAAAGTCAGAGGTCAAAAAGGACAAAACCAGCTAATCCCAAATTCCTAATAGTATAGTATGACCCCACTAGCTAGTTCCTTGTGCACGAAAGAATATTACAAATTCAGATCCTTTCTCTCTCTCCTATCATTTTTAATATAATGTAATTGAAGATGTGTCGTTATTCTTATCTTATATTTACTTCCTCATGATTTGCTAGTTCCCTCGTATTTTGTGTCATATTTTAATCATGATTTTAACTAATAAAATATAATTAGATGTAACAAAAATAGTATCATTTAAACTTAAAATTAAATACGAACTCAACAATATAATGTTCAGCGACGTGCATTAACATTTTGCTAGTCAAATATATGGTCAAACTTTGACCTAAACTATGATGAAGACTACTAATAAACCCAAATGGAGGTAGTAGTTGTGATCACCAATGTAGATGATTTTCTAATTTTATGAGAAATCTACGTCCTCGACAGATTTTTTTTATAATAGTACTCCTTTGTGTTTGTATCAACTGGATAGGTACAATACCAAGAATAAAAAAAAGGAAAACACTAAGCATCAGACTACTGATGCATCGCCTCCTATCAGACCAGTCCATGGCCATCCGATCAGATAACAAGCCGATCGTCAGATTGGCTAGTAACCAACATGCGTGATTTCTGGATTTGAAGTGTATCCACCGGTGCATGGAGTAACTGGTATGCATGCATGGCCCGGTGGTTTTTCATGTTTTGCCGGGTAAACATGGACAGATTAGGGGCAACCATACATTGGGGCAAGTCATCGAACACGGTGAGATCTGGCAGGCGAAATGTGGCACGGCCGATGTGGAAGATGGAGTTGTGAACGGTCAGCTCATGACGCCGACTTTCTCAGCAAGCCAGGGAAGGGAGGAACATCGGCATAGACTTGCCCGCGTCCAAACTCTCATGGTGCAGCCATGGCAATGGTCAGCCGAACGACGGGAAGCAGGCATGTGGCTGTGACAAGGTGTGCTAGGGCCTTGAATGGGTCAGTGGCGGCGAGTGGTGCAAAATGGCGGCAGTTCAGGGACTAGAGATTACAACAAACCATAGCTATGAGGTGATTTGGGTGGCGGCGGAAGGGTGTGGGCATCCTGAAAGGTCTGTGCCGTAAAAAAATGGTGGATGAAGGGAGCACTATATGGAGGCTACAAGGAAGTTTTCGCAGCGTGCTTAAAATATTAGAGCGATGGGGTGTCGGGTAACGAATTTGCTAGACTGAATGTTCTAGTAAAAATGTCATATGGGTAAAGAATTTGCATGCAGAAAGAGATTCAAGGAAGAAATCAAGTGGCTCACTTTCAGAGCAAGGAGGAAAGTATACCATGGACTAGAAGACTGGGTGAAAGCTTTTATTTGAACCCAACAGCTGTTGCTCCTACCTTGTATGAACTGTCCACTTGTTTTTGTTGTTTTTCAATTCTTCTGCTAGTGCTAGCTTTGCTAGTTTTCTTTTCTTCTGTATAGTTTCCTTTTGCTCTTTTATGAACATTTTGCTGTACTATTTATTTGAAAATGAATAAAAATACGCAGCAGAGTACTGTTGTTTCCTAAAAAAAGATATAGCCACTCTACTAGAGTTGTTGTTAAGTTGCTAGCCACCTCCTTGGCTCAACAAGGTGAGATTAAACATTGCTACGCCTTTTTTAAACATTTAGAATTTCTATCATGCAACATGCACACACGAGCCTGAGGCCCTGTTTGGTTCATAAGTCCTAAGACTTTTTTTAGTCTCAACTAAAAAGTCTCTAGTCCCTAAAAATCCCTCCCTGTTTGTTTGCAGAGACTAAAAAGTCCCTAGTCCCTTCCTAGAGGTTATTAAATGACCATATTGCCCCTAGTATATAAAAAAATAACAATCAAACAACACCATGGGGTGGCGGGCCATTAAATGCATGGAGGGGCATTGTTGGAAAAGTCCCAAAAAGTCCCAAAAAGACTCTCCTTGAGAGTTCTTCATTTAGTCCCAAATGTCTAGTTTAGTCCCTAAAAAGTCCCTTCCGTTTGGTAAAAAAGTCTCTAAGAGGGACTTTTTCTAGTCCCTACACAAAAAAGTCCCTGGAAACAAACACCCTCTGAGTATTAATCAGGCTGAAAACTCTTAATAGCGGAAGGCTCGTATTCTATTCTTATCGTCGTCTGCACATCCCTCTGATACTAAGATACATACACATGTATTCGGGGCTTGACTCGGCGTTGGTTTATGGGTCTCTTTAGAACACATCTAGATGACATAGTTATGTCACATCTAAGCTGATGTCCATTCTGTTTGTGGTTTATTTTTTTGTCCTAATTTTTTTAGTTTTTTGTTGTTGCATTATATATATGTGGGAGCTTAAATGTGACATTTTTTAAAAACATCTAGATGTGAATTAGACAAATTGTTAGTTTATTATCCAGCTACCAGCAGTTGAAAGGAACCACCTGACAACTAGGAACCACCTGACAACTTCCGAAAAACTACCTTCATTTGTTGAGGCATCTTATCCAGCCAATTATGGCCTCGTGCCATGAATTTGAAAGGGGTGCTTGCAGTTGCATGCAGCCTTGGACTACGAACTGTGAAGCGCCCATGTTTCTCAAAAGATGACATGCAAATGCAATCAAATTATATATTGTAGCATTTTTCATACAACAAATTGAAATACTTGTGCATGTACCAGTGTTAATAGTTAGAAAAAAAATCTTTCTCACAGAAAGTAAATAGTTTGAAAAAATCCATTGAGCAACCATCAACATAATCTCCTCCTGTTCTAAACGAGGCTCGTGGGCGCACAAGTACATACAAAGAAAATAATTACTATGTGACTCTTTTTTGGGAAAAGAAATATTTTATTTGTTCTTGGTATCTAGTACCTAGTTGATACAAAACACACAACTATAAGAATTGATTACATTAAAAAGGATTGGAGAGAGAGAGAGAGAGGATCTGACTTTGTGATTGTTTTTGGGCACAATTAACCAGTGGGGTCATACTATATAACATTAGCATTAGTTGTGTTCTGTCCTTTTTGACGTCTGACTTTGCAATTACACCCTATATTTGAGGGAACGAGTTAACGTTTCTTGCTTCTTACTACCTCTCTTCTGGTTTATTGGTTCTTATAGTAATCTGTGCCAAATTTTGATCATAAATTTAACTAACAAAATGTTCATGCATGTCACCAAAAATTATATCATTAAAAACTATGTTCAAATACAAATTAATGTTTTAAATAGCGGGCTATGGTATTTAGCGGCGACCCTTAAAAACAGCTATAGCTGGGCTATAGCAGGCTATAGCGGAGCTATAGCGGCAAATTGTACATGAAATCATTTAGCGGCAACACCCTCAAACAGCTATAGCGGGGCTATAGCCGGCTATTTAAAACTATGATACGAATCCAACAATATAATTTTGTTGACATGCACTAACATTTTATTAGTTAAATTTTTGATTAAAATTTAGCACAGATTACATAGAGGACTAATAAACCAGGACGGAGGTAGTAGTTAATTTATTTGGTTGCTCCAGACCTGTCTATATATATAACAAGTTTGTTCTTTCTAGCTAAATCCTTAGTTTGCCACATTCTCTTCTTGAGTTTTCGTAGCTAGCTTGGGCTGTACGTGTTACCAAACTCCAAATCAATGGCAAGTAGTAGTTCTTCTGCAGGAGGTGACAAGGTGAATAAGCTGGTGACCATCCTGAGCATCGATGGCGGCGGTGTGAGAGGGATCATCCCAGCCACCGTCCTCGCCTTCCTTGAGAAGGAGCTCCAGGTAAGATACTTTTACGTATGTTCATCAATCGATCTTGTCATATATCACTGCATGTGTAATGTGTTGCCCGTAGAAACTGGACGGGCCGGATGCTCGGATCGCGGATTACTTCGACGTGGTCGCCGGCACCAGCACCGGTGGCCTTTTGACGGTGATGCTCACGGCGCCGGACAAGGATGGACGGCCGCTGTTCGATGCCAAGGATCTGGCAAAGTTCTACATCGACGAGTCGCCCAAAATCTTCTCACAGAAGTACGCATGCAACTAACTAACTAAGCATGCATTCATATGTATATCACTATACACATACCAGTATATGGATCATCAGTTCCTTAGTTTACGACATCGTAATTTCATCGATTCTTGGAGAGTTAATTGCCAAGGTGCAGGGACTCAATCTTCTCCAAGATCGGCACAGCTCTGGGGATGGTGACCGGGCCCAAGTACAATGGCAAGTACCTCCAATCGTTGCTCCGTCGGCACCTCGGCGCCACCAAGCTGGACGGGGCTCTCACCAGCGTGGTGATCCCGGCCTTCGATATCACCCACCTGCAACCCACCATCTTCTCCAGCTACCAGGTACCCATGTGATGCACACATATGCATGGTATGATGCTACCTATGTACTCCCTCTCTCCTAGAATATAAAAACGTTTTTGGCACTATGCTAGTGTTAAAAATGTTTTTATATTTTAGGACCAAGGGAGTACCTAGTAACGAACAATCAACTAATCATATGTGCATGCATGATTGACCAGCTGAAGAACCAGCCAGCGAAGAACGCGCTCCTGTCAGACATCGCCATCGGCACCTCCGCCGCACCCACCTTCTTCCCGGCGCATTACTTTGAGACCGAAGACGGCAAGGGCGGCACAAGGGCCTTCAACCTCATTGACGGCGGCGTCGCCGCCAACAACCCTGTAACTACTTAAGTTCACCAGTACACACAACTCGGTCGTCAGGCAGGCCCAACTGACTCGATATCTCACGTGCATGGCTACGGTAGACACTATGCGATGAGCCATGTGGCAGAGGACATCATCGTGGCTGGGAACGGTGACTTGCTCGGGAAGTCATACATGGTCATCTCCATCGGCTGCGGGACGTCTTCAAATCCGAAAGGCAAGTATAGTGCTAAGGACACCGCCCAGTGGGGCATCCTGGACTGGATCCTCAAGGGCGGCACCGCCCCGATCCTCGACATGTTCAATGCGGCTAGCGGCGACATGGTCGACATCCACCTCTCCATCCTCTCCGCCGCGCTCGGCTCCTCCCATCAATACTTGCGTATCCAGGTACCTACCCACCTACCTATTATACCCAAAAAAGAAAACATAACAATGAGTGGCCTATTGTGGTAATTTAAAGAGAGTACTGCCCGGCCTCTGCATCAATTGATGTACACAACAATTATCTGCTACGGTAATTAATGAATGGTTGATGTACATGCAAATGCAGTATGATCAACTAAGCGGAAGCGCAGGCTCAATCGACGACTGCTCCAAAGCTAACTTGGATAAGCTGGTGGAGATTGGGAATGAGCTTCTCGGGAAGAAGGTATCTCAGGTGGACCTAGAGACATGCCAGAATGTGGAGGTACCCGACGAGGGTACCAACGCGGAGCAACTAGCTAAGTTTGCAAAGCAGCTCTCCCATGAGAGGCGTCGCCGTCACAACGAACTAGCAACTACACAGACCTAGTGTGTTTCATTTTTTCATCTAATTTGGTGCATGTATATGCATGCATGTTTTTTCCATTATGTTTTATATGTTCATATAGTAAATCCTACTGTACGGTGGTGCTATAATATAGTTTTGTGCATATTACAGAAGATTTGTTAAAGGCGTTGTAATCTGGTTCATATGAATGCATGGAATTATTATTGCTACTGTGTTCCCTTTCAAAGTCAGTAATTGTAATTTTATATGACAGGTAAATGCAACAAATCAGGTATTAGGTCGATCTATCCAAATTCTCCGTGACTTACTGATATAGATGTTTTTTGAATGAGAAAAGCCTTGATCATCCTGACAAATGTTTCATTGCCTTAGATCAACTTCAATATAGATGGATGTGTGCATCACAATAATTCCAACCTCTTTTTTGAAAAAAATAAAAAGAAGAAGAAAAATCCTGACAAATGTCTTGCAGAGGCATAGTCGTGCACTTTGCCCACAAAAAAACATGATGGTTCGAGCACAAGGAACTTCTCATTGTCACGTCCTTTGCCCACAAGAAACCTCCATGGCTCCATCATCCTTTTTAAAATAAATAAATACAACGAGCAGAGATCAGGTTTGTCTCTTGTATTGGTTTGACTTGCATGCAGAGCTAAGGACACCTGCTATCCTAATCCGAATCAATTTTCATATTCCAGCTGTACAGGCCGCGTCGGAGGAATCATCAATACGTGCTTCCATACACATATGATGTCAGTTAGTAGTTGCCTGGCACGTTATGTCTCTGCACAAAGCCCGTCATGAGCTACCAATAATATGTTTACTATTATCCCGTGGAATCTAGTTGTCTTGCTGAAGGTGACCATAACTAATTAATCACTCTTGTTACTAACCATGATACGCTCACATCATACTTTGATTCGCTGATGGAATCATGGAAAGCTACTTATGAACTCTATATGGTTTGCGTCGAACTGGTATATATATACCCGGAGTCAATATAAGATGGCATGGCTTGGGAATTATGGTACTAGAGAAGTCATAGATATTCTAAGAGTAAACAGCATACCTATTGAAGAACCTCATTTCGTACACATTGTCACATTTTCTAAACATTTATGGGTGATATATAATGTAGATGCATATTTAGTTATTTACCTTGCCGCCGCTGAACACTCGCAACCTTTACAAGTTAGAATCACCAGGAAGCCACAGTCTGTAGATTTCATAGACATTTCCTCTAAGTTAATTTGATAGTCATCCAATGATAACATAGAAAAACACAAGTTATAACCATCCACGGCAGAAAACACAAGTGGAAGAAAACATAAATGGATGGTACGTAGGTTCAGGTTGAACCATATGGTCAATTACATATCAAATTTCTACAAGGCGACACCTTAAGATTTCAACGCCTTTCCTTGGTCCTTCAATGCTGCTTCTTCAGGTTGTGTTGTCAGTGCTAGGGGCTGCGGTGTTGGTACTTGGGATTGTGGGCGCAAAGTGCTGCTGTCGTAGAAGGATCGGATAGGTGGTACCATCTCAGGTGAGTCGAGCATGGTCCTTGATGTAGTCATACATCTCCTTCAACATACCCAAGTGATTCTTCAAATCTTTCTTGTGCAATGAGCTGCGGTGACGGATGGTCTCGCCTCGCCTCTGGGAGTCAACGTGTGCTTATAGCACGCAAGAAGGACCTGGCGAAGTTCTATCGACGAGCCGCCCAAAATATTCCGACAAAAGTAAGCAACTAACTAACTCAACATGCATGCATGCCTATGGTGACACAAGGGCCTTCAACCTCATGGAAGGTGGCATGGCCGCCAACAACATTGCTTGTAACTACCTACTTAAGCTCACTGGTACATAACTCGATTGGGCCCACCTAACTTGTTAGACTAAGTATATATTAGATATACGTGTTGTAACATAACATGTACTTGTATGGTTCTCTCTTATAAATATATGACAGCCGTACCCACCAAGGGTATCGAGCATTGTTCCAAACCCTAATTTGTATAACATGGTATCAGACGACGCGTTCGATTCGCGCCGCGCTTCCGCCTCCTCTGCTGCCGCCGCCGCCGCCGCGTCGGCCTCCTCTGCCGTCCGCCTCCCTCGACCCTGGCAACAGACTCGCCCTTCATGGCGTCCACACCGCTCGCCTGGGCTCGGCAGGCGGCCTCGGACTCGCGCCCGATGGCGCCGTCCCGATCTCCCGCACTCGATCCATCTGCATCGGCTCGGTCTCCCACGCCCTCCTACGGCGCCTCGATCGTCGCCCCGGTGCACTACGGCGCTGTCCCGGGCCAATCCCGCGACGCACCGCCGGCTGCTGGTCCCTACAGCGCTGCCCCGGGCGATTCCCGCGATGCGTCGCTGGCTTCTAGCGCTGGTCCCTACGGCGCGTTCCCGGGCCAATCCCGCGATGCGCCGCTGGCTTCTGGCCCCTATGGCGCTCCTCCACAGCAACCCTACGGTGCTCCCGTTCCGCACCCATACGGCCCTCAGGGCCTCTACGGTGCCCCTGTCCAGCAGCCCTACGGCGGGGTATACCCTGCGCCGTACGTCGCTCCGTCCTCAACACCGTATGCGATGTCACCCGTCGTACCCAGTAAGGCACTGCATGGCGCGCCCTACGGAGCTCCTGGGTCGCACACCGCGCCACCTCTGCAGTCCTACGACGTGCCCTCTGTGCAGCCCTACGGTCATCACCAACACTCCCGTGTGCTGCCTCCGTCGGTCGATGCGCTGGTTCCATACAGTGCCCCTCCGACGTATGACTCGCAGCTTCCCGCATCAGTGTCCGAACCAGGACCGTTCCACTTTGCTCATCTGGCGACGGTGAAGCTCTCTGCTGATAACTACCTCCTGTGGCGCGCTCAGGTGTTACCGCTGATGCGTAGTCACTACCTTGAGGGGTATGTCGATGGTACGCTGCCCTGTCCGCCGACCATGGTTCCGGTGCCCTCAGCTGCAGGTGGTTCTGTCATGGTGTCCAACCCTGCTCATCGTCGATGGATTGCTCAGGATCAGGCTATTCTGGGTGCTATTCAGTCCTCGCTCACTCCCTCCGTGGCCGGCATGGTGGTCTTTGCCGCGACATCGATGGATGCATGGGCCACGCTCGACTCCAGCTTCTCTTCACAGTCGCTGGCTCGGTCTTCTGCCATCCGTAATCAGCTGGGTGAGGTCAAGAAAAATGATCTCTCCGTCACGGCCTTCTTCAACAAGGTCAAGACCCTGGCTGATACACTATCATCCATTGGGAAGCCTCTTCGTGACGAGGAGTTCACTTCATTCATTCTCAATGGGCTTGACGAGGACTATGATTCCCTTGTTGAAAACATCAACGGACGTGACATGCCGATGCCGCCTCGCGATCTCTATGCACGCCTCCTCAACACCGAACAACGACTCGCTGCTCGCCGCTCCGTTGGCATCTACTCGGAGGGTCCAGCTGCAAACGCTGCTCTTCGCGGAGGTGCTCGCGGTGCCAAGCAGAAGGCGCCGTCATCTTCGGGCAGCCAGCCCCGTCTGCCCGCTCCACCTCCACCGACGTCTGGCCGCAAGCGGCTCCACTGTGAGGCGTGTGGTGGTGGGGTTGAGTGTCAACTCTGCGGTATTGAGGGACACTTGGCGTCTCGCTGCCATCGTCGCTTCAAACGAGATTTTCTTGGCATTGGGAACAATGGGAAGGGCAATGAGAAGCAAGCTGCTCTCGCTACACAGGATTCTGGCTTCACTCCATCATACTCTGTGGATCCTGTCTGGTACATGGACACGGGCGCCACAGACCACTTGACGAGCCAGCTTGACAAACTGGCCACTCGCCGGCCCTACACCGGCCATGATCAAGTTCGCACTGCAAATGGATCAGGTATGCCCATCTCACATGTTGGTCAGGCATCTCTCCTTTCACGTACCACTAAAACCTTGTGTCTGCTTGATGTCCTTCGTGTTCCCTCAGTCACACGTAGTTTACTCTCGGTTCCTAAATTAACTCGTGACAACAATGTGTTCGTTGAGTTTCACCCTTTTTATTTTTTTTATTAAGGACCGGTGTTACGGCATATCTCTCTCAAGGTAGTTTTGGTGATTGATGACAACATGTTTGCGGACTAATCTTGTGCTTTGAATAATTCACAGATTCTCCCCTAGCACGAGACGTTTTCTTCCCCTCGGAGTATATTTCAAGACGGTGTAGCTCTTTCGTTTCTTTTTCAGTGGACTAGTGGCGTAGAGGGCACCGTACTATCAAGAGGGGGTCCGCTGGGGTATTGCATGGGTGGAATCAACACGTACACATCAGCTTCTCACCCTCCGAGCTTTTCCATTCCATTATAGAGATCTCTCCTCTCTTCCTTGTCCTGTCTGGGTCCAAGCGGTAGTACCGCGCAACCCAGCGGTAGTACCGCTGAGGAGCCACAAGCAGCAGTACCGCTCCACAGCGGTAGTACCGCCCGTGGCTCCACAACAGTAGTACCGCTGGGGTGCCTGGCACCTCCGCCTCATCCTTAGCCTCTTTGGAGAGATTCTCTCTCTCTCTCTCTTCTGTGCCCCAGCGGTAGTACGGGCAAAGGGTCACAAGCGGCAGTACCGCTCCACGGCGGTAGTACCGCCCGTGACCCCGCTGCCGTAGTACCGCTGGGCTGTGTGGCTCCTACCGCCTCGACTCGAGGGGTCTTTTTCTCGTGTCGGGTTCTGCGGCACTAGTTGCGGTTGTAGAGGCGGTAGTACCGTTCCAGGAGCGGTAGTACCGCCCCTACCACCGCGGTAGTACCGCGTTGGGTCCTATTCCCTACTAGTCTCCTCTGCGCGGCAGTGCCGCTGGCTGGCGCGGCAGTACCGCTGACCTGGCGGTAGTACCGCCCCCTCTCAGCGGTAGTACCGCCCTGTGCGGGGCTGGTTGGTGAGGGGCAACAGTTGGATTGTTGCCCCCACTATAAAAGGGAGTCCCCTTCTTCTCTTTGACCTACCTCTTCCTCCCCCAAGCTCCATTTATTGCTCAAGCTCCATTTTTGCCCGATCTATCTCTCTAGCCAATCAAACTTGTTGATTTGCTCGGGAGTGGTTGAGAAGGCCCCGATCTACACTTCCACCAAGGGATTTTCGATTCCCCCACTCATCCCTAGCGGATCTTGTTACTCTTGGGTGTTTGAGCATCCTAGACGGTTGATGTGATGGCCTAGCTTATTAGGGATGATAGACTACTCATATTAATAAGGAATTCCTTCTTTTCCAGGAGCCCATTCAGACAGAACTCCAAAGTTAAGCATGCTCAGCTTGGAGTAGTGTCAGGATGGGTGACCGACCGTGAAGTTGCTCCCGGGTGCGCATGAGTGAGGACAAAGTGCGCAGAAAAGACTAGTATTGATCTGTGAGGCCAGTCTAGATCCCGCCAGGAGTAACGACCACCGGTGGGTGTGTCCGGGGCGTTACAAGTTGGTATCAGAGCCGACCCTCGCGGTTACACGGATGGTTGCGGACAGGTGCGTGGTCATGTTGTTCATGACGTTTGTGACCCGTCGTGGCACACGGCATGGCACATGTACTGGACTAGAAGCACAGACGTATGTGCCAAGAGGGAACGTTCCTGTGGCCCGATGAGGACGTCGGTTCCTCTGAGTGGGGGTGTATGTGATGGCCTGGCTTATTAGGGATGATAGACTACTCATATCAATAAGGAATTCCTTCTTTTCTGGGAGCCCATTCGGACAGAATTCCAAAGTTAAGCATGCTCATCTTGGACTAGTGTCAGGATGGGTGACCGACCGGGAAGTTACTCCCGGGTGCGCATGAGTGAGGACAAAGTGCGCAGAAAAGACTAGTATTGATCTGTGAGGCCAGTCTAGATCCCGCCAGGAGTAACGACCACCCGCAGTTGTGTCCGGGGCGTTACAATTGAGGTCACCACGGAGCCATAGTCCATTGTGGTGAAGCTTCGTGGTTTTGTCGGGAGCCTCCGATTAAGTTGTGGAGATTGCCCCAACCTTGTTTGTAAAGGTTCGGTCGCCGGCTTCAAGGGCACCAATAGTGGAATCACGACATCTCGCATTGTGTGAGGGCGTGAGAAGAATACGGTGGCCCTAGTGGCTTCCTTGGGAGCATCGTGCCTCCACACCGCTCCAACGGAGACGTACTTCCCTTCAAAGGGAAGGAACTTCGGTAACACATCCTCGTCTTCATCGGATCCACTCTTGGTTATCTCTTACCTTTACTTGTGCAAGCTCTTTAGTGTTACTTCTCTTGCTTGCTTGTTTGCTTGTTGGTATTGCATCATATAGGTTGCTCACCTAGTTGCACATCTAGACAACCTACTTTGATGCAAAGTTTAATTTGATAAAGAAAAATTAAAAATTGGTAGTTGCCTATTCACCCCCCCTCTAGTCAACCATATCGATCCTTTCAATTGGTATCAGAGCCGCGTCTCTTTATTAAGGACTTTACCGTCCAAAGAGTATGGTTGATACCGTAGACGGTGTGGAGGAACACTCCGGTGTGAAACCGATCTCGTCTACGGGCGATGGGGGAACCTCAGTCTCTCGGGAGGAGTTCAATGTGGCCTTGGAGACATTGAAAACCTCCATGACGACCGAAGTTGAAAGCATGTTTACTAAATTTCTTGAGGGGCTTAAACTATCCACCGCACCGTTGAAAGTGGGTGACCCCGCCAACAAGGTGACGGATGCTATCCCTGACAAGGGGGAAGCTAGTAGTGAAAAGGCTCCTTCTTCTAGTGGTAAGAATGGCACCGGCATCTTTGCCCATGTGGAACCACCACTTGTTTATGGTGGACCGGTTCCTTCCACTCATTTGAATCATGCCGGTCCTCCCCCTAAGATTGTGAAAAATGAGGACTTTGATTCTTGGGTTTACCACTTTAAACGTAATTTAAATCATGTGAACACTAAACTTTGGAGAATCATTGAAGAAGGTTTCTATCCACATGATCCAAGCAACTTCACTCCCCAAGAAGCCGCGGACAATCAATTCAACGAGAATGCTCTCTTCATCATTCAAGATGCAATTCCACCCGAAGACCTACCTCATCTTCGTCCCTTCGCCTTGGCCAAAGATGCATGGCATTGTGTTGTCTCTCTCTACCGGGGAAGCGCAAGCATTCAACGCTCCAACTATGAAGTGGTACAAGATGAGGCCGATGAGTTTGCAATGAAAGAAGATGAAGAACCTCATGAAATTTATCGGAGAGTAACCAAACTCGCGGTCTCACTACGATATCACGGGAGCAAGGACACGGATGACAATTGGATCAAGCGCAAATTCCTCAAGGCAATGATGCCCTACCACAAGGCCATGTCCTCCGTAATTCGTCAAAGACCAGACTTCCACACTTTGACCTCAAGCGAAGTGTTGGATGAGTTTGTGGCCATGAACATTTTGGACAAGACCACCAACAATGCGGTGCTCCGTTCTCAATGGGAAAAGAAGCCTAACCTTGCATTGAAGGCCAAGCTCACCATTGAAGAAGAAGAAGAGGAAGAAGAAGAGGAGAGCAACCCCGAAGATACGAAGTATGCATATCATGAACACATAGCACTTGCTTTAAGGCAATTTTGGAGCAAGAAAAACTTGAGGCCAAACTTTAGCAAAAACAACTCGAGTGGCACGAGGGGCAAGCAACGTGTAAGGACTTGCTACAATTGCGGCAACGTGAGTCATTTTGTTGCGGAATGCCCGTATGAGAAGAGGGAAGACAATGGTGGCAAGCTCATCCGAAAGGACAAGGCCAAGTCGTTCCCCAACAAGAACAACTTCACCAAGAAGACTCCTCCCAAGGCATTGGTTGTACAAGAAGAGTACAATGAGGATGATGACGATGATGAAGATGATGAGTCGGTTGCCATGGCCTCCGTTGCCATTGCGACGACTTCACGGGTGTCTCTCTTCGACTCACCCAATGAGAGCATCACCGCCAAGTGCCTCATGGCTAAAGCCACCAACAAGGTGACCCCCAATATCAAAACTATCATCATTAATCATCCTTCTCCGACGAATAGCATTAATGAACTTGAGGGAGCTAATGTGGAGGCTAACGAGTTTGAGGCCTTTATGGGCAAACTCAAGGGAAAATCCAAGAAGCACTTTGTTGCTCTCTTGGAACAACTTGGTGAAGCCAATGACATGATCGAGGCTCACAAAGACACCATCACTAAGATGGAAGGGCATAGTCGTGACTATGCCGATGAGATTTTGGATATTTCCAATGCTCTTGAGGAAGAGCGTGGTCTTTGTGTGGCTCTTGAGGAGTCACACAACGTTGATCATGCTAAGTTAAAAAAAGATTATGATCATGTCCTCATAGTTTCTCATGTGCTAAACTCCGAGAAGACCGAACTTGAGGTTGATCTTGCTAGACTCAAAGAGGAGTTTGATCTACTTGACAAGGCTCACAAGGTCTTGAAGGGTGCTCATGCTAGCCTCAAAGAGTGTCATGATCAACTTCAAGTAAAGCTAACCAAGGAAAAAGCCACTTTCCCTCGTATGATGTTAATTGATAATGCAAATGCTACTAACCCGTGTTGTGAGCATGTGCATCTCGTTGAGGAGAACGCTAAGCTAAAGGGGCAACTTGAGAGAGGTCTTGCGACTTGCATACAAGGCAATAAGAACCTCAATGATCTCTTGATCAACCAAAAGGGAGTTGTGGCCAAGGAAGGGGTTGGGTACGTGCCCGACTCCAAGAACAAGAAGAAGAATGACAAGACCAAACGACCTCCTCCTCTCATGCAAACCTTTGTGAAGGAGGGAGAGAGTGCCTCCGAGGAGAAGAAGAAGAACAATGTCAAGAAGGGCAATGTCACCCCTCCCAACAACGCCGGCGATTTTAATCCTTCTTATGTGTTATGCCGTGCTAGTGATGGGCATGTTTATGCCAAATTTGTTGGTTCTCCTCATGAATACATTGAATGGTCTATTTGGGTTTCAAAAACCCTTGTTACTAACATCAAAGGACCCATTACAAAATGGGTACCTAAAACCAAGCATTGATCTCTTGTAGGTGTTTGCTTCTGGTGGGGGATCATGGTTGCTCGATAGCGGAGCTACAAATCATATGACCGAAAGCAAGGACTTGGTGGTGGACGTGCACAAGGTTCCATCTATGCCCACCAATGTCGAGTGGGGTGACGCCTCATCTTCTAAGGTATTGGGACTTGGTAAGGTGGTCATCTCTCATGATCTCACGATCGAGAAGGTCATGCTTGTTGAGTCCCTTGCATAAAATTTACTTTCCGTTCGTCAACTTGCAATCATGGGCTTTGCCACTTTCTTTGATATCGATATCGTGGCCCTCTTGTGGAGCAAGACTCTTAAAGTAGCTTTTGTTGGGCATGTCGAGAACGGTCTATATGTGATTAACTTTTCGGAGCGACCCACTAAGACCGCGACATGCCTAATGGCTAAAGTTGATGTGGGATGGCTTTGGCATCGCCGTTTAGCCCATGTCAATATGAGATCTTTGCAAAGTCTCCTCAAGGGGGACCATGTCCGTGGACTAACGAATGTTAGTTTTGCTAAAGATCGTGCTTGCAGTGCCTGTATCGAAGGAAAGCTACATGAGAAGGCTCACTCTCCCACGACTATCATTTATTCAAAGAGGCCTTTGGGGCTCCTTCACATGGATCTCTTTGGGCCTCCATCCTTCGATAGTCTTGGAGGTAGGAAGTATTGCTTGGTGATTGTGGATGACTACTCAAGGTACACGTGGGTGTATTTCTTCAAGAGGAAGAGCGAGACCCAACAAACCGTCATTGACTTTGCAAATGAATCACAACGTCAACACAATGC
The DNA here is from genome assembly GCF_002162155.2 of Triticum dicoccoides. Taxonomy (NCBI): domain Eukaryota; kingdom Viridiplantae; phylum Streptophyta; class Magnoliopsida; order Poales; family Poaceae; genus Triticum; species Triticum dicoccoides. The sequence goes on from NC_041380.1 coordinate 584,997,950, forward strand.
AAAGATCTTGACAATAAGAAGTGACACGGCACCGAGTTCAAGAACTACACCTTGGATGAGTTTCTTAGTGATGAGGGAATCAAGCATCAATATTCCGCACCCTACACCCCTCAACAAAACGGTGTTGCAGAGAGGAAGAACCGGACGTTGATGGATGCGGCAAGGACCATGATGGCGGAGTTCAAGTCTCCGTACAACTTTTGGGCTGAAGCCATCAACACCGTGTGTCATGCATCCAATCGGCTCTACCTCCGCAAGGGCTTGAACAAGATTCCATACGAGATACTCACCAGTAACAAGCCCAACCTCAAGTACTTCCGGGTATTTGGGTGTAAGTGTTTCATTCTCAAGAAAGGTGTTCGGTTGTCTAAATTTGAGGCTAGAGCTTATGAGGGCATATTTGTTGGCTATGCTACAAACTCTCATGCTTACCGTGTCCTCAATAAATCCACGGGACTTATTGAGGAGACGTGTAACGTGGAGTTTGATGAGAATAACGGCTCCCAAGTGGAGCAAAGTGGCACTTGTGATGTAGGTGATGAAATTCCTCCCCAAGCCATAAGAAGAATGGGTGTTGGCTTTATCCTACCCATTGAGGAACCCCTTGTGGCCGAAGGAGAAGGACAAAGCTCCACTCAAGTGGAGCCATCACCAACCCAAGGCCCACACGCTTCCGAAGAACAACATGAAGGCCCTCATCTTCAAGAACATGACCAAGGGCAAGATCACGCTCAAGATGGTGTTGACACATCAAGTGATGCCCAAGGTCAAGTTCTCTCCTCCGAGCAAGTTCAAGAACAAGAACAAGCCCAAGACGACACTCAAGATGATCAAGTGACCACTCCTCATCTCACCCCCGAGGAGGAATTAGAGTGTCGTGCCGCCAAGGTTGCTTCCAAGCTCTCCACCAAGAATCATCTCATGACGAATGTGCTTGGAAGCTTAAGAAAGGGGGTAAGCACTCGTAGACAATTAGCAAATTATTGTGAGCATCACGCGTTTGTCTCTTGTGTGGAACCCCACAAGGTCTATGAAGCGCTAGAAGATCCGGATTGGCTCAATGCCATGCATGAAGAAATCAACAACTTCGAGTGCAACAAAGTGTGGATATTGGTGCCAAGACCAACCGGGAATCACAATGTCATAGGAACCAAGTGGATATTTAAGAACAAGCAAGATGCCCATGGAATTATCATTCGCAACAAGGCTCGTTTGGTAGCACAAGGCTACTCCTAAGTCGAGGGTATCGACTACGGTGAAACCTTTGCTCCCGTTGCTCATCTTGAATCCATTCTCATGTTGATTGCATATGCTTCTCATCATAACTTTAAGTTACAACAAATGGATGTGAAGAGTGCTTTTCTTAATGGTCCTATTAATGAATTGGTTTACGTCAAGCAACCCCCCGGGTTCGAGGATCCCTACTTTCCCGATCATGTGTATCAACTCGATAAGGCACTCTATGGCCTTAAACAAGCCCCACGTGTGTGGTATGACCACCTTACCGAGTTGTTACAAGACCGTGGTTTTGAAGTTGGGCTAATCAACCCCATTCTTTTTACTAAGAAGGTCAAAGGGGAGTTGTTTGTGTGCCAATTATATGTTGATGATATTATCTTTGGTTCTCCTAACAAAGCTTTCAATGAGGAATTTGCCGCTCTCATGACCTCAAAGTTCGAGATGTCCTCCATGGGAGAGTTGAAGTTCTTTCTAGGGTTCGAAGTGAAGCAAAGAAGAGAAGTAACCTTCATCAATTAATCCAAATACACTCAAGACATGCTCAAGAGATTCAAGCTAAGTGACGTCAAGCCGGCTTCCACTCCAATGCCCACCAAGTGCCAACTTGACTTAGATCCCAATGGTAAAGTGGTGGATCAAAAGGTATATCGTTCCATGATTGGATCCTTGCTTTACCTTTGTGCATCTAGACCGTACATCATGTTGAGTGTGGGAATTTGTGCACGGTTTCAAGCCACACTTAAGGAAAGTCACTATGTGGCGGTCAAATGAATCTTTCGATATTTGGCTCATACCCCAAACTTTGGCTTATGGTACCCAAGAGATCAAACTTCAAGCTTGTAGGGTACTCGGATTCCGATTGGGCGGGAGACAAAGTGCATAGGAAGTCCACTTCCGGAGGGTTCCAATTCCTTGGTTTCTCTTTGGTAAGTTGGTCTTCCAAAAAGCAAAGTTGTGTGTCTCTCTCGTCCACTGAGGCAGAGTATGTTGCCGCCGGTAGTTGTTGTGCACAACTCCTATGGATGACGCAAACTTTAAAGCATTACGATGTCACTTGTGACAAAGTGCCTCTTTGGTGTGACAATGAAAGTGCCATCAAGATCTCTCTCAACCCGGTGCAACACTTCAAGACGAAGCATATTGAGATTCGGTATCACTTCATCCGGGGTCACATTAGGTGAGGAGAGATCGAGCTCAACTATGTCAACACTCATGACAACCTTGCAGATATTTTCATGAAGCCCTTGGATGAAGCAAGATTTCGCGAGTTAAGGCATGAGCTAAATATCATTGATTCAAGCAATGTGGCTTGAACCCTTGCACACCCCACCTCGCTCAATTTGTTGTCTAGTTTAGGTGTAGGTATGGACATAGGGGGAGTGTTATTCTCTCAATGAACTCTCCCTCCCCCATTATGCATAAATTGATCAAGTCTTTCACTTTAGCCATTGTTGATGGTACTTGTGTTTCAAAGACGAGTTTTGGTCATGGGCCCAAGGTTAAAATCTTCGCGGCGCCATACCTCTTGACTCAAACATAGGTGGCCTCGGCCACCGCCCTCTTTTGAAGAGGTGTGTCTTGGTCGTTTGCTCGTGTGCTCTCTTTTCTTGCCGTTTGTGTCTTTCCTTCGAGCAAAAGCCTTGTTTGTTTGGTTGCCGTGGCGTGCTGGGCGGTACTACCGCTGGTGGTGCGCGGTACTACCGCTCATAAGCGGTACTACCGCCCCCAGCACGGTACTACCGCTGAGGGACGGGACCAGGGGGTTATATCGGGGCAGGGGGAGGTTTCTTCTCCCCCATACCCATTCGCCCCCCCCCCCTCTTTCTTCTTCCTCTCTCCAGCCTCCACTCACCGCGGGAGGGCTCCGATGGATCTCCGTCTCCGGGGCGTCCCTCTCCATTTCCTTTGGTGGAGTCGATCCCCACCCCGTTCTCTTGCCATGGATGCCGGTATTGCCCCCGTTCCTTCTTTCCTTTTGTCTCATTTTCGGATCTTGTTTCTTAGGGGCAATGGTGGTTGCATCTCTAGATTTTTGGCTAAATCTAGGCTTGAGTTGGTTGGCGAAGGCAACTAGACTATCTCGATTAGAGTTTGGTAGGATTTTTTTAATTTGGTAGGCCGGTAGTGCCGGATCTGACCACGGTAGTAGGAAACCGCTGTTTCTCCGCCTCATGCTGTAGGAAACTGATGTTTCTCTGCCTCGAGCAGTACTACCGCTCTCATTGGAGCGGTACTACCGCTTGACCTTGAGCGGTACTACCGCTCTCTTTGGGGCGGTACTACCGCGTGCATGTCACAGTACTACCGCTGCATGCCAAATTCCATCAAATTCCTACCTTACCTTGATTATTATTGCTGTGTTTGTTGGCTCATGCTCGTTCTTTCTGGTTGTTTTGCGTGTTCTTGTGTTTGGCTCCAGGTGATGACCCTTCTGAGCATCAAGCTCGCCGTATCAACCCCGGGCGTGCAACATCCAAACGCTACCGCACCTCTGAGCCAGCCGGTGGTTCCTCGAGCACCCAACCGCCTCCTGCAAGCGCTTTTGCAAGTGTTCCTCCACCTCCGCAGCAATCAAAGAGATCCGCCAACAAGCCAAAAGGGAAGACTATGACTGAGATGACCAACAAGGAGTTTTGGGAGAAGCGTCGCCGCAACCCCTATGTGGTGGACCAAGAACGCACTTTGGTCAATCGCCTGTTCTGGAACCGTTTTCAGTTTGCCATCTACTTTGATGTGATCAAGGCCAAGAAGAATCTCTTTGTTGATGTTCGCTCCATTGACACTGATGCTATGGAGAAGGACCCGGAGTACTTTGGCGAAGCCCTTCAGATGTGCACTCAGCTGAACATTCTTAGGATCATGCAATTCAACAAGGATTTCGATGCGGATTTGGTGGCTCAATTCTATGCCACCGTCCATCTTGGGACGGATGTCGACAGGACTCTGACATGGATGACCAATGGCAAGCTGCTTTCCGTCAAGTGGAAGGCTTTCATGGAGTTACTTGATGTGGTGGATCACGGGCTTGAGACTCCTGTCGGTTTCCGCCCTCACCGCAATGCTACGTCCACCCACAAGCAAGCCCTGGCCCTACTGCACTGTGAAAGTTCACCCAGTAACTGAGAAGAAGACCTATGAGCTGTCTCCGTATCTGGACATTCTTCATCGCATCTTCCGTGAGACTCTCTTCCCTCGGATTGGGAATCTGGATATGGTCCACTCTTACCTCGTGGACATGCTCCTTTTCTGTCAGCATGAGAAGGAAGCAAGCACTGGAGAGAGCCTGGATATTTCTCATGTCATGTGGTCTGAACTTCTCTCTGCCGTGTCTGAGCGCAAATGCCCTATATATGGTCCATTCATCATGAGGCTCATTGAGAGGGCCTGGGCACAGACTTATCCCAGAGTGTTGCTAAAAACTGGAGACTTGGTTTCTCATGAGATCAAGCGTCTAAGGAAGAAGGACAATTGGGCCACCCCAGCGCCTCACACAGGGGGTCCGTCTACTGCTGCTGCCATGGGGGGTCCGTCTGCTGCTGCTGCTGCCATGGGGACCGAGGGTGGGGCTGCTACTGATGATCATGAGGAGGACTTTGGGCCCTCTAGTACAGAACCGTCGTGGGCACAAAAGCTTAAACGCAAGATGAAATGGCTTTTCTGCATGGAGTCTCATGGTCAGTACATGACTCATGTGGCGGAGAAGCATGCCAGGACGCGCCACAAGGATCGCATGCGTCAGATGGGAGCGACAGTTGCCAGTGGATCTGAGGGTCAGATCACTGAAGAGAAGGAATGGATTCATCAGAATTGCCCTTGGACCGACTCTGATGCCGAGCAGTTTTCGACCCATGATGAAGATGCAGAGATGTAATGTTCGAGATCTTCATCTTCCCATCACCTGGAGTCGTAGCGTCACTCTTTGCCCTTTTTGGTGTCTCGCTGCCAAAGGGGGAGAGAGTGTAGGGATTTGTGTTATTGCCGTGCTTTGAGTCGTCTTGTGGTTTCTTGTGTGTTCTCTCGGTGTCTTTATTTGGTTTGGTTTGGTGCCAGTGAGACCTAAGTTCTAGACATATGGTGTGAGACATATGCTCCCTATTGCTACATTATTACTTATGTCTATTCAGTACTGTAGTTTATTATGAGATGCATGCTTGTCCTATTTTATTCTCTTCTCTCATATATCTTGTGCTTAGTATTGTTGGACTATAAAATATAGGGGGAGTGTTGATCCGAATGTGTGTGTCTTGCTCCGAATGCTCCACTATCTAGGTGCACACATTCTGGGGAGCCCGTCTATATTTTATAGTTCGGAGTTTTGTTCTTTTATTTCTTTTCCTTGCGCAAATCCCTAGTTGTCATCAATCCACCAAAAAGGGGGAGATTGTTATGGCATATCTCTCTCAAGGTAGTTTTGGTGATTGATGACAACATGTTTGCGGACTAATCTTGTGCTTTGAATAATTCACAGATTCTCCCCTGGCACGAGATGTTTTCTTCCCCTCGGAGTATATTTCAAGACGGTGTAGCTCTTTCGTTTCTTTCTCGATGGACTAGTTGCGTAGAGGGCAACGTACTATCAAGAGGGGGTCTGCTGGGGTATTTCATGGGTGGAATCAACACATACACATCAGCTTCTCACCCTCCGAGATTTTCCATTCCATTGTAGAGATCTCTCCTCTCTTCCTTGTCCTGTCTGGGTCCAAGCGGTAGTACCGCGCAACCCAGCGGTAGTACCTCTGAGGAGCCATAAGCGGCAGTACCGCTCCACAGCGGTAGTACCGCCCGTGGCTCCACAGCAGTAGTACCGCTGGGGTGCCTGGCACCTCCGCCTCGTCCTCAGCCTCTTTGGAGAGATTCTCTCTCTCTCTTCTGTGCCCCAGCAGTAGTACCGCACTACCAGCGGTAGCACGGCCAAAGGGTCACAAGCGGCAGTACCGCTCCACGGCGGTAGTACCGCCCGTGACCCCGCTGCCGTAGTACCGCTGGGCTGTGTGGCTCCTACCGCCTCGACTCGAGGGGTCTTTTTCTCGTGTCGGGTTTTGCGGCACTAGTTGCGGTTGTAGAGGCGGTAGTACCATTCCAGGAGCGGTAGTACCGCCCCTACCACCGCGGTAGTACCGCGTTGGGTCCTATTCCCTACTAGTCTCCTCTGCGCGGCAGTGCCGCTGGCTGGCGCGGCAGTACCGCTGACCTGGCGGTAGTACCGCCCCCTCACAGCGGTAGTACCGCCCTGTGCGGGGCTGGTTGGTGAGGGGCAACGGTTGGATTGTTGCCCCCACTATAAAAGGAAGCCCCCTTCTTCTCTTTGACCTACCTCTTCCTCCCCCAAGCTCCATTTATTGCTCAAGCTCCATTAAATGCTCCAAGCTCCATTTTCGCCCGATCTATCTCTCTAGCCAATCAAACTTGTTGATTTGCTCGGGAGTGGTTGAGAAGGCCCCGATCTACACTTTCACCAAGGGATTTTCGATTCCCCCACTCATCCCTAGCGGATCTTGTTACTCTTGGGTGTTTGAGCACCCTAGACGGTTGAGGTCACCACGGAGCCATAGTCCATTGTGGTGAAGCTTCATGGTTTTGTTGGGAGCCTCCGATTAAGTTGTGGAGATTGCCCCAACCTTGTTTGTAAAGGTTCGATCGCCGCCTTCAAGGGCACCAATAGTGGAATCACGGCATCTCGCATTGTGTGAGGGCGTGAGGAGAATACGGTGGCCCTAGTGGCTTCTTGGGGAGCATCGTGCCTCCACACCGCTCCAATGGAGACGTACTTCCCTTCAAAAGGAAGGAACTTCGGTAACACATCCTCGTCTTCACCGGATCCACTCTTGGTTATTTTTTACCTTTACTTGTGCAAACTCTTTAGTGTTACTTCTCTTGCTTGCTTGTTTGCTTGTTGTTATTGCATCAGATAGGTTGCTCACCTAGTTGCACATCTAGACAACCTACTTGATGCAAAGTTTAATTTGCTAAAGAAAAGTTAAAAATTGGTAGTTGCCTATTCACCCCCCCCCCCCTCTAGTCAACCATATCGATCCTTTCAACCGGGACATGAGGGACGTTCTTCTTAGTGGTCGAGCTCGTGATGGCTTATACGCGCTTGATGTGCCACGAGCCTCTCAAGTTTTCAGTGGTGTTCGGGTGTCATCGTCGCAGTGGCATTCTCGCCTTGGCCACCCTGCCACTCCCATTGTGCGCCATGTGCTTCATCGTCATCGTCTTCCTGTTGAGTCGAGTAATAAGGAGTTTCTAGTGTGTGATGCCTGTCAACAAGGCAAAAGTCATCAGTTGCCTTTTTCTATATCGAGTCGTGTTGTCACGGCTCCTCTTGAACTTGTGTTTTCTGATGTATGGGGCTATGCCCAAACTTCTGTCAGTGGTCACAACTATTATGTTAGTTTCATCGATGCTTTCAGTCGCTTTACTTCGATTTATCTTATTAAGCGCAAATCTGATGTGTTTCATGTCTTTATGCAATTTCAAGCACATGTTGAGCGACTGCTTAAGCACAAAATCATCCATGTCCAGTCAGACTGGGGTGGTGAGTATCGTAATCTTAACACTTTCTTTCAGAAGCTTGGCATCTCACACCATGTGTCTTGTCCTCATACACATCAGCAGAACGGTGCTGCTGAGCGCAAGCACCGTCACATAGTTGAAACTGGTCTAACACTTCTTGCGCATGCCTCTGTCCCGTTTCGGTTCTGGAGCGATGCCTTTGTTACTGCCTGTTTTTTGATTAACAGGATTCCCACACGACTTCTTCACATGAAGTCTCCGCTGGAAGTGTTGCTCAATGAAACTCCTGATTACTCCCTACTCAAAGTGTTTGGTTGTGCGTGTTGGCCACATCTTCGTCCGTATAATAAGCATAAACTTGAGTATCGGTCCAAACAATGTGTGTTTCTTGGATACAGTCCTCTCCACAAAGGTTATAAGTGTCTTCACATTCCGATGAATCGTGTTTACATTTCTCGCGATGTTGTGTTTGACGAGACTGTCTTCCCGTTTTCCACACTCACGTCACGCACCGCTACTCCCGTCACCGAGTTGCACTCTTTTCCAGTTTTGCCTGATCAATTTGTGGATGCTGCATATTCTCCTTTGTTGTTGCCTAACCATGGTGCAGGAACTGGACGAGGCGCTCGACTTGAGCTGCTTGATGATGATGTGGACACTACTGCGCCGGCTGCTGCTCCGTTGACTGCCCCTGCAGCTATGCCCACTGTCCCTGATGTCGATCATGCGTGCATGTCCCATGCACGTGGAACCGACGGGGCGCCCGAGTCGCCTGGGCTTGCGGCCTCGCACATGCCTGGGGCGGCCTCTCCGTCACCTGGGCTGGCGGCCTCGCGCTTGTCTCGGGCGGCCTCTCCATCGCCTGGGCTAGCGGCCCCACTGTTGCCTGGGGCGGCCCCGCTGTCGCCTGGGTTGGCTGAGCCCGCGGCGCTGATGGATAGGGCACCTGATTCCCCTGGGCCGGCAGACTCGCCATCGGTGTCCCCTGGACCGGCGGACTCCTCAACCACTACATCCTCGTCGCCTGGCTCATCGACGCCACCCAGCCTGTCTTTGCCGACCCTGACCGTGCCCTCTATCGTGGCAGCTCCATCGCCACCGCCACCTGTCGTCCTGCGTCCCCATACTCGCAGCAAGAGTGGCATCTTTCAGCTGAAGAAGCGCACCGATGGCACCGTCGCGTGGCTTGCGGCTTGTGTGGCGCATGCTGAGGCTGATCCTACAACTGAACCACGACATTTTCGAGCAGCACTTGGCATTCCGCATTGGCGAGCTGCGATGGAGCAGGAGATCTGTGCTCTTCGGAAAAACAACACTTGGCGTCTCGTTCCACCTCCATCTGGTGTCAATATCATTGACTCTAAATGGGTATTCAAGGTGAAGAAGCATGCTGATGGCTCCATTGAGAGGTACAAGGCGCGCTTGGTTGCCAAGGGATTCAAGCAACGGTATGGCATTGATTATGAAGACACGTTCAGTCCTGTTATTAAACCAACTACTATTCGTGTTCTCCTCTCCTTGGCTGTTACTCGTGGATGGCCAATTCGACAGCTTGATGTTCAGAATGCCTTCCTTCATGGAGTTCTGGAAGAAGAGGTTTACATGTGTCAGCCGCCAGGTTTTGTTGATCCTGCTCAGCCACATCATTTGTGTCACCTTGTCAAGGCTCTCTATGGTCTGAAGCAGGCCCCGCGTGCCTGTCATGCCCATCTTGGTGCTGCTCTTCATGCACATGGGTTCGTTCCTTCTACAACGGACACGTCTCTTTTTATTCTTCAGCGACCTGAGGTGACTATGTACGTTCTGGTCTATGTTGATGACATTATTCTTGTCAGTTCGTCTGCCACTGCTACAGATCGGCTTGTGTCCTCTCTTGGCGCTGAGTTTGCTGTTAAGGATCTTGGGAGACTGCATTATTTTCTGGGCCTGGAGGTTCTTCATTCTGATGGTGGCTTGACTCTTACTCAGAAGAAGTACTCTCAGGATCTCCTGAGTCGTGCAGGTATGTTGCAGTGCAAGACTGCTGTGACTCCCATGTCTGCCACAGACAAACTGACAGCTCTTGCTGGTGACTTGCTCTCTCCTGAGGATGCCACTGAGTATCGCAGCGTTGTGGGTGGACTGCAGTACTTGCTCATTACTAGGCCAGACATATCATTTGCCGTTAACCGTGTGTGCCGGTACCTTCATGCACCTCGTGATTCTCACTGGTCAGCTGTTAAGCGTATCTTGCGCTATATTCGTCACACCGGTTCCTATGGACTCCATCTTCAGCCTGCACGTTCTGGACTGATCTCAGCATTTTCTGATGCCGATTGGGCTGGTAGTCGGGATGATCAGCGATCCATGGGCGGACATGCTGTGTTCTTTGGACCTAACTTGATCGCCTGGCAAGCCCGCAAGCAGGCTACGGTGTCTCGGAGTAGTACCGAAGCTGAGTACAAAGCCGTTGCTAATGCCACAGCTGAGATCATTTGGGTACAGTCATTGCTTCGAGAGCTGAAGGTCTCCCCAACTCAGCCACCTGTTCTTTGGTGTGATAACATCGGTGCTACGTATCTGTCAACCAATCCAGTATTTCATGCCCGAACGAAGCACATCGAAGTTGACTATCATTTTGTGAGGGAACGTGTTGCTCAGAAGCTCCTTCAGATTAAATTTGTTTCTTCTAAGGATCAGCTTGCTGATATTTTCACTAAACCCCTGCCCTTGCCTTCTTTTGAAGGATGTCGTCGCAATCTTAACCTCCTGAGTGTTTCAGGACATAGTTAAGATTGAGGGAGGGTGTTAGACTAAGTATATATTAGATATACATGTTGTAACATAACCTGTACTTGTACGGTTCCCTCTTATAAATATATGACGGCCGTACCACCAAGGGTATCGATCATTGTTCCAAACCCTAATTTGTATAACATAACTTGATATCTCACATGCATGACTGCTATAGACACTATGCATGATGAGCCTAGTTGTGGAGGACATCATCGTGGCTGAGAACCGCGGCTTGCTTGGGAAGTCGTACATGGTCATCTCCATCGGCTGCAGGATGTCTTCGAACCCTAAAGGCAAGTACAGTGCCCAGGACACCGCCAAGTGGGGCATTCTAAATTGGATCCTGAAGGGCTAACCATACTAGACATGTTCAATGCAGCTAGTTGGGACATGGTCGACATCCACCTCTCCGTCCTCTCGGCCACCCTTGGCTCCTTCCACCAATACCTGCGCATCCAGGTACCTACCGAAAAAACAAAAATGTAACAATGAGTGCCCTATTGTGGTAAATTATATGGAGAATACACAGCCATATTATTTGCTATGGTAATTAATGAATGATTGTTGTACATGGAAGTGCAGGATGATCAATTAAGCGGAGCTGGAGCTCGATCGACGACTGCTCCAAAGCTAACTTGGATAAGCTGGTGGACATTGTGAATGAGCTTCTCGGGAAGAAGGTGTCCCGGATAGACCTGGAGTCCGGTCGGAATGTGAGGTCCCTGACAGGGGCACCAATGTGGAGCAGCTAACTGAGTTCGCTCAGCAGCTCTCCGACGAGTGGCGCCGCCGGCGTACCAATGTCAGTGTTCGGATGACAAACTAGCAACTACGTGTACCATGTTCAATTTTTTGTTCGTTTAATCTCATGCATGCATGTTTTCTAGTATGTTTAGGCTGGTCATATGGTAAATCATACGGTGGTACTATAAAATAGTACGGTCAATGAAGAATAAAAGTATTATCTGGTTTATATATGAGTGCATGGAGCTGGTATATCACCACTCACTAGTACAGATCAGGTCATTGCGCATGGTTGAAAATCGTGCATCACACAAGGTTTTACAAACCATCACTTATGTTTTCAGTCGAAATAATTGTGGCAAAGAAATTGAACAGAAGTCTTCTTGTCCGACCTTATATGATGAAACCCCTCCTCCTATAAGGTTTCTCCGAATAAATCGTGTGCGTGACATAGCACACAGTCACTAATTTCCAACTATGTGTGATTCTTTGACATCACACATGCTCGAAACAGCTTGTTATTCTAACTGTGTGTGATGTCATCAAGGCACCAATTTCTCGCAAGGTGGGGGTGGGGGGAGGGTTAAAATGACTAATAGGTGCTAGCATGTAGATTTGTTTTCAAAGTCACCTACGGATAAGAATTGTGATTTTGTATTACATAAACCACATAGAGTAATCCTTCGTCAACGCATTGTCTTAGTGAGCAAAGCCTTAATCATCCCAACAAATGTGTCATCTTAATGAGCAAAGCCGTGATCATCCCGACCAATGTCTTGCAGAGACATAGTCTTGCGCTTTGCCCACAAGAAACTATGATGATCCAATTAGTTAACATAGTCGTGCCCTTTGCCCGCAAGAAACCTTCATCATCTTACTCTAAAAAGAAGACAACGTGTAGAGATGATGTTTGACTTAGGTGAAGAAAGACACCTGCTCTCCTACTCCACATCGACTTTCATATTCCAGATGTACAAGTCTTGCTGAGGAACTAATACTTTCATATTCAGAATGCGTGCATCCGTGTAGAAATGATGCAACTTAGTAGTTGCCCCGTTACTTTGCATGTACGTAGTAGTACTATGTATCTGCACAAAGCGTGTCATGAGCTATTGTAAAACAGTAAAATGAAGCTACCTATGCCCTCTCTCAGCGTTTTGGCACAATTAACCTTCTGATTACGCTCACCGACGGACCAGATCAATTCATAGGGCTGCTGCTCCGCCGATTGACGCCTTCACGTGAATCGGGCTAACAGGCACTATGGGCCGCCCCCGAAGGGCCCGACATTTATTTACTAGGCTGGGCCTGCGTTGGACCAGCTTCTCAAAAAATCTACGCACATGCTTGTCTCAAAAAGAAAAACCTACGCACAGGCGGCGATTCGGTAGCGAGCTGCCCCACTCATTGTACCGGTATGTATATGTCACTTCACATATGTGATTAATACAAGCAAAGTTACACCATGCAACTCAGAGCACTTGTAGATGCATGTACACCAGAGCTAGCATAAGCGGTTGATTGATTTTTCTTGAAAGTTGGCTGACACAACTACCAAACCGAGCCGGTTGGATACATACATACATACAATATTAACATTTATCAATTTTTTATCACATATCATATGAGGGCCAAAATGTCTTTTCAGATGTCATTTAACACAGTTAAGGCTTAAAATGGACAAAAGTGTCATAAAGGGCATAAAATTTAGACGCATTGTTAGATAGGGAAGAAATTTTTTTACAGTGTTAAATAGGGCAAAAAGTTTTAAGACAGTGTTAAATAAGGAATTCTCTCTTGGACCGTGGCGGTGCGGAGGACACCTAGAAATTGATTGGCAAGCTACTAGATCCCAACTCGCAGCCGGAATAGAGCCACATCATTGGTGCCCGAGAACTGAAGCCGGTGATCTCCCTTGCAATGCCTTTATATACTCTTCCTGCCCTGGCTCATGAATGTGAAAGCAGTATTTGGAACCATGTCTCCACTTTTTGTGTGATTCGGGCTTCATGATGTTTGTCAATCCCCTGGCACGCACCAGCCCTATTTGTAGGAGAGTAAAGTATTTTACCATGGGTTGAATCTGACAGAGTATGAATATTCAGATATATACATCTTAGTGGTAAGCAAAATTTCAATTGGTAGATGATCTTATTAGTTACATTACTGTATTACCTGCACAATCATCTGATGTCTTGTATTGCTAGTTATCGTCTCGTTTTTTAAGGACACTTCATGGTCAGTTGATGATTAACCAAATCCCAATCATTTACTCCCAGTGATGGTGGATATGCAGTAATAGTACATCTGTAGTTACACGATTAAGTGACATGTATTTGTGAAGATTTGGTAATTTTAGAACTCCTTTGCTGTTAAAAAAAGTGAACCATAGATATCTACTTTTGGTCGTATGGTATGACTCAGTACCCAGCTCATTCTTCTGATTACATGGTGTTTCATAGTATCGGATTGCTTAGTCGATTCCAAAAAAGCACTGTTCTTTTCCTTCAAATTCAGTTTACTAATCAAGTTTTTTTCTAAGAAAATTGTTTATGCACGATGAAGTGGCCTTCTGTGTGAAGTCAGATACAAGGCATCACATGTCGTTGCTGTTGTTTGTACACACTTCATTTGTTCTATGCACATGGCGTATCTACAGGAAAGACAAAAAATAATTAAATGTTAATTAGCTGCTTCGAGGATACACTTGATTAAAGGCCATTTTCGAAAAACTTGCCCATTAGTGTTACTTCAGTTACGAAGAATCAATGTGGGAGATCAGGCAGCTTCATATATGAATTGTGTACCTGTTAATATTTGTATTGAGCTTCATATATGAATTTACTTGAAAAATATATGTTGTTTTTTAATATATATTGTAGACATGTATTGTGGTAATAGATAGTCAAAGTGGTGCATAACTACAATATGTAGTTCTTGTTTCATACTTCATGCAAACAAGTGGCCTGGGACAAACTATCTTTGGTAAGAGAAAGGAATGACATATACAAGATAAACATGAGGTAATTAGCAAGAAATTGCAATTCATATTCTTTTGGATGCCATCTCAGTTTCCTTATATAGGTTAGCTTTCCTACTTTTCTTTCATACACTATTTTCGCTTTTATTTTCTAAATGTATACTCAGATATATGTGCGTCTTTCATAGAGTCCAGAAAAAGTAAATTTGACATGGCATGGCAAATGCCATGTTCTACCAGCCTATTGTTTTAACATAGTTCTACTAGCAAACCACCCATTATTGGCTGTTTAGGGACGAGCGCGACAACGCGCGCCATCATGTTCTAGTATATCCGTATTGTTTTTAGTATTAGTGTATCCTAAAAAATGTTTAGTGTTAGTTCGTGGAATCTCATAGTCTTGCTCGAGGTGACCATGATTAATTTATCATTCTTGCTACTAGCTATGATGTGCTCACATCGTACTTTGATTCATTGATGGATCAGTAATATCGGTTGCTTTGGACTGGTATTTACCCCGAGACAAGAAAGTATGGCGCGCTTTAGAAACTGTGGTATATAAGTCAAAGATGTCAAATTCAGATATTTTTTGAGTCCGTGACATAACCAGATTGGATGGATCTTCCACCTGTTTAGCTATGAAAGAATATATACAAAACTGAATAATAGATCGATAGGAAGACCATGAGCTGCCCCATAATGAAACCGTCAGTAGTTGCGAATATCTCCTTCTTCCCTAATCAAAGATTGGCTAAAGAACAAATATTTCGCAGACATATGGACATATACGTATTGAATCAACGTCATTGCACAAGTTCGGCGGCGGCATAAATATTATTTGAGGTTTTGTTGTGGATATTGTCCAAATCATGCCCAACGGTGCTTCTTCTTTACTTTATTCGTTCAATGAGTGGACAGGTAATTATGCCAGTAGATCAACTGCATATTTCAGTTTTAACTGCTCTATAAACACGTCAAAAATTGATTCAAAGATATTGTTTTCTTGTTCCTACAGTCTCATAAAAACAGAATACCAGAGGCTGGGGTAAAACCCCTTTTCAAAACAAAAAATTTGCCTCTGACCAGAACAAGCCATCTGCAACAACTAGGTACCTACTACAGCTTCTTACAATCATCAAAAACCACTTCACCTAAGAAGACAACACCGTCTATAACTCCGCCTGACCACCGCTTCCTGCTCAACCTTGCTCTTTGGAAAACACAACCCGCAGAGGAACAAGCCCGTAATGAATGCGTCAAACTCTTTGCACTGCTCGTCTATCAAAACTATTTTCTGCAAGTTTAGGTGCTCGTCCCAGCATGGCCCTTATGAACGCCAGCTGCTGCTTTAGCGGCCTAAAACAAATGACCTGGAGCTCTCTCAGAACTCGGTTCTCGGAGCCGTGGAAGTCCATCTCCCACGGATGGCTCATCCTTTCAGTTTGAAATTCAATATCTATAAAAAGATTGTTTGTGAATTTGGAGAAATCTTCATGAACTATGAAAACATTCAAAAAATTCAAAAAAATGTTCGTGAATCAAAGAATGGTCACAAATTTCAAAAATTCCCTTGAATTCAAAAAATGTTTGCAAAATAAAAACATGCTGATTAGAAAAATTGAAATAAAAAAATCGCAAACCTGAATTTTTTCCCTGAAATTCAAAAAATGTTCACAGATATAATAAATATTCTCATTTCAAAAAATGTTGCAAATTTAAAAAAAATCACAATGTAATAAGTGAAAACTTAAATAAATAAGAAAAATAAGGAGAGAAAAAAGTCGAAAGAGAAAAAACATACTTAAAAAGCTGTTTCAGGAAAGCATCTAGTATCTGCTCAAACCGGTGGGAAGGAAACTCTGGACTGGCCCATATAGCAGGCAAACGTTACGCGGGAATACGATACGCCTTGGCGACCGATGACCGACCTTCCATGAGATCGAGGAAGAGGGAGAGGATGGCCGCTTTCAGCCATCGCTACGTCTATACCACTAAAAAAGGCCATTTCTACATCTGTATCTCGCATAATGCGAGTTGCACGTAGTTCTCGCCTCTGGTGTTTCTTTAGCAGGTCGTGGCCCAAATACTGGGAGAGGGTCTCGGCTTTGGTTATTTTATTTTGTGTTGTTTTTATATTTTTATTGGTTTTATGTCATTTTATTTACATTTTCATCAGGTTTTCTGAAATTGTTTATTTGCTTCTTGTTTCTATTCCTTTTTTCTTATACTTTTCTAAATTTTCAAATACATGTATACTTTTTTAATACTCACTGTACATTTTTTATATAAACGTGGAAATTTTGTTTCTGCACATTGAACATTTTTCAAATACATGACCAGCATTTTTCGAAAATACATTTTTGAACATGTTTTTGAATACGTCCTAGCCAGCATCCCCTTGTACATGTGCCAGATGGGCTGCCACTCGGTACCAGTAGAGTGTTGATTTCAGGAGCGTGCATGTTTTACTCAACAACAAAAAAGCGTGCAGGTATGATTGTTTATTTTTGTTCATATTTTCAAAGCATAAAATTCCTCGAGAAAATAAAAACCGTGAATTTGAAAAATATTTAACACATATTCTAAATAAAAAGTTCTAATAAAAAATAATCATGGATGTGGGAAAAAAAATTAAATGTGCATAAAATATGTTTTTGATGTATACAAAAAATGTACTCTCTCTCCGTCCCATATATAAGATGTTATTACAACAGATATACTAACATATTGGTTGTAATAACAGCTTATATCCTAGGCTGGAGGGATTACAATGTGTATAAAGAAAACTAGACTTCCATTTTTTTTGAAAAAGTGTTAACCATGTATTTGTAAATGTTAACACAGCATAAAACATTCGTTAGCATACTTTAAGAAAATTGTTGATATCATTCAAAAAAAAATGAATGTGTATTTGAAAACCTTGTAAACATATCCAAATAAAAGCTTAAAACTATGTGTTTGAGAAAAATGTTAATCATATATTTAAAGAGTGTTTAACATGCATAAAAATGTTTCAGGTGTATATGAAAAATATAAACGTGTATGAAAAACTATATACCAAAACATATATTTTAAAAGAAGTTAATCATGTATTTGGAAAATGTTTAACATGCATAAAGAACGTTCATGTGTATACGGAAAATATAAAATGTGTATGAAAAAAAGTAGACACTAAAACATATATTTGAAAAAATAATAATCATGTATTTAAAAAATATATAATGTATAAAACACGTAAAATGTGTATGAAAAAAGTAGGCATGTGTTAAAAAATATTAAGAAAAAAACTCAAAGACAACCAAAAATAAACAAAGAATACCGAGGAACAGAAGCAGGAAAGAAAAGAAAAAAATAACAAAGAACCCGATGCAAAAGAGTGGAACATTGTGAATACCAAGACAACCGAGAAAGAATTTAAAAGTTGGAGAAAACCGAGTGAGCGAACAAACCCAACAAGTAAAATGTGTAATGCGCCGGCCTATACCTATGGACATTAACTTGAGGCGATTTATAATAGGAATCCGTATGGACGATAAATAGCCCTGGCAGGACGTATGCCCTCCCTTCGGCCATCGCCTTAGGCTAGACCGAAGGATTTGTAAGGGCCTATATTTTTGACACACAAACCACTCTTCGTCCCTAGACTGGGAGATTGAAATGGGCCAGATATCATTGAGCAGCATTGCACACACATCGGTTTCCTCTTCATTCCCTAAAGATAACTCCTTCATACAATGATCTAAAACAAATCCTACTACAGCTTCTTACAATCATCAGAACAACTTGCCCTAAGAAGACCATGCCATCTACAATTCATCTAACTAGTTCCTTCTCAACCTTGCTCTATGGGAAAACGCGCCCCCAGAGAGCAACAAGGCAGCAACCCTAGGGCGTCGCACTCCTCACACGTCTCATCTCTCAGAACTCATTTGTGCAAGTTGAATGCTCGCACCAGCACGACCCTTATCAATGCCAGTTGCTGCTTTACCAGCCTAAAGCAAATGATTTGGAGCTCTCTCGGTAGCCGGTTCTTGGAGCCGTAGAAGTTTGTGTCCCACTGAGCATGTCCTGGCTGTCGATGTTGCATGTATGGTCCCATACCTAGATTTGCACGAGCATTAATTTTATAGATATTGACACATAGTTTTACTTTTCGGGTTCAGCAACATTTCCCTTGTTTAATGTAGAGAATGAAAACAAAAAAACTCCCTCTGATACATATTACTTGTCGCTGCTTTAGTAAAATATTAAAGTTTTACTAAAGCAACGACAAGTAATATGGATCGCATGGAGTAGCATAGGTTTTTACTAACTCAATGGCAGTAATATTTCTAAACGGCAAAACATACTCAACGGAAAAGTGTCCAGTGCTCCCGGCCTTGGGGTACTCCTGGTGCTTCAATGTCAAATTTTTTTAAATGTTTCAAAAAATTCCAGAAAAAATGAGAATGTTAACAAGGAATGTCACTACTCCTCCTAAATATTTCAGGTCCAAAATCGAAATGTACATTGAGAAAAAAAGGAGAAATCCAGATCTGAATAGTATCAATGTTGCTTTTATCTCTTCTTTACACTATTCATGCTAGATTTCACATTTTTGTTTCTCAATGTGTGTTTCGAGTTTGGACCTGACATTTTTAGGGCATATAGTCACATTATTCATTATGAACATTCACTTTTTTTTTGGAATTTTTTGAAACGTAAAAAAAAATACCTTTTTAACATTTGGAGCACCGGGAGTACCCCAAGGCTGGGAGCACTAGATACTTTCCCCATACTCGACATGGCAAATCATTATGAGACACAACTCAACTGAATTTGCAATATTTCAACAGAGGGGGCTGTCTCAAGAAGGAACGACGTGCATACAAAGATGCCCAGTATGGACAGCCCCCTTAGATTGATGAGAGCAGAGTTGTGTTGCTTCATTTCAGATTGCATCCAATCCAACGTTGACCACGAGATAAATAAATAAATAAATAAATAAATGTGGAATAAATTTCATAGGAAGTGCAATATATATGATATGGTTTGCGTTGTGGATCTCCATATCCCAGTTATGTAAACCTGGTTATTTTTCTATGGAGTTTTTACCTGTAGTAGTGTGTAGTTTGTAAAACAAGTCCAGTTGATTCCTTTGTATGAAATCGGAGGGAGCGGCCTCTCTTTCACTAAAAAAAAGGATGTGCAAACTATCACAAAACTACGAGGTTAAGATATTATTTCACACAACCACACTTCAATTGATATAACTCCATTCTAGGAAATGACTGAATCTCACCGGACACATTTTAAAATTTATTAAAAAAATAACTTATATTTCTGAAGTGGAAAAAATATTAAATAAATTTAAAATACAATTAATCGCACGTTCAAAATAAATGTTAACGCAGCTTTAACCATATGTGCATGGAACTTTTAGAAAATGTCGATAATTTTTTTTAAAGAAATCGACATTTAAAAATGTTCCAGTGTTTCCAAAAGATGTACGTGACATTTAGAAAAAGTGTTCATACGATGAAAAGAAATGTCTGCATAATTCTAAAAAAATTCCTGACATTCAAAAAAATGTATGTGACATTAAAAAAATGCTCATGTGTTTCAGAAATGTAAAAATATATTTAAATAGTTTAAGAAAAAGCTTTATATCATTCAAAAAGATGTCCACCTTTATTTGATAAAATATTTATAAATATTCGGAAGAAATTCAAATACATATATTTGGCAAAATGTTAATCATGCATTTAAAAAATGCTAGACTTGTATACAAAATGTTTTCTATGTATACAAAAATGTACAATGCGTATGAAAAAAAGTAGACATCAAAACATATAGTTTTTTAAAATGTTAAGCATGTAGTTGAAAAATGTTTCAGGTATATATGAAAAATGTGAAACAATGTTTGAAAAAAGTCGCGGCACAGAAAGCGTCGTTATTGCTTATTCCAAGAAGACCTGGAAGAAGCTATTCTCCCGGAGCTCGAGATAGGAGGGCAGAGGACCGCGAACCACGACACCTCCAAGAAGGTAAGCAAGACCCATCGGCGTCGCCATTGTTGACTCTAGCAGAGCTGGAGCAAGGCTTTCACCCCGAGCAGCCATACCCTCTCCTTGAACCGGTTGACGAAGCCTGCCACTCGCTTGAACCTAAACCACACGGCAACAGAGACCACCACCGCACCTTGCCGCCAACGTAGCTGATGCTAAATATGTAGTGAACGAATGATGAGCAGCAGCGAGTGGTGCATGCATGTTCACCATCCACGGTCGACATCTACTAGTGTTGTTGCAGCAGTATTAGTGGTTGGCCATCGTCGTCCGTCGTTTTTGAATGATGCATGCATGCCCGTAATCGGCATCACCATCGTCGAACCAATAATTATCTCGTTGTGGGTGATGTAGCAACAATGTTCCCTGTCTATTTTTCAGCGTCCAGGGAACCAACTGTACTTCTCCATCGTCTTCTCGACCTAAGGCTAGCTGTGGCCGTGATTGAACCAATGGCGGTGATGCCCTAAACCCTAAGGCTTCTTGACCTAAGGCTTCCCTCTTGGGGGCGTTACCATTGTACTTCTCGACCTAAGGCTTCCCTCTTCGGGGCGTTGTTGTGCACTACGAGAAACTGAAATTTTTCTGTCTGCCCAAAACCAACAGGAAAATAGGGTGTACCGACAGGAAAAGTATTTCGTGTCGGCTACCCGTCAGGTTTAGCCGACAGGGATAGCATGACAGGAAAATAAAATATGCCTATCAGTTGCCCGACAGAGACTATATTCCTGTCGGGTTTTCAAATTTCCCTGACGGGTTTGGCCCTAAAGGGTTATATAGGCGTCAGGTTTGGCAAACCAGGGAAATAGTATATTCGTATCATGCATTACCGCCAGGAAAAAAACAAACCTAATGAACAAAAAAATATTGATGGTTTTATACATAGCTATTCCATAACTTAGAATATTTAGAACATAGAAGCATCACTATCAATTGTTTCCATCAACCAGATATACAAATTCACATGTCTTCGGATAAAATTCCATAGAATTTACATACATGAATCGAAGGTCAACGAAAGCAGAGGTACGACATACATCCATAAACACACAAGTGCATCAACTAAGCATACACAAGAAGAGACCTCATTTTCTATAATCTTTTGTTGCCAGCTTCTCTTGAAGGTTGCCTTGCAGTGGACATATAATTGAACTTGTAAAAATGTGCAGGTGTCAACAATTTGCTACAGAAAGGTAACGAGAAAAGGAACAATATCTATAAGATATAATAAGCCTAATCTATTTGGTATCTTAGTTTCTCGCAATAACATTAGCATATACCCAACTTGTTTTTGTCACAGCAAAGTTACCCACTTTTACAGCTTATAGACTAATAATGGAATAATTTATTCTAGCATCATATCTCTGATTTGATACAAATCATGCAACTGACAAAATCCATTTAAATGGCAACCTGAGCACATGCTTCTGGATTAGCTTGACAGAATTATCAGCTAACTTCCTGAGAAGATGAGTCATTAGAGACTTCTTGCAAGAAATCACACTACCAATGTCAATACTCTCAAGTCTATCAATTTCAAATGTTCAAGAAAAATGGGCAGAGTCATCATCATCTCCATACGAATAAAAAAGCCAAAACATTATGCAATTATTCGATAATGTAACAATATGGGAGCTGAACAGCATCGAGACAATAAAAGATTAAAAACATATCACGCTATGTCCAATGTGCCCAAGATCATGAGATCAACATTATTGAGCTAGTAGTTGCTACGTTGATTTAGTATGAACACAACCTCTTTCTATTTCTTTGGGGTATGCACGAGAAAACTTGACTGATAATTATTCCTGATAAAACATTGGGGATGATGGTGAAAGGAAAAGTAAAGATACCTTGATTTGAAGCTCTTGCATCTCTCATAGACCCCGAATCTTGAATTTTGCTCCGAATAATAAGTTACGAATTCACATATCTTTTGATATAATTGCATAGAATTTACATACATGAATCAAAAGTCAACAAAAATAGAGGTACAACTTCTCAAAAAAGCACATGTGCATCAACTAAATATTCACAATTTGAGACCATTTTCTACAATGTTTTGTTGGAGCTTAGGTTGCAAGATGCTCTTCTTACCCCGCACTAGACATAACTAAACTTGTAAAATGTGCACGTGTGAACAGTTTGCTACAATAAGGTAACAAGAAAACGGAATAGTATCCATAGGATATGATCAGCATAATCTATATGGTATCTCATATTCTCGCATTAACATAGGTATATATGGCCAACTTGTTTTTGTCACAGCAAAGTTAAATAAATTAACAGCTATATAGACATGATAATTGAGTGGTTTCTTCTAAAATCTTGTGACAAATTTGATACAAACACAACAATTGACAAAATCCATTCATCTATTCGAACTATCAGTTATTAGAGGCTTCTTCAAGTTAAGTTCAAACCATGATATCGACAGTAAGTGCAACTTCTCAATGATGCATAACCACAAGAATGTCTTTGTTTCAAAATGCAAGACGTTTTTTGACACCGCCACATTTTGAGATAGGTTAGTATAACAAGAAAATCAGGGGAGTACCTTTGAGGATTTTTTTGAGGATGACCCCGGCCTCTGCATCTGGGAGATGCATACAGCCACTTTATTGATTATTCTAGAGGACCTTACAAAGTATTACAACAATGTGCCTGAATCCACCATCTTGGCAACATATGTCGCTACTCCTATCCAAAATAATGAAGGGGTGCTAGCTGGGCCACTACCCAAACCACTCACCTAAGCCTAACATTAAAAGCCGAAAGCCGAAACTCATTCGGAAGCCCCAGCCGAGCCACATACCGGGTCTGGGGCACAATCCGGTCAGACGCACTCGTGTGTCGTCGCCGCCATCTTCCACAGGTCTTCAGATCATATTGAGGCTTCTACCTTGTCTGGCCACTCCGCCATCGACGTCGCCATGACGCCAGACAGCAACCTCCTCCTGCGCGAGCCCATCTCCGCGCATCGGACGCCGAGTCTCCACAACGCCATGCCATCGATCTCTGCCACCATCAATGTGTGAGATGAAACACCGCTCCACCATCCCTCCAGCCAGCACTTGCTCCAAGACGATGCCCCCAGAAGGGAAAGCGATAGAACGCTATCATCATCCGATCCGGAAGACCCAGATCTGGGGTTTCCCCCTAAGCATCCCGAACCTGATGGCGCAGACTGCCGACGATGCCTCGACTATCGGCAGTAGCTCCACCAGAAGAGCGTCGCCTACATCGTCGCCGCCTCCAAGATGAAGCTGACCAGAATGCATATGTAGACACCGAACCGCCGCCACTTCCACCGCCGCTTGAGCAGCCCCCGAGCAACGCCTTCAGGAAGGAGCACGCCACTGTGGTGTCGTCGTCGCTTGGAACAGGGAGGTCTGAGGCTTTCACCTGAGCTCCTGGGAGGGGTGGAAGGAAGGAGGTCCTCTCCAAAGCCTCCAACGAGGGAAGCAACACCCAAAGGCACTGCCATCGGAGTGGCCGCCACGCCGGCCAAGAGATTCCCCCGAAACCCTCCAGCCACCGGATCTGCAAGGCCAGCACCCAAGAACGGTGACCGAAGCCACCAAGGGCTGGATCCGCTGCAGATCGGAGTAGATCGGGGTCGAGGACGAACATCACCATGGCCACCAACATCCAGCGAGGAACCGCCACCGCAGCCGAAGCCCACCACCTCCCCGCCATCCACATGGCCAGGGAAGTGGCCCACCTGTCCATGCCGGCGCCGCCTGCCGCCAAGCTGCGCCGCGTGCCACCAGCCATGGCCGCCGCCATGGATCCCAGCCGCGGGGCCCCGCGGGAGAGGAGAGCCGCGCCACGGGGGGAGTCGTAGCACCTCCGCCAGGTAAGGGTTGATGACCTTCTCGAAGAACTTGTCCTTGGAAGCACTTGGGGACGTCATGATAATCTAGATCTGTCAAAAAATAGCTCAAAACAAAGACAGGTGATTTTTGCGTGATACGGGAGTCAAAACCCCCGGGAGATTATATAATTAATTTTTACCAACCAAAATATGTAACGTGCAAGAAAACGGAGTCCGAAAGGCACACGAGGTGCTCACAAGGTAGGGGGCGCGCCCAGGGGGTAGGGCGCGCCCACCACCCTCGTGGGGCCCTCGTGTCCTTCCCGGACTACTACTTATTTTTCTATTTTTCTAAATATTCCAAAACGGAGAAATATTGCCTTAAAATTGTTTTGGAGTCGGTTTACTTACCGTACCACATACCTATTCCTTTTCGGAGTCTGAAACGTTCCGGAAAGTGTACCTTATGTATTCCTCCAGGGTTACGATTTCAATAATATTGGTTTCAACATTTATGGGATTTACCTGAGATATAATGTTTAATTCTTTGACCGTTTACCACCTTCGGATTTGTGCCCTCGAAGTTGTTGATATTTATGGCACCGGAACGATAGACCTCTTCGATAACATAGGGGCCTTCCCATTTAGAGAGAAGTTTTCCTGCAAAAAATCTTAAACGAGAGTTGTATAGCAATACATAATCACCTACATTAAACTCATGCTTTTGTATCCTTTTGTCATGCCATCTTTTAACTTTTATTTAAACAACTTGGCATTTTCATAAGCTTGGGTTCTCCATTCATCAAGTGAGCTAATATCAAATAACCTCTTCTCACCAGCAAGTTTAAAATCATAGTTAAGCTCTTTAATAGCCTAGTACGCCTTATGTTCTAGTTCGAGAGGTAAGTGACATGCTTTTCCATAAACCATTTTATATGGAGACATACCCATAGGTTTTTTATATGCAGTTCTATAAGCCCATAATGCATCATCAAGTTTCTTATACCAATTCTTTCTAGACCTATTAACAGTCTTTTGCAAAATTAATTTGAGCTCTCTATTGCTCAACTCTACTTGACCACTAGACTGAGGGTGATAAGGAGATGCAATTCTATGATTAACATCATATTTAGCAAGCATTTTACGAAAAGCACCATGAATAAAGTGTGAACCACCATCGGTCATTAAATATCTAGGGACTCCAAACCTCGGGAAAATAACTTCTTTAAGAATTTTAATAGAAGTGTTGTGATCAGCACTACTAGTTGGAATAGCTTCTACCCACTTAGTAACGTAATAAACAGCAACTAGAATATGTGTGTATCCATTAGAGGCAGGAAAAGGTCCCATATAATCAAAGCCCCAAACATCAAACGGTTCAATAACAAGAGAATAATTCATAGGCATTTCTTGACGTCTACTAATATTACCAATTCTTTGACATTGATCACACGACAAGACAAACTTACGGGCATCCTTGAAGAGAGTAGGCCAATAAAAACCAGATTGCAATACCTTATGTGCAGTTCTATCTCCAGCGTGGTGTCCTCCATAAGACTCGGAATGACACTTGCGTAGGATCTGTTCCTGTTCACGCTCAGGTACACAACGTCTAATAACACCATCTACTCCTTCTTTATAAAGATGTGGGTCATCCCAAAAGTAATGTCTTAAATCATAGAAAAACTTTTTCTTTTGCTGGTATGTGAAGCTAGGTGGTATAAACTTAGCAACAATATAATTAGCATAATCAGCATACCATGGAGTACTACGAGAAGTACTTATAACATTTAATTGTTCATCAGGAAAGCTATCATTAATAGGTAGTGGGTCATCAAGAATATTTTCTAACCTAGACAAGTTGTCTGCAACGGGGTTCTCAGCTCCCTTTCTATCAACAATATGCAAATCAAATTCTTGTAGCAAGAGAACCCATCTAATAAGTCTAGGTTTAGCATCTTTCTTTTCCATAAGATATTTAATAGCAGCATGATCAGTTTGAATAGTTACTTTAGAATCAACAATATAAGATCTGAACTTATCACAAGCAAATACAACTGCTAAAAGCTCCTTTTCAGTAGTAGCATAATTTCTTTGAGCATTGTCTAGAGTCTTACTAGCATAATGAATAACATTTAATTTCTTATCAATTCTTTGGCCTAGAACAGCACCTACATCATAATCACTAGCATCACACATAATTTCAAAGGGTAGGTTCCAATCAGGTGGCTGAACAACAGGTGCAATGACTAATGTTTTCTTAAGTATTTCAAATGCCTCTACACAATCATCATCAAGGACAAATGGTATATCTTTTTGCAATAAATTATTCAGAGGCCGGGAAATTTTTGAGAAGTCCTTAATGAACCTCCTGTAAAATCCGGCGTGACCAAGGAAACTTCTTATACCTTTGATGTCCTTGGGACATGGCATCTTTTCAATAGCATCAACCTTGGCTTTATCAACTTCAATACCTCTTTCAGAAACTTTGTGCCCCAAGACAATACCTTCATTAACCATAAAGTGGCACTTTTCCCAATTCAAGACAAGATTAGTTTCTTCACATCTCTGCAAAACTCGATCAAGATTGCTCAAGCAATCATCAAAAGAGGAACCATAGACGGAAAAGTCATCCATGAAAACCTCACAAATCTTTTCACAAAAGTCAGAGAATATAGCCATCATGCATCTTTGAAAGGTAGCAGGTGCATTACATAAACCAAAAGGCATACTTCTATAAGCAAAAGTACCAAAAGGGCATGTAAAAGTAGTCTTTGATTGATCTCTAGCCGACACAGGTATTTGAGAGAAACCAGAATAACCATCTAGAAAGCAATAGTGTGTATGTTTGCATAACCTTTCTAGCATTTGATCAATAAAAGGTAAGGGGTAATGATCTTTCTTAGTAGCTTTATTTAATTTGCAGAAATCAATTACCATCCTATAACCTGTAATAATTCTTTGTGGAATCAATTCGTCTTTATCATTAGGAACAACAGTAATACCTCCCTTCTTAGGGACACAATGGACAAGACTTACCCACTGACTATCAGCAACGGGATAAATTATACCTGCCTCCAGAAGCTTGAGTATTTCTTTTTTTACCACTTCTTTCATTTTAGGATTCAGACGTCGTTGAGGGTCACGAACTGGTTTGGCATCTGCTTCCAAATTTATTTTATGTTGACATAGAGTGGGACTAATGCCCTTAAGATCATCAAGAGTATATCCAATAGCAGCACGATGCTTCTTCAGAGTTTTCAATAATCTTTCTTCTTCATGCTCTGAAAGGTTAGCACTAATAATAACATGATATATCTTCTTTTCATCAAGATAAGCATATTTAATATTATCAGGCAAATGTTTAAGCTCAAACACGGGATCACCCTTGGGTGGAGGAGGATCCCCTAAAATTTCAACAGGCAAATTGTGTTGCGGAATAGGTTCCTGTTTAAAGAATATTTCATCTATTTCCCTTCTTTCATTCATGAACATATCATTTTCATGGTCTAGCAAATAGTGTTCTAAAGGATCACTAGGAGGTACGGCAATAGAAGCAAGACCAATAATTTCATCCTTACTAGATAATTCTTCCTCACGGTGTTGTTTACTAAATTTAGAGAAATTAAACTCATGAACCATATCATCCAATCCAATAGTAACAACATTCTTTGTGCAGTCTATGGTAGCATTGACAGTATTTAAGAAGGGTCTACCAAATATAATGAGACAAAAGCTATCTCGTGGGGAACCAAGAACAAGAAAATCAGCAGGATATTTAGTCTTACCACACAAGACTTCAACATCTCTAACAATTCCAATTGGTGCAATAGTATGTCTATTAGCAAGTTTAATAGTAACATCAATATCTTCTAACTCAACAGGTGCAATTTCATTCTTAATTTCTTCATATAAATCAATAGGTATTACACTAGCACTAGCACCCATATCACATAAGCCATGATAACAATGATCTCCTATTTTAACAGAAATAACAGGCACGCCTACCACAGGTCTATGTTTATCTTTAGCACAAGGTTTAGCAATTCTAGCAGTTTCACCTTCGAACTGAATAACATGCCCATCAATATTATCAGACAAGAGATCTTTAACAATAGCAATATTAGGTTCTACTTTAACTTTCTCAGGAGGTGTATAGGTTCTAATATTGCTTTTACGAACAAAAATTGAAGCTTTAGCATGATCCTTTATTCTAGCAGGGAAAGGTGGTTTCTCAATATAAGAAGTAGGAACAATAGGATCATTATAAGTGACAGTCTTTTCTTCAACTTTAATAGGTGCAGATACTTTTACTTCTATGGGAGGATGATATTTAAACCACTTCTCCTTAGGGAGATCAACATAAGTAGCAAAAGATTCACAGAAAGAAGCTACTATCTCATAGTCAAGTCCATATTTAGTGCTAAACTTACGGAAAATATTATTATCCATAAAAGATTTAACACAATCAAACTTAGGTGTCATACCTGACTCCTTACCTTCCTCGAGGTCCCAATCTTCAGAGTTGCGTTTAATTCTATCCAATAAATTCCATCTGAATTCAATAGTCTTCATCATAAAAGAGCCAGCACAAGAAGTATCGAGCATGGTGCGATTGTTATCAGAAAGCCGAGCATAAAAACTTTGCATAATTATTTCTCTCCGGAGCTCATGATTGGGGCATGAATATAACATTGATTTAAGCCTCCCCCAAGCTTGAGCGATGCTTTCTCCTTTGCGAGGCCAGAAATTATATATATAATTGCGATCACGATGAACAAGATGCATAGGGTAATACTTTCGATGAAATTCCAGCTTCAATCTTTTATAGTCCCATAATCTCATATCATCACATAGCCTATACCATATCAATGCGTCTCCCTTCAAAGATAAAGGGAAGACCTTCTTCTTAGCAACATCATCGGGTATACCTGCAAGCTTAAATAATCCACAAACTTCATCCACATACATTAAGTACTCATCAGGATGCTTTGTTCCATCTCCTGTGAAAGGGTTAGCTAGCAGTTTTTCCATCATACCCGAAGGAAATTTAGAAGGAGTTTCATTTTCAATAGGTTCAGTAGGTTGAGGAGCAACTCTTTGCTCTACTGGGCGGGGTGAAGATACCCCGAACAAGCCCCTCAGAGAATTACTTTCCATAGTAACAAGTGACAGTAAATTTCCGCACACTATATAAATTTTTCCTTACCAAATTCCACCTACCAAAGGCGCTACACTCCCCGGCAACGGCGCCAGAAAAGAATCTTGATGACCCACAAGTATAGGGGATCTATCATAGTCCTTTCGATAAGAAAGAGTGTTGAACCCAACGAGGAGCAGAAGGAAATGATAAGCGGTTTTCAGCAAGGTGTTCTCTGCAAGTACTGAAATAAGTGGTAATAGATAGTTTTGTGATAGGATAAATTGTAACAAGCAACAAGTAACAAAAGTAAATAAAGTGCAGCAAGGTGGCCCAATCCTTTTTTAGCAAAGGACAAGCCGGAACAAACTCTTATAATAGGAAAAGCGCTCCCGAGGACACATGGGAATACCGTCAAGCTAGTTTTCATCACGTTCATATGATTCGCGTTCGATACTTTGATAATTTGATATGTGGGTGGACCAGTGCTTGGGTGCTGTTCTTAGTTGAACAAGCATCCCACTTATGATTAACCTCTATTGCAAGCATCCGCAACTACAACAAAAGTATTAAGGTAAACCTAACCATAGCATGAAACGTATGGATCCAAATCAGCCCCTTATGAAGCAACACATAAACTAGGGTTTAAGCTTCTGTCACTCTAGCAATCCTTCATCTACTTATTACTTCCCAATGCCTTCCTCTAGGCCCAAATAATGGTGAAGTGTTATGTAGTCGACGTTCACATAACACCACTAGAGGCTAGACAACATACATCTTATCAAAATATCAAACGAATACCAAATTCACATGACTACTCATAGCAAGACTTCTCCCTTGTCCTCAGGAACGAACGTAATTACTCACAAAGCATATTCATGTTCATAATCAGAGGGGTAATAATATGCATATAGGATCTGAACATATGATCTTCCACCAAATAAACCAACTAGCATCAACTACAAGGAGTGATCAACACTACTAGCAACCTACTAGCACCAATCCCGGACTTTGAAACAAGAATTGGATACAACAGATGAACTAGGGTTTGGAGATGAGATGGTGCTGGTGAAGATATTGATGGAGATTGCCCTCTCCCAATGAGAGGAGCGTTGGTGATGATGATGGTGATGATTTCCCCCTCCCGAAGGGAAGTTTCCCGGGCAGAACAGCTCTGCCGGAGTTCTAGATTGGATCCGCCAAGGTTCCGCCTCGTGGCGGCGAAGTCTCGTCCCAAAAAGTTCCTTACTATTTTTTTCTCATCGAAAGACTTCATATAGGAGAAGATGGACGTCGGGGAGCCACCAGGGGGCCCACGAGGTAGGGGCGCGCCCTAGGGGGGTGCCCCCCACCCTCGTGAGCAGGGTGTGGGCCCCCTGGCCTTTATCTTTGGCGAGGATTTTTCTTTATTTATTTTAAGATGTTCCGTGGAGTTTCAGGACTTTTGGAGTTGTGCAGAATATGTCTCTAATATTTGCTCCTTTTCCAGCCCAGAATTCCAGCTACCGGCATTCTCCCTCCTTATGTAAACCTTGTAAAATAAGAGAGAATAGCCATAAGTATTGTGACATAAAGTGAAATAACAGCCCATAATGCAATAAATATTGATATAAAAGCATGATGCAAAATGGACGTATCAAAGACCAGAGGTTGAATAAGCACTACGGCCGTTTGATGGACATCATACGGTCACTTGAGCTAGAATCGTTCATATTGACTAAGTTGACAAAGCCCTCCGTCTCCGTCAACTTAGTAGGCCCACATGTCAGCTTCCCACTATGCTGGGTCCCGACTAGGAGGGGGTATTCATTTTTTGTGCGTAATAAGGAGGCACTTCCTTGCGTGCGAAGATATAACTGGTGGGTCCGACCTGTCAGCGGGGGGGACGTTTTTTCATGAAATACAGAGGCCCTTCCAATGGGTCCCAGATGTCAGGTGGAGGAATCATTATTTTGCGCATAATAAGGAGGCATTTCCTTGTGTGCGGCCGTGGACCCAGCTGTCAGCCTCTCCACGTACGGTCCATGTCCGATGGATGTCATTCGTTGACCACGTTGACCATGGCGCGCCGAGAGCACCAGGGCGGTGGACGACGACGAGGCCTAGGAAGGGAACGACACAGAGCCGGGGAAGACTCGGCAGTGGTTGCCATGTGGTGGGGTGTACGAGGGTTTACTAGTCTAGTTGACGTCGCCGAAAAATAACATGACATGTGGGTGAGTACAGGAATGGCCTGGCAAGCAATGGAGTAGGGTGGGGCGGTGCGGCCTGTGTGGCAGCACAACCTATTGGAAATATGCCCTAGAGGCAATAATAAATTGGTTATTATTATATTTCCTTGTTCATGATAATCGTTTATTATCCATGCTAGAATTGTATTGATAGGAAACTCAGATACATGTGTGGATACATAGACAACACCATGTCCCTAGTAAGCCTCTAGTTGACTAGCTCGTTGATCAATAGATGGTTATGGTTTCCTGACCATGGACATTGGATGTCATTGATAACGGGATCACATCATAGGAGAATGATGTGATGGACAAAGACCCAATCCTAAGCCTAGCACAAGATCATGTAGTTCGTATGCTAAAGCTTTTCTAATGTCAAGTATCATTTCCTTAGACCATGAGATTGTGCAACTCCCGGATACCGTAGGAGTGCTTTGGGTGTGCCAAACGTCACAACGTAACTGGGTGGCTATAAAGGTACATTACAGGTATCTCCGAAAGTGTCTGTTGGGTTGGCACGAATCGAGACTGGGATTTGTCACTCCGTGTAAACGGAGAGGTATCTCTGGGCCCACTCGGTAGGACATCATCATAATGTGCACAATGTGATCAAGGAGTTGATCACGGGATGATGTGTTACGAAATGAGTAAAGATACTTGCCGGTAACGAGATTGAACAAGGTATCGGGATACCGACGATCGAATCTCGGGCAAGTATCGTACCGCTAGACAAAGGGAATTGTATACGGGATTGATTAAGTCCTTGACATCGTGGTTCATCCGATGAGATCATCGTGGAACATGTGGGACCCAACATGGGTATCCAGATCCCGCTATTGGTTATTGACCGGAGAGTCATCTCGGTCATGTCTGCATGTCTCCTGAACCCGTAGGGTCTACACACTTAAGGTTTGGTGACGCTAGGGTTATAGAGATATTAGTATGCGGTAACCCGAAAGTTGTTCGGAGTCCTGGATGAGATCCCGGACGTCACGAGGAGTTCCGGAATGGTCCGGAGGTAAATAATTATATATAGGAAGTGCTATTTCGGCCATCGGGACAAGTTTCGGGGTCACCGGTATTGTACCGGGACCACCGGAAGGATCCCGGGGGTCCACCGGGTGGGGCCACCTACCCCGGGGGGGCACATGGGCTGTAGGGGTGTGCGCCTTGGCCTGTATGGGCCAAGGGCACCAGCCCCAAGAGGCCCATGCACCAAGAGATAAGGAAAGGAAGAGTCCTAAAGGGGGAAGGCACCTCCGAGGTGCCTTGGGGAGGATGGACTCCTCCCTGGCCACACCCTTCCTTGGAGGAAGGGCCAAGGCTGCGCCCCCCCCCCTCTCCCTTGGCCCTATATATAGTGGGGGGAAGGGAGGGCAGCAACACCTAAGCCCTGGCGCCTCCCTCTCCCTCCCATGACACATCCCCCTCCTCCCGCAGCGCTTGGCGAAGCCCTGTTGGAATCCCGCTACTTCCACCACGCCGTCGTGCTGCTGGATCTCCATCAACCTCTCCTTCCCCCTTGCTGGATCAAGAAGGAGGAGACGCCGCTGCTCCGTACGTGTGTTGAACGCGGAAGTGCCGTCCGTTCGGCGCTAGGATCATCGGTGATTTGGATCACGACGAGTATGACTCCATCAACCCCGTTCTCTTGAACGCTTCCGCGCGCGATCTGCAAGGGTATGTAGATCCACTCCTCCCTCATTGCTAGATGACTCCATAGATTGATCTTGGTGACACATAGAAAATTTTGAATTATTGCTACGTTCCCCAACAGTGGCATCATGAGCTAGGTCTATGCGTAGTTTCTATGCACGAGTAGAACACAAAGCAGTTGTGGGCGTTGATTTTGTTCAATATGCTTACCGTTACTAGTCCAATCTTGTTTCGACGGTATTGTGGGATGAAGTTGCCCGGATCGACCTTACACGTACTCTTACGTGAGACTGGTTCCACCGACTGACATGCACTAGTTGCATAAGGTGGCTAGCGGGTGTCTGTCTCTCCCACTTTAGTCGGATCGGATTCGATGAAAAGGGTCCTTATGAAGGGTAAATAGCAATTGGCATATCACGTTGTGGATTTGCGTAGGTAAGAAACGTTCTTGCTAGAAACCCATAGCAGCCACGTAAAACATGCAAACAACAATTAGAGGACGTCTAACTTGTTTTTGCAGGGTATGCAATGTGATGTGATATGGCCAAGAAGAATGTGATGAATGATATGTGATGTATGAGATTGATCATGTTCTTGTAATAGGAATCACGACTTGCATGTCGATGAGTATGACAACCGGCAGGAGCCATAGGAGTTGTCTTAATTATTTATGACCTGCGTGTCAACATAAACGTCATGTAATTACTTTACTTTATTGCTAACCGTTAGTTGTAGAAGTAGAAGTAATAGTTGGCGAGACAACTTCATGAAGACACGATGATGGAGATCATGATGATGGAGATCATGGTGTCATGCCGGTGACGATGATGATCATGGAGCCCCGAAGATGGAGATCAAAAGGAGCAATATGATATTGGCCATATCATGTCACTATTTGATTGCATGTGATGTTTATCATGTTTATACATCTTATTTGCTTAGAAACGACGGTAGTAAATAAGATGATCCCTCATTAAAATTTCAAGAAAGTGTTCCCCCCTAACTGTGCACCATTGTGAAAGTTCGTCGTTTCGAAGCACCACGTGATGATCGGGTGTATAGATTCTTACGTTCGAATACAATGGGTGTTGACGAGCCTAGCATGTACAGACATGGCCTCAGAACACATGCGAAACACTTAGGTTAACTTGACGAGCCTAGCATGTACAGACATGGCCTCGGAGCACAAGAGACCGAAAGGTCGAGCATGAGTCGTATGGTAGATACGATCAACATGAAGATGTTCACCGATGATGACTAGTCCGTCTCACGTGATGATCGGACACGGCCTAGTTGACTCGGATCATGCAATCACTTAGATGACTAGAGGGATGTCTATCTAAGTGGGAGTTCATAAGATGAACTTAATTATCCTAAACATAGTCAAAAGGTCTTTGCAAATAATGTCGTAGCTTACGCTTTAGTTCTACTAAGATATGTTCCTAGAGAAAATTTAGTTGAAAGTTGATAGTAGCAATTACGCGGACTGGGTCCGTAAACTGAGGATTGTCCTCATTGCTGCACAGAAGGCTTATGTCCTTAATGCACCTCTCGGTGTGCTGAACCTCGAGCGTCGTCTGTAGATGTTACGAAACATCTGACATACACGTTTTGATGACTACGTGATAGTTCAGTGTGTGATGCTAACAGTTTAGAATTGAGGCACCAAAGACGTTTTTGAAACATCACAGAACATATGAGATGTTCCAAGGACTGAAATTGGGATTTCAGGCTCGTGCCCATGTCAAGAGGTATAAGACCTCCGACAATTTTTCTTAGCCTGCAAACTAAGGGAGAAAAGCTCAATTGTTGAGCTTGTGCTCAGATTGTCTGAGTACAACAATCGCTTGAATCGAGTGGGAGTTGATCTTCCAGATGAAATAGTGATGGTTCTCCGAAGTCATTACCACCAAGCGGCTTGAGCTTCGTGATGAACTATAATATATCAGGGACATATATGATGATCCTTGAGATATTCGCGATGTTTGACACCACAAAAGTAGAAATCAAGAAGGAGCATCAATTGTTGATGGTTTGTGAAACCACTAGTTTCAAGGAGGGCAAGGGCAAAAGGGATGCTTCATGAAACGGCAAATCAACTGCTGCTCTAGTGAAGAAACCCAAGGTTGAACCCAAACCCGAGACTAAGTGCTTCTGTAATAAGGGGAACAGCCACTGGAGCAGAATTACCCTAGATACTTGGTAGATGAGAAGGCTGGCAAGGTCGATAGAAGTATATTGGATATACATTGTGTTGATGTGTACTTCACTAGTACTCCTAGTAGCACCAGGGTATTAGATACCGGTTCGGTTGCTAAGTGTTAGTAACTCGAAATAAAAGCTACGGAATAAATGGAGACTAGCTAAAGGTGAGCTGACGATATGTGTTGGAAGTGTTTCCAATGTTGATATGATCAAGCATCGCACGCTCCCTCTACCATCGAGATTGGTGTTTGCGTTGAGCATAGACATGATTGGATTATGTCTATCGCAATACGGTTATTCATTTAAGGAGAGAGTAATGGTTACTCTGTTTATTTGAATAATACCTTCAGTGGTCTTACACCTAAAATGAATGGTTTATTGAATCTCGATCGTAGTGATACACATGTTCATGCCAAAAGATAGTAATGATAGTACCACCTACTTGTGGCACTGCCACGTAAGTCATATCGGTATAAAACGCATGAAGAAGCTCCATGTTGATGGATCTTTGGGCTCACTCATTTTTGAAAAGTTTGAGGCATGCGAACCATGTCTATTGGTGTATATGCATGAAGAAACTCCATGCAAATGGACCGTTTGGACTCACTTGATTTTGAATCACTTGAGACATGCAAATCATACCACATGGGCAAGATGACTGAAAGCCTCGTTTTCAGTAAAATGGAACTAGAAAGCAACTTGTTGGAAGTAATACATTTTGATGTGTGCAGTCCAATGAGTGCTGAGGCATGTAGTGGATATCGTTATGTTCTTACTTCACGGATGATTTGAGTAGATGTTGAGTATATTTACTTGATGAATCACGAGTCTGAATTATTGAAAGGTTCAAGTAATTTCAGGGTGAAGTTGAAAGATCGTTGTGACAAGAGGATAAGATATCTATGATATGATCATAGAGATGAATATCTGAATTACGAGTTTGGCACAGAATTAAGACATTGTGTAAATTGTTTCACAACCAATACAGCCTGGAACACCATAGTGTGATGGTGTGTCCGAACATCATAACTGCACCCTATTGGATATGATGCATACCATGATGTTTCTTATCGAATTACCACAATAGTTTATGGGTTAGGCATTAGAGACAACCACATTCACTTTAAAAGGGGCACCACGTAATTCCGATGAGATGACACCGTATGAACTATGGTTTAGGGAAACCTAAGCTGTCATTTCTTAAAAGTTTGGGGCTGCGACGCTTATGTGAAAAAGTTTCAGGCTGATAAGATCGAACCCAAAGCGGATAAATGCATCTTCATAGGACACCCAAAACAGTTGGGCATACCTCCTGTCTCAGAACCGAAAGCAATAAGGGATTGTTTCTAGAATCGGGTCCTTTCTCGAGGAAAAGTTTCTCTCGAAAGAATTGAGTGGGAGGATGGTGGAGACTTGATGAGGTTATTGAACCGTCTCTTCAACTAGTGTGTGGCAGGGCACAGGAAGTTGTTCCTGTGGCACCTACACCAATTGAAGTGGAAGCTTATGATAGTGATCATGAAACTTCAGATCAAGTCACTACCAAACCTCGTGGGATGACAAGGATGCGTACTACTTCAGAGTGGTACGTGATCCTGTCTTGGAAGTCATGTTGCTAGACAACGATGAACCTACGAGCTATGGAGAAGCGATGGTGGGCCTGGATTCCGATAAATGGCTCGAGGCCATAAAATCCGAGAGAGGATCCATGTATGAAAACAAAGTGTAGACTTTGGTAGAACAGCTCGATGGTCGTAAGGCTGTTGAGTGCAGATGGATTTTAAAAGGAAGACGGACAATGATGGTAAGTATCACCATTAAGAAAGCTCGACTTGTCGTTAAGATTTTTTCCGACAAGTTCAAAGAGTTGACTATGATGAGACTTTCTCACTCGTAGCGATGCTAAGAGTCTGTTGGAATTATATTAGCGATTACTGCATTATTTATGAAATCTTGCAGATAGGATGTCAAAACATTGTTTCCTCGACAATTTTTTTGAGGAAAGGTTGTATGTGATACAACCGGAAGGTTTTGTCAATCCTGAAAGATGCTAACAAGTATGCAAAGCTCCAGCAATCCTTCTAAGAACTGGAGTAAGCATCTCGGAGTTGGAATGTACGCTTTGATGAGATGATCAAAGGTTTTGGGTTTATACAAAGTTTATGAGAAACTTGTATTTCCAAAGAAGTGAGTGGGAGCACTATAGAATTTCTGATGAATATATGTTGTTGACATATTGTTGATCAGAAATGACGTAGAATTTCTGGAAAGCATATAGGGTTATTGGAAAGTGTTTTTCAATGGAAAGCCTGGATTAAGCTACTTGAACATTGAGCATCAAGATCTATAAGGATAGATCAAAACGCTTAATGGTACTTTCAGATGAGCACATACCTTGACATGATCTTGAAGGTGTTCAAGATGGATCAGTCAAAGAAGGAGTTCTTGCCTGAGTTGTAAGGTATGAAGTTAAGACTTAAAGCTCGACCACGGCAGAAGAAAGAGGAAGGATGAAGCTCGTCCCCTATGCTTTTATCATAGGCTCTCTACAGTATGCTATGCTATGTACCGCACCTGAAGTGTGCCTTGCCATGAGTCAGTCAAGGGGTACAAGAGTGATCCAAGAATGGATCACAGGACAGCGGTCAAAGTTATCCTTAGTAACTAGTGGACTAAGGAATTTTATCGATTATGGAGGTGGTAAAAGAGTTCGTCGTAAAGGGTTACGCCGATGCAAACTTTGACACTAATCCAGATTATTCTGAGTAGTAAACTGGATTCGTATAGTAGAACAGTTGTTTGGAATAGCTCCAAATGTAGCGTAGTAGTTGCATCTACAAGATGACATAGAAATTTGTGAAGTACATACGGATTTGAAAGATTCAGACCCTTGACTATAACATCTCTCACAAGCATAACATGATCAAACCCAGAACTCTTTGGGTGTTAGTCACATGGGGATGTGACCTTGAGTGTTAATCACATATCGATGTGAACTGGATTATTGACTCTAGTGAAGTGGGAGACTGTTGGAAATATGCCCTAGAGGCAATAATAAATTGGTTATTATTATATTTCCTTGTTCATGATAATCGTTTATTATCCATGCTAGAATTTTATTGATAGGAAACTCAGATACATGTGTGGATACATAGACAACACCATGTCCCTAGTAAGCCTCTAGTTGACTAGCTCGTTGATCAATAGATGGTTACGGTTTCCTGACCATGGACATTGGATGTCATTGATAACGGGATCACATCATTAGGAGAATGATGTGATGGACAAAGACCCAATCCTAAGCCTAGCACAAGATCATGTAGTTCGTATGCTAAAGCTTTTCTAATGTCAAGTATCATTTCCTTAGACCATGAGATTGTGCAACTCCCGGATACCATAGGAGTGCTTTGGGTGTGCCAAACATCACAACGTAACTGGGTGGCTATAAAGGTACATTACAGGTATCTCCGAAAGTGTCTGTTGGGTTGGCACGAATCAAGACTGGGATTTGTCACTCCGTGTAAATGGAGAGGTATCTCTGGGCCCACTCGGTAGGACATCATCATAATGTGCACAATGTGATCAAGGAGTTGATCACGGGATGATGTGTTACGAAACGAGTAAAGAGACTTGCCGGTAACGAGATTGAACAAGGTATCGGGATACCGACGATCGAATCTCGGGCAAGTATCGTACCGCTAGACAAAGGGAATTGTATACGGGATTGATTAAGTCCTTGACATCGTGGTTCATCCGATGAGATCATCGTGGAACATGTGGGAGCCAACATGGGTATCCAGATCCCGCTGTTGGTTATTGACCGGAGAGTCATCTCGGTCATGTCTGCATGTCTCCCGAACCCGTAGGGTCTACACACTTAAGGTTCGGTGACGCTAGAGTTATAGAGATATTAGTATGCGGTAACCCGAAAGTTGTTCGGAGTCCCGGATGAGATCCCGGACGTCACGAGGAGTTCCGGAATGGTCCGGAGGTAAATAATTATATATAGAAAGTGCTATTTAGGCCATCGGGACAAGTTTCGGGGTCACCGGTATTGTACCGGGACCACCAGAAGGGTCCCGGGGGTCCACCGGGTGGGGCCACCTACCTCGGGGGGCCACATGGGCTGTAGGGGTGTGCGCCTTGGCCTGTATGGGCCAAGGGCACCAGCCCCAAGAGGCCCATGCGCCAAGAGATAACGAAAGGAAGAGTCCTAAAGGGGGAAGGCACCTCCGAGGTGCCTTGGGGAGGATGGACTCCTCCCTGGCCACACCCTTCATTGGAGGAAGGGCCAAGGCTGCGCCCCCCCCCTCTCCCTTGGCCCTATATATAGTGGGGGGAAGGGA
Organism: Triticum dicoccoides; assembly: GCF_002162155.2. Classification (NCBI taxonomy): domain Eukaryota; kingdom Viridiplantae; phylum Streptophyta; class Magnoliopsida; order Poales; family Poaceae; genus Triticum; species Triticum dicoccoides. Next base: position 585,037,646 of record NC_041380.1, read on the forward strand.
GGGCAGCAACACCTAAGCCCTGGCGCCTCCCTCTCCCTCCCATGACACATCTCCCTCCTCCCGCAGCGCTTGGCGAAGCCCTGTTGGAATCCCGCTACTTCCACCACGCCATCGTGCTGCTGGATCTCCATCAACCTCTCCTTCCCCCTTGCTGGATCAAGAAGGAGGAGACGTCGCTGCTCCGTACGTGTGTTGAATGCGGAGGTGCCGTCCGTTCGGCTCTAGGATCATCGGTGATTTGGATCACGACGAGTACGACTCCATCAACCCCGTTCTCTTGAACGCTTCCGCGTGTGATCTGCAAGGGTATGTAGATCCACTCCTTCCTCGTTGCTAGATGACTCCATAGATTGATCTTGGTGACACGTAGAAAATTTTAAATTATTGCTACATTCCCCGACACAACCAGCCACGGGAGGCGGGAGCAGGCAGTCCCACCGATGCTGGTTTGGGCGGCTGGAGCAAGAAGATTAGATATTGAAGAAGCAGCACGGCCGTTGGATTAATATCCAACGCTCACTTCTGCTAGAATCATTTGTGGACTAAGTTGACAAAGCCTTTCGTACACGTCAACCTAGTAGACCCCAAGTCAGCCTCCAAATATGTCACAAACAGCATACAGCCCGAAATTTCTAGCCAGATTCAAATTAATTTAAAAACTAAACATACCTTAATTTAAATCCAATGAAATTTTACCCGCACAAAAACAATGAAATTTAAAATATCAAAATCTGAAAGAAAAAAGTATTTTGGAACTAATTGCCAGTTTGCTCTATTTTTTCATTTTACAGCCCATTTAATATTACTTATAGCCCATTTTTTATTACTTATAGCCCATTTTCTGGGCAAAATGCATCCCTCCTCGTCTTGAAAGATTTCTGGCCCAGCAGGGCGTAGAAAAACAAGTAGGCCTACGTTGGTTATTCTGCAAAAAACAAAATAGTTGGGCTAGCCATTTTCAGGAAGGAAAAAAACAAACTGGGCTGGTCATGTGCTAGACGGGCCACAGCTCCCGAACAACCCAGTTGATACCCTTCTCCGTCCCGAAAAAAAAATTACTGTGCACGCTGCTGGGTCCCTACTGTCATACTCACCATGTACAGTCATCTCCTTATTCCTCTCGGTTATTGACCATATTAACAACACCGAAGGGCGGCGCCGCGGCAAGCAAACCAAGGCGGAGGACGATGGTGAGGCCTCGGACGGGAACGAACAGGAGCCGGGAAGATGCACAGAGTTTTAGGTTGCGATGTGGCCACGATGCGTGCCCGGCAGCACAACCAGCCGTGGGAGGCTGGAGCAGGCGGTCCCGCCAGCGCTTGTTTGGCTTTGGCGACTGGAGGAAAAAGAGACTGAAGAAACACGACAGACGTTGAATGTCAATCCAATGGTCAAGGTTGGCACAATCGTTTGTTAACTAAGCTGACACCAAGTAGCATAATTTTTTATATATAGGAAGAAAAGAAAATCTGGGCTCGTTCGCCTAATAACATTCCCGAAACTGCGACCGTTCAGTCTTGGGTCGCAACTAAAACTGTGAGGAAAATACATTCGTCTATCGTCCTCCTCCCAGGGAACTCGCCACATAAGTGACTAGAACCCTTGGTTTTCAACCGAGAGGTTTGGGTTCGAGTCCCAGGAAATCTCAATTTTGTCCACCTTCCTTCGTCGCAAAAAAAAGAAAGAAAGAAAATCAAAGACTTGAGAAGGCGTACAGAACAAGCTAGTGTACCCGTAAAGAGACATTGTTGAGTTTTATGAAAAAGAGAGACGTGCTCCTGTAGCTGGTTCGAATCCAAACCTAGACTATGACTATATATGGTGCTATGCTACTCTGCAAGTAACGAAACTGACATATCCAAGGTTCGCTTCTCTTCTTCTCTACTTACTCTGCCTAGCATCAGAAGCTCTGGCTGCAGCAACCATGTCCGCTGGCTGCTCGTCCACCGGCTCTTCAGCAAGCAACAACCAGATATGCGCCAAGTCTCCACCCGTACCATCGCCTGTGTGTCTCATCACACCCACGCCGGCACACGCACCACAGCTGGCTGCTCATCGCAACCCACTGCCGTTGGTGTGGTGCCACTGCTGCAAATCACGCAGAGTCATCCGTCGCGTCTCAACCACAATCCTCAACCCTGGGCCAGTGTTCTACAAATGCCCGAATCACGGGGTAATAATATGTTTAAGTGTTGTTCTGCTGCTTTTAGTTGCTGATATTTTTAATAGTTTGGTTGATGATATTCCAATTTGATTTGTGCAGAAAAGGGAAGATTCATGTGATTTGTATTTCTGGGAAATTGCTGATGTGGGGGAACACAACTACGCTGATTATTTGGTTAGACGAGGAATCCCAATACCAGCAGGTTGGGGTGTTGGACAAGTAACTAAAGGAACGACAGAAGAGGAAGATGCGGAGCAAAAGGTTAAAGATAGAGTTCCTCTGATCATGGCCAAGCAACAGCTGTTGAACGGCCTTGACAACAATGAGGAGATGAAAAGCTTGTGAAGATAATGGGCAAAATCGATGTGCTCTGTAGGATGATTGTCTCTTTATTTGCAGTGTATGTAGCACTCGTGATGTATTCAGTGGCTATGACATGAGCACTTTGCTGAAACTACTAATGAATGAAACATGTGTAGCAGGTTGGGCGTAGTGTTGTGAACATATAATGATTTCTATTAACAGAAATCGGGGGTGTCCCCTTTTGCTCATAAATAAATAAATAGCATAGGCCCTTTTGGTAATAAATAAATAAATTAGCAGAGGCCCTATCGGGTCAGCTTTGTTCCCGTTCGAAGACGTCGAGCAAATTGCAGTCCAACAACAAACTATGTCATCAAATTTAAGTTTCACAGCCAAATATGAGTACAACTAAACAACAATGTCATCATATTTTAGTCGTCATACAATCACCAAACACAAATGAACATACATAACAAGTGATGTTCTCACAGCAAAATACTAAACAATACATTCATCAGGTTTCAGTTGTCATAGCAAACACAATTTCACATAGTAGATAAAACGTCTTCTGACAGGCAAATACGACAAAAGCAATCTAATCATCATCCCCAGCAGCAGCGTCAACATCTTCGCCATGTGTATCAGTCTGAATCGTAATTCCCTAGAGTGTCATCTTCTTCTTCATCCTCAATGTCCTCGAACGTTGGCTTCTTCTTGATCAGCTCTTGTATGTCCACAGCATGACAGGCAATCTTTTCGCCAGCGTCATTGACGTGATGGTTCTCAAAGATAATAGGAACATCTTTGGAATCTTGTACGTCAGGAGTAGTGTAAGCATCATCTTGTTGTGCAACTTCACTAAACGAATTCCTCTTCTCAAACCTTTGCAATACTCTTCAGTCATCTCTACGTGCAAATGTGTCTTCCAGAAAAATATCTGTGTTGCTTGATTTGCCAAAATAAAAGGCTCGTTGGTCTGGTACGCCGCCTTGACATTGATGGATTTGAAATAATCATCAGCTCTGGGTTTTGCTATCCTAGAAAACAGGTTATACCAACGACAACACAACAGAACCACACACCGATGATCCTCGAAACTAGAGATATACTACAGCTGAACAATGTCTGTTATGTTAGTATACATTTCAATTGTCTCTATGCCATATGTATTTGTGCTCATGATGGCACCGTTTTGTGTCTTCCTGCCTTCGTCGTGTGCAAGGGTGTTGTAGCGCACATCTCCAACAACGCAAGATTCATAATGTCTTACCCGAGTATCAGGACCCATTGCTAGTGTGTAAAGGACATCATCAACTGCCTGCCCATCCCCCCGCATCTTCTTAACCTATGGTTACAAAATAGACAAGCTGGTCATCTTATGTACTCAATATATTAAAAAAAGCGACAGTGCAATTCAAAAGCTTACATGGCTCTTGAACCATTTCGCAAATCCTGCCATAACCAGTTTGTCAATGTTTCTTGGATTTTGCGGCAGTAACTCCTTTTTGTAGATGCTGCACAACATAGTACATGGTCATATGTTTGGAACCTGGTTTTATTATGTACTTTGCAGTAAAATACAACTAATATATTACATGGGTTCACCAGAATAAGTTCTGTATATAGACCAAAACTATTTTGTTTGGTTTTGCCGCCTCCTTAATATCTTCTGTTCTAGTACTAATGTAAAAAACTCAACTTTTCATCAAGCTATGGAAAAATGGTGGAACCGCCACCTTTTGAAGGTGGCGAGGCAACTATAACCGCAATGTCAGCTCTTGCTGCAGTGGGTCAGTACCTGTCCACTAACAGTGCCAAAAGCACGTTCCTGCGTAATATTGGGTTGGTTGTTAAGGAAATCTCTCCCAAACTGCCTCATGATCAAGATACGCAAGCTCAAAACAATGTTATATCTGCGCTCCAGACACAAGTCCGTTCCCTAACAGAGACCCTTTGTGAAACAAGGACAGACATTATTCAATGTCGTCAAGATATGCATGGTTTTGAAACCAGACTATCAGACATTTCCTATGTTGTTCAGGAGCCTAGGAGAAATGAAGGCGAAGGTTATGGTGCTCCATCGGACAATACAACATGAAAACATAACAGTCAGGTCAAATGAACTGAGCTTCTGAGCTTCTGGTGGTGCACTTATCTGCCAGACTGTTAACTTTTATGCCAACCTTCCTTTTGTTTTATAGTTGTAATTTGTTTTGTTGCGATACAAAATTTGTTCTTAACGTGCAGCCACCGGCTGAAGAAAACAGCAAGCCTTTTTTGTATAGTGTAGGGTGTTCCCTATATTTGCAATGGTGGCGATCTTTGATGCCCAATGGATGTAATCTGTGCAATCGCCTTAATAATCTACCGATAGTTTCGGGCTTATTTATTTCCTAGTCTTCGTTTTCGTTGGTTTGGTAGTGGCAGCAACAACCATGGGCCATATACAGACCGTGGTAACCATGACCCTGCTACGGGTCGTAGGATCCATGGGCCTCCTACGAGACGTCTTTAAATGGGCCTCCAACACGGCCGTAGAATTGGTGGGCCTTAGGCTGTCGGATAAAAATGGGTCTACATGGGCCGTAAACGGGCGTAATTGGTACCGGCCGAGCACGGTAACGGGCCGTTAACAGGCCGGAGGACAGCAAAGGCTTAATTCTGTCACAGGCATAACGGGTCGTTAATGGGTCAGAATATAGGACGGGTTGGAAACGGCACAACGGGTTAACAAGCCAGGAATGGGCCGACTCTTGCCACGAGGCGAATTTGGCCCATTAGGGGAACGGTCCAGTAACGGGCCGGAAGTAATCGAGGGCCGGAAAGGAGCCCAAAAACGTATGGGCCGTCAGTAGGCCGAAAGCTAACACGGGCTGGAAATGGCCCATGTGAATCATGGGCCGTTAACGGGTACCAAGTAATTTACTGTTCATTCTGGGCTAGAGTCACCGTGGGCCTTTAAAGGGCCTAAAGAAACGAAGGCCTCATATGGGCCAAAAGACGTCGTGGGCCATACATGGGCCGAAAGTGAAATGGGCTGGTGTTATATTCGACGGCCCACATGACGTTGTTGGGCCGATTTCGGGTAGGCCATAATGGGCCATGAGTTACCGGGCCGTAAAATGGGCTATTTGCGAAGGGACCATTAATAGGCTTTTCATGGGCCAGCCTGCCAACTTTTGACCAAGTCAAACGAGTTGGCCTTTGTAAGCTAAATGGGCCTATGGTGGGCCGCCGCACGTGTCGACATATCATAGGCGCCTATCCGACCTGCTGACGAGCTGACACGTGTTTCCTCTGGCCAATCAGAATTTTACACGTGGAAATTTCCCATTGGTCCGGGCTGTTAACGGGTTATCGGATCCAAAACCGGACCCGATAGCTTAACGCTGACCCATTACGGTGGATGCCACGTGTCGGTCACCCTTGACTAAAGCACTTCTATGACGCGCGATTTATCGTCATGGAAGTGGACACTTCCGTGATGAAAATTTTGGTAATGTCATGGAACACTTCTACAACAGCACATGTATGACTATCTTAATTCTGTCATAAAATCATCATGGATGTACATGCATGACAGAAAACGTGACCTACTATGACAAACACGTATCATCACGGAAGTGTATTTTTTTGTAGTGCACCCTCTCCAGCTCTTCCAAGGGGAAAGATCCCATCTGCTCTTCCAAGGGGAAAGCGCCCGTCTGTGACATCAGGGAGGGCACCCTATACCCGTTCTCTTCCGAGGGGAAGGAGCCCATCTGCGACAACATGGAGCGCATCCAGGGCCCGTGCTCTTCCCACGGGAACGAGCCCATCTGTGACAAGTGAAGAAACCAATGATTTATTTTGCCGTGCCTCTTCACAGGGGGAAACCCATGATTTGTTTTGTCGAGTCCCTTTTGTAGTGTAGTGAGAATATGTCCAGTTTTAATTGCTATATCTGGTCGTTTGTAGTATGCCTTGTTTATTTCAGTTGTTCACAATATGATGCTCTATATGTGCAATTATTTATTGTGCAGTACATTTCATCAATCCAGTTTTAAACATGCCGATAGGAATGCATATATTTGCTTGTTGTTAAGCCTGTCATAGCTAGCATATGCCTCTTTTAAAGTTTTTTTATTGTTCGGTTGTTTGTAGTTAGCATATGTCCAGTTTCAAATGCTATCTTTGGTTATTCGTAGTATGCCTTGTTTATTCCAGTTATTCACAACATGATGTTCTATATGTGCAAGTATGAACTGTGTAGTTCAATTTCATCAGTGCCAATTTCAACAATAATATGAATGACTACATTTGGTTGTTGCATCTTGTAGTTAACACGCCTTGCCATTTTTATTTAACAATAACCAGTGTACTTAAACCGGTACAATACCAGTTTGAATGACTATGTTTGCTTGTTGTTAAATGTTAGGCATGTTGCAGTTAGCACACCTTTCCACTTGTTTTGCTTTACTAGCATGCTTAAACCTACACACTGAAGCTATCTTTTGGAGATTATTTTGTCTGCCATATATAATTTTGGTTGATGTTTAGCCTGTTGTGCTTAACATGCTTCTCGATGTACCTACACAGGACAATTTTGGGAACGACTGTTGTTTTCCATCGAGGTTAGTTTCATCCCATGGCTTATATCTACTCACTGTTTAGGATATCGGTAGCTGGTACCATATAGGCCGGCGGCTGATAAGGGACTAATCGGTGAATCAGACTTTTAACTGAATATATCTGCAACCCATTTTTCATTAGGTTAACTAGGGCCATATGTAATATATCTGAGGCTACATAGCAACATGCACTGTACTTAATGTCTAAATATGAAATCCTAGGCTACATAGCAAAAAGTAAGAGTGTTACATTAATGTTCTAATGATGTCTAGATATACATAGAAGAGCAGCAGAAGCAACAACAACAACAACAACAACAACAACAACAACAACAACAACAACAACAACAACAACAACAACAACAACAACAACAACAACAACAACAACAACAACAACAACAACACAACCCTGTTTGTTTGGATACTCAACTTAGCTAGAGGTTAGAGTTAGTTTCTAGCTCATTACTAATCCTGAACTAACTCCATCCAAAGAGTTGTTTGGATGGCAGGGTTAGATTGACAATAAATGCACTAGGAGAACTAGCTCCAATTAGCACCTCTTAGGTTGGATAGTTTTTTTGAGTGGGTTATAGATGCAACTAGCTCAAACTAGCCCTCATGTTTAGATATATTTTAGGGCTATTTGAGCCTGATCTAGCTCAAACTAACTGTAACCCATGGATACAACAAACAGTTAATTAGCCGATAATTTGTAAGAATGCACTAAACTCCTTCCGGCCCATAATATAAGATGTTAGTTCATCTAATATGTGAGTATATTGGATGTTATAAGATACTCCCTACGTTCCTAAATATTTGTCTTTTTAGAGATTTCAAATGAACTCCCACATACGGATGTATATAGACATATTATAAAAGAGTGTTATACTACATAATTGTGCAATTGCCGTTTAGCTTCTAATATTAACTTGGTGCTTTTAGGTCCATATGTCATTGGTAAAGATCAGTGCTTCGACCCTTTCTGCGTATGGGGCAATGAGATATCGATGAACCAGCATCAAGTGAGGAAGCTGATAAAGATTGTTAGTAAAATGGGTCCAAAGATGGCAATTAAACTATTTGTTTACACGTTATCCAAGACAATAATGAACTACATGATGGTAAGTAAAAAATCTGCAGCCTTCTTTTTAGTGCCCATAATGAGTTGTGTTAGATGATAATGTCTGAATCTTTTTCCTTTGCAGTGGTTGCCAAAGCAGTTTACTTAAGATTACCTCCCAAACTACATGATTGGTGGGCATGCAAAGATTAAAGTATTTCTACCAGAACACGATGATTATCTAGATGTTTTCATGAAGACCGTGAAGGATGGGCGGTCGGCCATCACAAGGGGTTGGACTAGAGTTATGCGTGCCTTCTGCATGGAGGAGGGCACAATATGGGCATTCCGCTTCACCTTGTTCAGCAACTAGAATATATTTCGCCTCTTTCTTTACCGTCTTTAATAGTACAAGTATACAAATCTGGTTCATCATTCTTTATTTGGTTCTTATGTAATTCTTGAACATATGTACCTATGAATCGAATAATGCATTGGTTGTTTGAACCTGATGGATATGACTAAAGCTGTAGCATACATTCAAATTCAAATCCAAATCCGGTACAATTTGGAAAAGCAATAATTAAATTACGGTGAAATTACGCTCTCTGGGTTGTTACGGCACACACACGGTTGGTAAAACACAAATGTTTGCGATATGCACCATAATCCGAGACGGTTCACGGAGAGGAAATGTGTGCAAGCATGCACACAGTTGCCGTTTGCAAAGCGTGTGCGACGTCAAACAATGTCACAAACGGTGCGGGCAAACTAAATGTTTGTGTTAGTTGCTTCTATGTCTTGAGCTTGTGTTGGTTTTCCCCGAAGAGGAAGGGATGATGCAGCAGAGTAGCGTAAGTATTTCCCTCAGTTTTTGAGAACCAAGGTATCAATCCAGTAGGAGGCCACGCTCAAGTCCCTCGTACCTTCACAAAACGATAGCTACTCGCAACCAACACGATTAGGGGTTGTCAATCCCTTCACGGTCACTTACGAGAGTGAGATCTGATAGATATAATATTTTTGGTATTTTTGATATAAAGATGCAAAGTAAAAAGTAAAAGCAAAGCAAGATTAAAGTAATGGAGATTGATATGATGAGAATAGACCCGGGGGCCATAGGTTTCACTAGTGGCTTCTCTCAAGAGCATAAGTATTCTACGGCGGGTGAACAAATTACTGTTGAGCAATTGACAGAATTGAGCATAGTTATGAGAATATCTAGGCATGATCATGTCTATAGGCATCACGTCTGTAACAAGTAGGCCGAAACGATTCTGCATCTACTACTATTACTCCACTCATCGACTGCTATCCAGCATGCATCTAGAGTATTAAGTTAAAAACAGAGTAACGCCTTAAGCAAGATGACATGATGTAGACAGATAAATTCATGCAATATGAAATAAACCCCATCTTGTTATCCTCGATGGCAACGATGCAATACGTGCCTTGCTGCCCCTTCTGTCACTGGGAAAGGACACTGCAAGATCGAACCGAAAGCTAAGCACTTCTCCCAAGGTAAGAACTACCAATCTAGTTGGCCAAACCAAACGGATAATTCGAAGAGACTTGCAAAGATAACCAACCATACATAAAAGAATTCAGAGAAGATTCAAATATTATTCATAGATAGACTTGATCATAAACCCACAATTCATCAGTCTCAACAAACACACCGCAAAAAGAAGATTACATCGAATAGATCTCCACAAGAGAGGGGGAGAACTTTGTATTGAGATTCAGAGAGAGAGAAGAAGCCATCTAGCTACTAACTATGGACCCGAAGGTTTGAGGTAAACTACTCACACTTCATCAGAGGGGCTAGGATGATGTAGAAGCCCTCCGTGATGACGGCCCTCTTCCGGCGGAGCTCCGGAACAGGCCCCAAGATGGGATCTCGTGGATACAGAAAGTTGCAGCGGTGGAATTAGGTTTTTGGCTCCTGTTCTGATTGTTTGGGGTACGTGTGTATATATAGGAGGAAGAAGTACGCCGGAGGAGCACCGAGGGGCCCATGAGGCAGGGGGCGCGCCCCCCCACCCTCGTGACCGCCTCTTTTGTTCCTTGGAGCAGGGTCCAAGTCTCCTGGATCACATTCGGTGAGAAAATCACGTTCCCAAAGATTTTATTCCGTTTGGACTCCGTTTGATATTCCGTTTCTTCAAAACACTGAAATAGGAAAAAAAAATCAATTCTGGGCTGGGCCTCCGGTTAATAGGTTAGTCCCAAAAATAATATAAAAGTGGAAAGTAAAGCCCAATATAGTCCAAAACAGTAGATAATATAGCATGGAGCAATCAAAAATTATAGATATGTTGGAGACGTATCAGTTGCCTTATCTTACACGATTCGCAACCATGAACTATTTCTGATGAAGTATGCATCGTAAACATTGCACCACAGAATAGCGTGTGCGATAGTTGTCGTGTACGATGATGTTACAACGGTCCGACGTTTCATAATCTTGTCCGACACTCGTACGACGATTAGCTAATCTTCTTAACGGTGAACCGTTTGTCATGGGTCGCGCATCATACATGTTCTATAATAGTGAACCGTTTGTGATGGCCCGCGCATCGTAAACGTAGCACCACAGAATACCGACTGCGATGGCAATGCGAGCAGAAACGAGTAGGAGTACTGTAGGGGCCCTATCCCCGACGGTTTCTGGGTCGTGTGGGAAGGACCCCCCTATCGCCCACACTCACTTGGTGACGGCTCCAAATGCCATCGCGAAAAGGGGTTAAAAACCGTTTGTTTAGGACCGACGCGTACTAGTGAGTGGCAACAATAGCAGTAACGGTAATAGTGATAGCAATGATTTTGTAGCAAGTGTAACAGTAGCAACAACAATTGTAAATTAGCAAGAACAATATGTGGAAAATTCGTAGGCATTGGATCGGTGAATTCGTTGGATGATATTCATCATATAATAGTCATAACCTAGGGCGATATTAAACTAGCTCCAGTTCATAAATATAATGTAGGCATGTATTCCGTAAATAGTCATACGTGCTTATGGAAAGAACTTGCATACCATCTTTTGTCCTACCCTCCCATGGCAGAAGGGTCCATAGGAAAACTAAGGGATATTAAGGCCTCCTTTTAATGAAGAACCGAAACAAAGCATTAACACATAGTGAATACATGAACTCCTCAAACTACGATCATCACCGGAAAGTATTCTGACTATTGTCATCCCGGGGTTTACGGACCATAACACGTAATAGGTGAATATGACTTGCAAGATTGGATCTAGAACATTGATATAATGGAGAAAATATGCCACTCGGGCCCTAGTGACAAGCATTAAGCATGGCAAAGTCATAACAATATCAACTAGGGATCAAGCCCTATCCAAACCAACTCGATTACATGATGAACCTCATCCAACTCCTCACCGACCAGTGAGCCTATGAGAGAATTACTCACTCCCGGTGGGGAGCATCTGGAATTGGCGATGGAGAAGGGTTGATGATGAAGAAGACCGAAGATCCCCCTCTCCGGAGCCCCAAACAGGCTCCAGATCTGGCCTCCCGATAAAGAACAGAAGGTGGCGGCGGCTTCGTATCGTGAAACGCGATGAAACTTTCTCCCTGATTGTTTTCTCCAAAAATAGGATTTTATGGAGTCGTAATTAGGGTCTGCGGGGCCACCAGGTGGGCACAACCCACCTGGGCGTGCCTGGAGGGGTGGGCGCGCCCTGGTGGGTTGTGCTCGCCCAAGGGCCCCCTCCGATGGTTCTTGGTTCCGGTATTTTTTATATTTTTTGTAATAATTCTCCAAAAAGTTTAGTTTCATTCCGAGAACTTTTATTTCTACACAAAAACAACACCATGATAGTTCTGCTGAAAACAAACGTCATTCTGGGTTAGGGTTAGTTTCATTCAAATCATGTAAATTAGAGTCCCAAACAAGAACAAAAGCGTTAGGAAAAGTAGATACGACGGAGACATATCATCCCCTGATTCCCCATGATAGATCCACCTCGTATAGGTCCTGGGCATTCTAGTGACATTTACGTGACACCTCATATAAACCCGATTCATGCCAACCATGTATGGTCGCGTCAGCTTCATTCCATGAGTAATCCATCCACGATCCATTGAATGCACAACATGAAAAATGAATAGAATGCACCTAAAATTTGCTACGATGTTTTTCAGTAAACAGATCTCACCTGAAATCACCCATGGTTCACACTACCGCAATAGCGTGTGACTTCTCCCTTCAACAAGGCGTGTGGCCTCGCCATACCATCGCAGCCACGTTCACCTCCGTGGTGGCCTCTCGAC